>NW_024426230.1:24833438-24873838 GCF_017311325.1 Ursus maritimus | reverse complement strand
GCGTACTTTTTTCATGGTTGAGCTTGGGAGGGTCCACTCTGCTTCTTGGACCACGAATGCTTGTTTCCTTGCTAGATTAGAAGTTTGTCACTACAATTTGTTCAAATATCTCTTCTAGACCTCTGTTTTCTACACTCCTCGGGGATGCCAATGATTCTGACATTGGAACATTTCATTAAGTCAGTAATCTCCCGTAACCTACATTCTTGAGATTGGATTTTTTTGAGCCCAGTTTCTGTGTTAGCTTTCTTTTCTACTAACCCATCCTCAATTTGCCATCGTTCTTCTCCCTCTTCACCCTGGCCGTCAGAACATCTAGTTTTGACTGCATTTGATTCATAAATTTTTTTAAGATTTTATTTATTTATGTGACAGAGAGACAGCCAGCGAGGGACACAGCAGGGGGAGTGGGAGAGGAAGAAGCAGGCTCATAGCAGAGGAGCCCCGATGTGGGACTCGATCCCGGAACGCCGGGATCACGCCCTGGCCGAAGGCAGAGCGGCTAACGACTGTGCTACCCAGGTGCCCCTGATTCATAGAATTTTTAATTTTTGCCAGATTCGCTCTCATTTCCGCCCTTAGAGATTCTATATTCTCATTAACATTTTCGTTAATATTTTTTTCAAGCCTACACATCGTCTTGACCATTGTTACCTCTGAACTCCATTCTGATAATTTGGTTATATCTATATCCATTAGTTCCTAGTTGCAGGGCCACCAGACTCATTGTCTTTTCTTTGCTGGGGGGATTTCTCCTTCTTGTCATTCTGATGAGGAGAGGTTGACGAGAGGTTGCCCAGAGCCCAAATTATTGACCAGGACCCAGGCTGTGTGCCCTTGTTTTATAGGGACCTTAGGGATGTGGGCTTCTTGAATTTTTCAGCCTGCCTTCTGGGAGAGGGGCCTGCGCGCCGATCTCAGCGGCCCCTGTTTGGGTGATTCTCCGCCTCCCCTGCGAGGGAAGAGTAGGGATGGGCACACTGTGAGCTGTTTCCAGGCTTTTGTTCTCTGGCAGGTTTCCCTGGTGGTTTTGCTGTGCCTCTTCTGAGTCAGAACAGCAGTGCCCGAATCTCAGCCTCTGTCTCCAGACGAGGATCGCGGTTCGCTCTCCACCTATCGTTTCTGGCCACTTTAACTCTGTTTCTGTTGGTGCTGCTCAACCCCTCAGTGTCCCAGGATGTGCGTCCCACACCCGGCATCCCTGCCCTCACTTCCAGGGCTGGTGTGTCTCTGTCGCTTTGGCGTTTCTAACACCACCAGCGCCCAGCGATTCGGGCTCCATCTCAGTGTGGTTCGCACGCACTCCCGGAGCTCCGGTTTTCAAGACTGGTCACGCGTTCCCCCAGCTCACAGTCTCAGTCTGCTCTCTGTGGAGTGCCAGTCCCCGAGATGCAGGTGGATTACCGCTTCCGGCGGCCTGAAAGACGCGGCAGCCCCTGCCCCTTTCTGTTTATCTTCCGATATCTGTGCGTGGCTTCATGGTTCCCCCTTTGTACCTCAATATAATCGCTGAGATGTTCAATTTTATAGAATCAGATGTATCTTCCTGCATCTCAGGCTGATTCTGTGAGTGTTCAGGATGGTCTGGTACCTATCCAGCTCCTACGACTCAGGGGACCAGCTGAAAAGGGATCCTACTCCTCCGCCATCTTAACTCCTCTCCCCTTTGTCCATTTTTAAATCAGGTCATGATTGTTTTGTTTCATCAGGCCACCTTCTGGGGGAGGGCCTGCTGTGCCTCAGCTGAGTTGCCCCACCCCTTGTCAGGATGGGCTCAGGTGAAGCTGGTCGTCTATGTGGCTTTTGTTCCCTGGAAGCTTTCCACCATTCTGAGGGTCTAAAAAAAAAAAAAAAACGAGCTGTGCCTGAATCTCTGGCCCAGAGCCGCAAGATCCTGTCCCTCCTCTTCAATAAACCCTCCAGGTGAAAGGGTCTCCCACTTCTGTGTGCACCAAAGTTCTCAGACTCCGTGAGTTTTTGTGTCTGCAGTCTTTCCCCAGCGGGGAGTCCCAGGGACCCGTGACCATCACTGCACTTTGTGTCTTTGGGACTGTGAGTGGTTGTGGGCTCCTGTGCTCACCCTGCTCCGAGACTTTTTGCCCCTCCCAGAGGCGGTAACACCGCAAGTTCCAGTCCTTTACAGGAAGAGTCAGGCAGAGAGCAGTCTCCATACTAGCCCATCTTAGAGGTTTATGGTGACCAGAGCTGAGAGTCCCTTCTGGGCTTACTGACCACAACCAGTTTCTTTGCTCCTTCTTGGGCACTGTATTGGTTCAGGTACCCCTGTTCTTTCTGTCTCCTGGGATCCTGAGACCACAATGACCCACCTAGAATTCTGCCCTTTTCATCCCTGAGGCCCCCTTTCAGGAAGGGATATTTCTCACGAGACAGATTTCTAAGGGTTTTCATTTTGCTCTCTATTGTTATATCACTTTTTGGTAGCCAGCTGATGGAGACTCCCTCCCCCTTCTGTTTATCTTCCAATATCTCCCCACAGATTCATGCCTCTGCACATCCTACCTTACGCAAAAAACCAGTCGCTTTTCTGCTTGTAGAGATCCAGACATATTTTCTTACCCTCTCAGGCTGATTTGTCTGGGTATTCAGAATGATTTGATAGATATCAAGCTAAATTCAAGTGACCAGATGAAAGCGGGTCCCCTACTCTTCCACCATCTTGCTTCTCCCTCTCTACTGTTATGTTTAGAGTCCCTTGTACCATGTAAAGGTCACAGCCACTGAATTTGGGGGTTAGGATGTGCTGCACTTTGGATACTTATTCTAGCTAACATCTACTTATTGATGCCTTTTACACATGTTGCAAGAGACATGCACAAAGAGGAAATTCGTCTATTTTGGGCCAGCTAGGTTCTGAGGAATCCAAATGAGAGACCACCTGACTTGTGTTGTTGGTGTAAGAGCCCCACTATTAGTCATCTCCCCTTCTATTCCTTTCCACACTTTGTATTCTAAATGCCCATTATCTGTTTGTCTCTTCTGTTTAGAGTCCATCAGGCTACAGATGGTCCTGTCTATGCAGCCACAAATGGAGACAGCCCCTACCGACTTCTACCGAGCACATTTGGACAGACCTCTGTGGATGAAACCCTGACTGCCATTCTTCAACAAGGCCCCCAACCAGCAGGAATCGGTTAGACCAGTCATCACCCCCTTTCCCTACCGGCAGTTAGGGTCACTTCTTCAGAGGGGGAAAGTTAGGAGTTAGTTGGACAGTTAGGTAGTCAGGGTCAGGGTCCCCAACAAGAAAATATGGAGTCAGGACAGTTAAAATAAAATAGCACTGATATCCTATTCTGCAGCTTAGGACAACCCTGACATTCTGCTCTGCAGCCTTTGCAGGAATGACTTCTGCACAAAGCCCTAAAATAAGACAATTAACCACAAAAGCATTTGTCCATATCACGGACAAGGGGCAGTTAAGATCTAAGCCCACAGATGTCAGAAAATAAAAACCCATCAGCATGTGGACATGAACCTAATAGGGAGACAGATATGTGACCAAAGCCCTGATTGGCACAACTCAGCACACCCTGCTCGCTTAAGAAAGTTCCACAAAAGAGCTTATAAAAGCCCCTAAACTTAGAAACTCTGGGTGCAACCCACTTGAGTCCAGCTCCCTCTCTGGGAGCTTTGTACTCTTGCTCAATAAACTTTGCTTTGATGCCCACCACCCTTCGTCTTGTCTACCTCTTCATTCTTGGAAGCAGCATGACCAAGAACCCGGGCACTGAGGGGACACAGATCCTGTAACACCACGATGGAGAACATTCAACATCATGAAGGGATCTGTAGATTTATCAGAGATTGCAGGTTTAAATATGGACTAGACAATCATTTGACAGTGCTGTTATTTCACTCAACAAGCTTTCACTGAGGACCTAAGCTGGACTGTCTACTAAGACTATGTAAAACCAATGTACTGGGTTTTTCCAGCTGTAGACACATAAATGACAGTGATGTGATGTATAATGTGATATTCATTAGACATATTCATATCTGTGTGTGACCAAGAGAATCTAAATAAATGTATTTCTTGAGAAAAAATAATAAAGAATCATAAAAAAGTGAA
The DNA here is from genome assembly GCF_017311325.1 of Ursus maritimus. Lineage (NCBI taxonomy): Eukaryota > Metazoa > Chordata > Mammalia > Carnivora > Ursidae > Ursus > Ursus maritimus. The sequence goes on along the minus strand of NW_024426230.1, from coordinate 24,869,748 downwards.
GGGCCAATATATTGACACCCTTGTTAAGGAACCTGGATAGAACCTCAGATGGCCTCTATCCAACTCCATATCTTTCTCTTCCCTTTGATGGTGACTTTGTTATAATCTGCATTTTGATATCATTTTTAGTTGTGACTATAATTTTTGACTGTAACTCTAGCCTTATCACCCATATTTGAGTTCATAAACAACTATTTGTTTGTCCTGTGTTTGAACTTATGTAGGAAGATCTAGTCCTTTGTAACTTGCATCATTTCCTCAGCACTTCTGTGTGAGAAATATTGTTTCAGTGTAAGGCGGCAGCAGGGCACGTGGCCTGGATGCAAAGTGTTAGTAGCAGCTCATTCCCTCTCTCTTCGGGACACCCAGAGTCCAGTGTCTTTGCCAGTTCTCCCTGTAACTCTCAGGATGGAATCTAACTGGTATGGGAATAACTGAGAAAATTCAAATGGAAGAAGGTGTGTAGCAGGAAGTAGGTGATCTCTTCAGGCTAAATATGATAAATGAAGCCGGAACTTACCAATCTATGAGAAACGGCTACAACCACCCAACAACTTCCTTCCATTTTTCGGTAGTGATGATTTTAACTATCCTGGTAAGGACAAAACCATTTGGAGCTTAAATGCAAAGGCTAGTTGACTTTAAGTAAACCATGTATGTTTTATTAAAAAGAGATAATTTTTGAAATTGTTTGAGCACATCATTAAAACCTATGGATATAACCTGAGGAGCGTTTTAGAGGATTTGAGATTTTTGTCACCGTTCACCACATTAGAAGTTTGGTAGAATTTGGTTGTCTTCCTCTGTATTCATGCTAAAGATTAGAATGTGCCTAATTATTAGCTCTGTGATCCCATAGCAGTTGGTTATGAATGAAATTAAGAATTCATTAGGTCAACTGGGTGGTGTAGTCGGTTAAGTATCCCTCTCCTGGTTTCACCTCAGGTCATGATCTCAGGGTCATGAGATCGAGCCCTGCTTAGGTCTGGGTGCTCAGTGCAGCTTGAGATTCTCCCTCCCTCTTCCTGCCCCTCCTGCTTGTGCTCTCTCTCTCTCTTCTCTCTAAAATAAATAAATCTTTTTTAGAAATAAGAATTTATTCACATATTTACATTTAAAATTAAGGAACCGATTGCACTCTTACTTATCTATATGTAAATATTTGTGCACTTGTGAGGACAAAATCTTAAGTGTTCTGTAAAACCTCTGGGTCGTTCACAGCTGAGACTAAGTTAGCTGGGGACTTGTAGGCAGCTAGTTGTCCACTGTCCACAATATGAAAAGATAAAAGAGACAGATGAGGTCTCCTCTGGCTTACATCCTTGATCCTCATTCTCCCTGAGGATGGCCATCTCTGGACAGCTGTAGCAGGGACACCATTCACAGTGTGGGGCATCTGTTCCCCAGAGACATCAGCCAGGAAATGGATTTGGTTCTCTGTGCCAGCCCAGCCACAGCCTGAGGTCACAGCCCCAGCAAATGGGCTCATAGGGGCTCACTGTCACCAGGCAGGTCATTGTATCTAGGAAACCACCATGAGAGTTTGCAATTGCCTTCATCTCCAACCTCCTGGAGGCAAGTGCAGATCTCTGGTACCATGTGAAGTCATGTGAAAGTCATCATGAGAAAGTGTCCTTTGCTTAAGAGAAACATGGGTGGGGCTTCTGGGTGGCTCATCCAGTTAAGCATCTGCCTTCAGCTCGAATAATGATCCCAGGATTCTGGGATCAAGCCCGGCATTGAGCTCCCTGCTCGAAAGGAGGTAGGGGGGAAATAGCTTAGAGCCCACAGAATGTGAATAAAGGGTGGCTGGAACTCAGTCCGTGTGTTGCTTTAGGAATTGGAAGTTAGTGTCTTCTCAATTGTGATTGTTCTTGAATGGAAAAGCTGTATTGGTTTTAAAACTTTATTTTTATTTTTCTAATAATAATTTTTATTATGTTATGTTAGTCCCCATACAGTACATCCTTTTAGTTTTTGATGTAGTGTTCCATGAGTCATTATTTGGGTATAACACCCAGTGCTCCATGCAATATGTGCCCTCCTTAATACTCATCACCAGCCTATCCCAATCCCCCACCCCCTCCCCTCTAGAAGTCCTCCAGTTTATTTCCCAGAGTCAATAGTCTCTCATGGTTCATTCCCCCTTCTGTTTATGGTCCATTGTCTAAAAAGGGACAGACAGTGAGAGATTAATCAAACATAAGAACAAAACCTAATTGCTCGTACAGATGCCGTAAGTAGTTTCCAGATATTTTATTCTACTGTAGTAATTCATTACCTGTGCAGGTGCATGTGGAAGGCAATTTATGCATGTATAAGTGGTAATAAACATGCCCGCAGTAGTAGAATAATAGAGGATGCATATGTGTAAAATTATTAGACTTCACAACTTCCATGCTTTCCCTTTGGTTCCTTATTATCTGTGAAATTGGACAATTTTTGTTCTCTAGGCTTAAAACTCATTGTCAGTATTTAGAGTTTTCAATGCTGATTTTCTCCTGTGAGTTACCAAAAACCTAAAATATGTATGAACTTTAAAAAACACTATATTGAAAATTACAACAGTGAAGTTCCATTTTGTGAATATCGTGTCAATGCATCTCTATTTTTGAATCAGTGTTAATTAGAAATGATGACATTTCATGTGAGTACAAATATCAATCTGAAAAAATAAACAGTAGGAAGAATCCTGAATGTTTAAGTAATTGGCGAAGTAGACAAATGACGGGTTTGTGTGTGTGTGTAGTGATTTTCAGTGAATGGTTCAGCTTCTTGTAGGGCCTCTGAAAGGGAGAGGCCAGGTGAACCACCTTTCAATTAGTTGGTATCTGTTCTCAGAACATGGGAATTTCTTAGTCCAATAGTCAATCAGACAGCTTTGAGGTCTTGAAGGTTTTCAGTCCTCAGCGATGGTGTTGCAAGCCCTTGTGAGCAAACCCTAGGGTAGCTGCTGTGAGCCCTATTGCTTCAAAGTACAATGTGAAGATTTCAGACACCATTTCCCAAAGAAGTACCTCGTGGGTCTCTGTCCATGTCAGTTTCCGACACTTCCACCCACACTAGTTATGTGATCAGTGTGTTTCGGGATAATCCCCACATGTGATTTCTGCTCTTTCTACCAGTCCTATCTGTTTCTGATCTTCCTTTATGGTAGGGGTTGGTAAGCAATCTATGTGGTATATGATGTGGTCTGATAGTTGTCTGCCTTCAGAGGATGAAATTATGCCTAGAAATTGTACTGTAGTTTGAGGTCCTCAGCCTAACTTAGGTCAATTGTCCATCCTCTGAGTGTAAGAAATTTCATCCACTTTACTTGGATGCTCGTCTGTTCTCCAAATTGTCCTCAGTAATAAGGATGTCATCTATATGAGGAATACTGGTTTGTGTGTATGTTTTTGTCTTAGAAAAGGCCTGGAAGCTCCTGTTGAGCACCATTTCCTGTTCTTATTGGCCATCAGAAAATCTTTGTGAAGTATTTGTTTTTAAATGGACGCTGTCTTTTTATGGTCGATGGTAAAGGTCTTTATTGACAAGTCTTTGTTAGCGTGTGTATTGCAAATCTTTACTTCCCTGCCTGCGTTTCACCTTTTCATTTCTTAATGGTCTAAGATAAGGAGAAATGTCCCATTTTTATGAAGTCCCACTGAATTCTTTTAAATGGTTAGTGCACCCTGTGTCCTACCCCAAGATTGACATGTTCTACATTTTCTTCCAGAAACTGTCCAATGTGAAGCTACAATCCATCTCAAATTTCTAAATTCCATTTTTAACTCTAATAGGGCATTTACAGAATATTTTGGATTTTCTATGTACACCATCCTGGCTATCTGTGAATAGTCACAATTATCCCCTCAATTCTTATACTTTCTGTTTCTCTTGCCTTACAACACTGGGTAGATTCTCCAATGCAATGTTGAATAGAGCAGCATTGTTTGAAGATTTTAATATACCTTTCTCAATATCTGATAGAAAAAGCAGGCCCAAACGTTGGTACTTAAAATGTGACCTAATTGACCTATATGGAACATTACCTAATAAGTACAGAATACAATATTTTCAAGTGGTCATAGCCTCTTTACCCAAATAGACAATAAGTTAGGCTATGAATCAAGTCTACTAATTTTAAACCCCGAAATTAACTAGATTCTATTCTTAGACCACAGGGGAATTGAGCCATAGTCATAATGAAAAGAAAACCAGGAAGTCCCTGCATGTTTACAAATTAAATGTAACTTTGCTGCATATCCTAAAGGTCAGAGAGGGAATCTCAATGGAAATTCTCAACCTTTTCTACATCAGGGCTCACACACAATGGCACTTTATTTGTGAAGAGCATTACAATAACTTAGACAGGAGTTGAGCCTTAAGCCAGAGTTCTGCCTGCCCCAGCCACACCTGGCAGACTTGGCCTATGGTCCCCCCCCAGCTGTCCTTTCTGGTGGCCCTGAGCTAAGGGGTCAACATGGCCGTATGGAAATTAGAAGCTCCCCACTCTTAGTGATGATGTTGCTATCGTATCATCCTCACCAGTCCAACAACATGATTTCTGAGTGAAATATGACACAAGGCTTCTTGGCCTTCCTTCAGGTTTGAAAATCATCTGGTGAGTCATCTATTGAAATATAAGTTCAACATTGTGTTCTTTCTTCTGGAAGAAATAGACCCAATAGCAATTATGGCTTCCTGGGCACCTGTTCTTGAGAGACATCATACTGGCTCTTTGCAGCATTCTCCCTCTTAAACTTCTCAACTAGGATGTAGATATTATTAGGCCCATTTTCAGATGGTTAGACGGGGACTCAGACAATACGAGCCACAGAGGATTTTAGTGTCAGAAACCTAAGTGGGATCCCAAATTGATAATCCCTTGTTATTCCCATACAGCATACTATTTCCATCTTATCTCTGGTCTTCTCAGTCTGGGGAAACCTATCAAGTATGGGATTTTCTTGTCATGTGGCCAACTGGGAGACGAATTCAGCTGGCCTTTTCACCTCTGCCCATGGTGATCATGAAGAGGGTATCTCAGAGGTGGAGGACCTCCAGGTGAGATACTCAAAGATCCCTAGGAATAGAGACAGTATAATATTTTCTGGTGATAAAGTTACTGAGAAAGGAACTATCTTTTAGTTGATTCAGGCTCTGGTATGTTCAGAGTGTGCTGTAGGACAGGTCTGAAATAGTATTTAAAAACAGTCATCTCAGCCTCTTCTACAAAGTGAGCCAATGCTTATAAACATGGCTAAAATATTCCCTTACCTGTGATTATTTACTTCCCAGCCATCGCAGTGTTTATATGGTATGATGTGACTTAGATTAGTCAACATTTGCAGAGAAAGAACTTAGTGCCTCCAGGGGGCACTTCATGTTTAAGTTAGTTTGTGACAATGAGCTACTCTGTTTTACTCTGCAGTCCAAGGGAATGGTGCCAGACCTCTCTAAGGTGTCTAGCAGTTCTAAAATTCTGACTGTAAATGATTGTGTGCTTCAGAGATTTGGGCAGGAGAAGGGCAGGTGTCCAGAGACTGTGAACACTTCTGTTACCTGTGCTGACCATGGAGCAGGTAGCCTTTTTGTAGGCATCATTTTGATTTCTTGGTACTCTTGTGAAAGGTGATTTGTCTCAAATTCCTCCATTTAGTAGTAATTATAATGATAAAAGTAATTTTTATCTTATATCATCTGTGGGCCCTGATCCTGGGCTCCCAGGGAAGCTATCCTTTAACATTTTACCCGGCTCAAAATAACTGGGCAAAACCTCAAAGCGTGGGCCCTATTTCTGCCCCAAGCACACGTTGGACATCTGCTTCGAGAAGAAAAAAATAACCAAAAATGCCAACATAAAGATAAGAAAAAATAAAGAACCTCTCTGACTCCCTTAAGATTAATGTCATACTGACTTGCACATTCTGAAAACATAAGAAAAAGTCTGTCACTTTCTGGAATCTTCTTCCTCATTGTGGCGTGTAACTCTGTATGTAACACAAAACAGAACAAATATATAACCCTGCCCCAAGTGTTCCTTCCCCGGAGCACTCCCTTCTTTGGGAAGATTGTGTCTCCCAGGCAGCTGTTCTGACTTGGGTTTGAATAAAGCTCTTCCTTTCTCTCTAAAATGTTTTAAAAAGGTCGTTCATGTAGTGCCGACAATAACACTGTTTTCTATTTAAGTGAAAAATAAATGTTTCTGGTTCACAACAGCAAAAGCACAGAAGGGCAGCTGTTCTCTATCCTGGATGTTTTCCTGCAGAACCAAGCATGTGTATATAGATACCAGCATAAATGGGCTCATCCTAGAAGGATGCTTTGAAGGTCTGAGAAGCACTATCCACTTCATGGGTGAGACCAGAAGGTGGCCCTCTTCCCCAATTAGAACATTCCCTTTTGGGTCTTAAGTTGCCTTGGAAATGTGTGAAACCACTGCATTTCCTAAAAGCCCAATCCTTGGAGGGTCTGAGAGCAGCTGACCTTGCAGGAACCAGGCACACCCCAGCAGGAGGGCTGGTGCAGAAAGGGAAGGGGCAGGGCTCTGAGAGGTGGTCTGCAGCTGGGGGTCCCCAGAAGGGGCCAGGTGTGTGTATGGGGCCCGGCCCACAGCTGCGCCAGGTGTTGGGTAAGGAGGCGCCTCTTGGACCCCCCTGACCTTCAGGGTTGCTGGCTGTGGGGCGGGTTGCCCACGGCATCCAGGGGCTGGGGCACCACCCTCCCCGACCAATCACCGTGTGGGGGTGGAGCTACATCTCTGTGGGCGGTACTGGAGTTGCAGGTGGTTGCAGACCTGGGGCAGAAGAAGGGGCACTGGGTGAGAGTTGCCCCGCGCAGTTCAGGCTTTGGTGGTGAGCGCTGTGTGCGCACGGGGTGGGGAGTAGGGGTAGGGTGCGCCCCAGGTGGAGGCGGGGTTCTGGAAGGGCGTGGAGAGGGGTTCATCGTGGGGACTCAGGTGAGGTTTTCTTTTTCCCTTTAAAGTCTCCTCTGCCTGATGTCCGTCCAACTGGCCGTATTCCCCAGACCCGTGAACTCCAGAGGCGCCCGCTCACCTGAGCTTTGTGGGATGGGTTGCAGAGATGTCAGGGTTTCCGTGTTCCCGGGAGAGAGTGCGGGTAAGGGCCGCATACAGTCCCCATCATCAGTGGGGTGTCCCCGGTTCCCTGACACAATGCAGGTGATGGACCTTGAGCAGTACCCGAGTTCAGCAGGGTGTTCCCTGTTCCCCCAGGCATGCGTGTGGTGTGTAACAAGCCTCCAGAGCTGTCCCCCAACTTCAGCACATATGCCCGTGTACTTGGTTAGTGGTAATTGGCTGTTAGAATCATGCTGGAAAATCCTCCCAGGTGGGGGCCTGGAGGCGGGCGTAACCAGACCCCACTCTAGTTGCATTTGGAACAGACGGGTGGGGTTTCTTTAGAGAAGGGAGTAATTCGCCCTCCAGAAAAGGCAAGGTCATTGGTCTATTTAGAATGAAGATAATTACTTTGCTAAACAACAAGTATGTGTTGCCCCTTCTCCCAGAAACCGAAGCAGGTGTGCAGGCTTTTTAGGTCAGAGGTGCCTTCTTCTCCCCAGCTGACAGCACTTCTCTGCTCTGGCTCCAAGACACCCGAGGTTTTGAACATCAGCATCTGAGTCAGTGAGGCAGCTTGTCACAGGACGCCAGTGTTCAGAGAAAGCACAGGTATGTTTGGCAAAATGTCCTAACTATGTCAGGGCTGGAGGTAAAACCTCTCATTATCCCAAAACCTGGGCTTTTCTCTAGTTGAGCCACAAAGTAAAACTTAAGTAGCTGTCAGCATTCTGGATTAGATGCAAGAGGTACATAGTTTCCCTACATGTAGAACTTCGCAGGGGATCACAATTTCTCTGTCCATTTATTGCTTACAAATGTATTTTGAACATCTGTTTCCTAGGAACCCTCTTTTATTAGAAAGGGAAGGTGAGATTCACTCTGTGCATGGTTGTAACATCTAATTGGTTCCTTCATCTAATAGCGTTATTCATTTGTGCCTAGGATATGGTTGAGTGGCCAGCATCTTGAGTTAGGTGGCTTTTTTTTCATCAGATACAGACTTGGATGATGTCATTTGACAAAGGTGATGTTTCATCATTGATTAGTCTTTTTATCAGAAGAGTTAAAATTAGGGTGGAGGGAAAATTCAAAATTATTCAAAGCAGCCTTTTCCTGTTTAAAAGTTGAGCTTGACTTTCTAGTTTTACTAAAGGTATTATCTCGATGTTTTGAGGTGCCGTATTCTCTCTGTAGTTTCTTTGGTGATGGAGTCAGAAGGAGAGTCTGGGAATTCGTTTGGATAGAGGCATGCTGGTGGCTTCAAGGGGCTTGGCATCAGGAGCCCTCGGGTGAATTCTGCAACTGCTTACCTGACCCTGGGTGTATCTCACAGAATTTTTGTTTCCTCTTATGAAATTGCTGGCAGATAATGTTCTGCTTAAAGGGGAACCCTCCCATCCTGTTGGTGGGAATGCAAACTGGTGCAGCCATTCTGGAAAACAGTGTGGGGGTTCCTCAAAAAGTTAAACATTGAACAACCATATGATCCAGCAATTGCTCTCCTAGGTATTTACCCAGAGGATACAAAAATGCAGATTCGAAGGGGGAACATGCACCATGATGTTTATAGCAGCAATGTCCACAGTAGCCAAACTATGGAGAGAATCCCAAAGTCCATGCACTGATGAATGGATATAGCAGATGTGGGATACATATATATATAATGGAATATGACCCAGCTTCAAAAAGAATGAAATCTTACCATTTACAAGGATGTGGATGGATCTAGAGTGTACTAAGCTAAGCAACATTAGTGAGGAAAGACAAATATCCTATGATCTCACTCATTTGGAATTTCAGAAAGAAAACAGATGAACAGAGTTGGAGGGGGGGAATGAGAGAGGCAAACAAGAAAACAGACTCAACCTTGGAGAACAAACTGAGGGTTGCTGCAGGGCAGGGGCATGGGGGGAAGAGTTAAATGGGTGCAGGGTATTAAGGAGGGCACTTGTGATGAGCACCGGGTATTATATGCAGATGAGGAATATCTAAATCTTACACCTGAAGCGAATATTACATGGCATGTGAACTAACTGGAATTTAAGTAGAAGACAAAAAGAAAAAGAGAGTGTTCTGCTTCATGAAGAGTGAGGTAAAAATGTAGTGATTTGGGCTGTACTATTCTATAGATGATAGTTGTAAAACACCCTGTTGTAGGATATGCTAGTTTCTTATCGCATGAGGAGTCCTTGGAAAGCTTCAATGAAAGATCCAGATCTCAGAGCATGTTTATGCTCCACTGATATGTACCAGTTTGCACAGGTAGGAAGGAAGGTGCAGAGAAATGCAACAGAAGGGGAAAGTAGGTGTGAACCTTTCATTAGTTAGCTTTGTAGCTTTCTCGTGAAAGCCTTGAGCCAGTGTGATTTTGGAAGAAGAGGGGGAATCCTGGAGCTTTGCAGGAGACGGGGGAGTTCCAGGTCTGGGTAGAGGTGACAGGGGTCCCAGAGGAGAGCTGAGTGCATTCTGCAGCACAGCGTGGGCAGGGCGGGCTCCAGGGGTGGCTGTGGGTCTCCTGTGTGAGAGTTGTGACAGGTGAGGGCCGTGTGCAAGTTCCTGTCTGAGGACAGGTGAGGCACAGGTGGAGAGCTGGCCATGTACCTTCTTCTGGGCCACCATCCTCACCAAACACACACAGCCTCATCGTCTGTCCCTGTCACTCCAATTCAGACTGTCAGAGTTGCCAGGCTGAGATGTTTGGTGGTGCTTCTTTCCTTGCATGCGTGAGAAGTTTCAAACCTGAGGTGATGGACATGGTGGGTCCTCAGAACATCTGTTACTCTTTTATTTCCTGCTCTACTTCCGATTGGTGAAGTGAATTGGACCTGCTAGTGGAAGGAGCTATCTGTGCGTTTTTATTTCCAGGTTTAATTAAACAATGGGAAAAGAGTCTTCTGAAATAGTAAAGGAATCCTTTCTGGGTGTTCATGTTTTTCTCTTCTGCGAGCCACATTCCGATATTAGAAATTATTTGTTAAAGTGAAACAGCCTCAGAGCTGTCACAGGGTTTGGTGGCCTTTGTGAGAGGGAGAAAGGGAGAAGGAGTGTACGTTCTTTAGGAGCTTGGGGAGTGCCACATTGTGCTCCCAAAGGAAATGGAGCCTCCTGTCAGCCTACCCGGGGCAGGGGTGGCGGGGGGGGGTGCTGCTTACCTGGAGGCCCATCCTGGGCTCTGGAAGCTTGACCTTGTGAGTCACTTGTGACTTGAGCTGGGGAATCGATGAAGAAAATAGAATGAATGCTGGGGGTTGCCTGTATCCTTTGGACTCAGACAACTCCATGTAGCAAAGGAACTCTTCCCCCTGAGGCGTGTCGGGATCCCTGAGGGTGTGGGGTTTGCTTCATGGGCTGAGGTTCTGTCTTCATCCTTATCTGGACCGGAGCCATGTTGTCTGGCTATGGAGATCCAGACCCTTAGGTGACCATGTCATCATCATCATTATCATCATTATTATTATTATTATTATTATTAATTATTATTATCATTATCATTATTAGTATTAATATTTCAACAAAGCAATAGAGACATTGACTTTGAGATAAAAATACTGCAAGGAACAACACAAGGTCAAATATATACGTGACGATTGAACTTGTGGTGTCTCTCACTGGTGTGGGTCTTGTAGGGCTGCCCAAATGAGGAAGACCAAGGAATTCTATGTGGATAGAAGTGTGCTGTGCACAGGGAGTGTTTTATTCCATCAGTTGACTTCTCTGTCTGAAGGGAAAATAGAGTGGTGACTGGAGCTTGGTTTCTGATCGGAAGGACTGGGAGGCCAGTGAATGGAAAGAGCGGTGTTCATGCTGACACGGTGCTCAGTGCCCAGTGAGCGAAGGTCGGAAGCTTGGACTCAGAAGCGTTGGTGTTCAGGGAGGATGTTGTCTGAGTTTGCAGCACATCGAGTCACTTGGCTGGTCTGCCTGATCGGGCCAGTTTCTGCCTTTCTAAGGGCAGCTTGAAAGTGCAACCCTAGGGCATTTGCAGAGTGGTCTGCATGGAACCCTGTGTGGGCCAGTGTAGACACAACCCAGAAGATTCAGAGCTACCCGATGAGCACGTTTGTGAGGCTGGAGTTTGATTCTCCGTGACAAAGGATTGAGCCGGAGTGCAAAAATCTCTGGGTCTTAGGACTCACCGAGGCAGGTCCCAGGCTGGCAGGGTGGTCGGATCAGATGTCTGTTTCCAGGACCTTGGCCAGAGGAGATTTGGACCCTGGGAAGCGTCTCTGCTCAACTTTCTCAGGTGAGCACCTCCGGCAGGAGCGTGTGTGCTCACCTGTCGTGAGGAAGGTGTCTGGTTTCAGGTTTCGTGTGCGGGTGGATTCCTCATGCAGCTCCCTTTCCTGATGGTGTTCGAGGTGCAGGAGATTGGGTGGACCCCCTTGTCCAGGCATCTGGGCTGTGCAGGAGCCCTGGGGCACCTTTTCCCTAGGGATTTGGAGCACGGCACCGGGCGGGAGTGGGGTGGTGAAATCATCAGTTGGTGCCTCAGTTTCTTCCCTGCCGAGATGGAGTGGAACTCTAAGTGCTTTATGGAAATATAAAGCAGGAGGCAGGGCTGGGGGGTGCTGAAGGGGAGGTGGGGTGGTGTTCGCTATTCATATAGGGGCCAGGTGGTACTTCACTAGGAGGGGTGATACTTGAGTCAAGATCTAAAAGAAGGTGAGTGAGATCACATCGAGACCATTGTAAACTGAAGGAAGAAGCATGTGCAAAGGCCCCAGGGCAGGAGCATACCAGGTGTGCGCCGGCAACAAGAAGGCCCTGTGGCCACGACAGACAGCTTAGGACATGACCTCAGGGAGGTGACAGAGTGTAACAGAAAGTCATTGCAGGCCCCGTGACCCCATGGGACCCTGTCTCCACCTGGGCCATCCTGGCTGCAGGGTTGAGAACAGGTGACAGAGGGTTGAAGATGGGCAAGGAGGTCAGTGATGACGCTTTTCAGGAACTCAGGCAAGAGATGGGCTCCAGTGTGGACCAGACAGGTGGCTCGGAAGGAGCGGTTAGTCCTATGGTGGAGTGCGTCTTGAAGACGGAGCTCACGGTTGCCCGGCCGGCTTAGATATCGGGGATGGGAGAAAAGGGAGGAACTGGGGTAACTCCCAGCTGTTGTAAGGCTGTCCCGAGGAAAGGAGGGTTCTGGGGGTAGGAGGAGGTAGTCCGTGTGCGCATGCTGAGAGGTGCCTTTCCGGTGGATCTGCTGAGGTTTGTGTCCGGGAACCTTTCACATGTCACTCCCTCAGCAACGTTCAAGTACAAGTATCCCCACTTTTTAAAAGTTCATGGGAAGACGCGGCTTTTTGAAAGATCTCCGTTATTACCTGGTTTCACTAATGGGAAGAAACCGGAGGATTTTCCTCTTGTGAAAAGTCGAACAGCGGCTTGCTCGCGTTCAGCATCTGTTTTGGAGGCAGGCAGAGGCGCGTGCAGCTAGCCACCGCTTCCTGGGAACCGCTCTCTGCGTCCAGCCACCGGCACTTTGAATTGTGTCTGTGAGCGTCTGCTGTGCTTTATCTCCATTTATTTTCAGCATCCGTTAGGAGTTGTGTCCCGAGGCCTAGGAAAAGCCAAAAGAGAAGTCATTTTTGGAGTCTAGGCGTGCTCACTCATTTCCATATAAATTAATGGTCATTCCTTCTTTACACCATTTCTGCTTGTGACATTTCCTAGGAGCACTGTACTTTCAAAGAGCAGGGGAACCTGTACCCCATCCTGCCGGGTTAGCTTCAGTCACCACGCTGCACAGAACATTCCATGACTATCAGATTTTCTCACTCAGACACTGCATCTTTGACCACCTTCACCCCCCGTTCCCGCATCGGGCAGCCACCCATCTCTTCTCCCTGTCTGTGCATTCAGTATTTGTTTTATTCCACGTGGAATGATCATGAGAGCATCTGGTATTTGTCTTTCTGTGTCTGAGTTACTTGGTAAAGAGGCTCCCAAGGTCTATGTTTCTATGTGTGTTTATTGGGAATAATGCTGCAGTGACCATGGGAGTCCATCTGTCTTTTTGGGGTACTGTTTTTGTGCTCTCCAAATCAATACTCAGTAGAGCCATTACTGGGTCGTGTGGTAGTTGTATTTATTTTTCAGGAACCTCCATACCGTTTGTCACAGTGACTGCATCATTTCCATTCCCACCAACAGTGCACAGGTTCCCATTGTCTGCACACCCCCGACCACACTGGGTGTCTGTCTCTGGGACGATTGCCGTTGCAACAGTTGTGAGGTGATGGCTGATTATGGTTTTGACTTATGTTTCCCTGATGATGATTAGTGATGTTGAACAACTTTTTCTGTCTGTTGCCACCTGTGTGCCATCTTTGGAAAGTATTCACATATTCTCCCCATTTTTTATACAGTTTTTTTTTGTTTTGATTTGTATGAGTGTTTTGGGTATTTTGGATATTAGCCTCTTCTCACACATATGATTTGCAGATATTTTTTCTTATTGGATCAGTCGCCTTTTAAGTTTTTGATGGTTTCTTTTGCCGTGTGGAAGATTTCAGTTTGATGTTGTTCCACTTGTTTATTTTTGCTTTTTTTGCCTTTGCATTTGGTGTCTGATCTAAAGACTCTTTGCCCAAACCAACGTCGAGAAAGTTAGTACCTGTGTCTTCTTGGAGGTTTATGGATTCAGGTCTTATGTTCAAATCATTCATCCATTAAAAATTTTGTGTGCAGTGTAAGAAAGTGACCCAGTTATATTCTTCTGCATTTAGTGCCCAGTTTTCCTGTTACCGCTCACTGAAGAGACAGTCCTTTCTCCATGGCATATTTTCTGCTGCTGTGTCATAAGTTAGGACCATCTACATGTGGGTTAGTTTCTGAGCTTTCTGTTCTGTTCCACTGACCTGGTGTCTGTGTTTATGCCAATCTCTCCTGTTTGATGGCTGTAACAGCTTTGTAATCTAGCTTGAAATCCAGGAGTGTGTTGACTGCAGCTTTCTTTCTCTAGGTTGCTTTGGGTATTTGGGGTTTTGTGATTCCATACGAGTTTTAGGACTGTCTTCTATTTCCTTGAATAATGCCACTGGAATTCAGATAGGGATTTCATCACATCTGTCGATTGCTTTGGGTACGATGGACATGTTCACATAATTAACTCTTCCAGTTAAGGAGCATGGCGTACGCTTCCATTTGTTTGTGTTGCCTTCCAAATCTTTGACCCATACATTCTGCCCCCCGACACACGTTTTTCCTTTCTTTTCTGCCATATGTTGAGTGTACTATGTCTTTCTCATTCTTGGTTACTTTTATTCCTAGATTTCTTTTGGATGCAATTGTAAATGGCATTGCTTTTTAAATTTCTCTTTGCGAAAGTGTGTCATCAGTATATAGAAATGCAAGAAGTTGGGTCATCTGGGTGGCTCCATAGGTGAAGTGTCTGCCTTCAGCTCAGGTGATGATCCCAGAGTCCTGGGATCAAGCCCCGTGTTGGGCTCCCCGCTTACCGAGGGTTTGCTTCTCCCTCTGTCTGACACTCCCCTGCTCATGCTTTTTCTTTCCCTGTCAAATAAATAAATAAAATCTGAAAAAAATAAATGCAACAGGTCTCTGTATATTGACTTTATATCCTGCAGCTTTACTGAATTTGTTTATTCTAACAGTTTTTTGTGGAATCTTTAGGGATTTCATGTCAATTGCAAATAGTGACAGTTTTTCTGTGTGGATTTCATATCTTCCTCTTTTTTAAAAATTATGTTAGTCATCATACAGTACTTCAGTAGTTTTTAATGTAGTGTTCCATGATTCATTGTTTGCATTTAACACCTAGTGCTCATTATGACACGTGCCCTCCTTAATACCCATCACCAGGATAACCCATACCCCTACCCCCTCCCTTTCTGCAACCTTCAGTTTTTGTCTTTCTCTGCTTGACTTAATTTAACTTAGCATAATCCCCTCCTGACTTGAGGTTTGAATTGAAGATTGAAAGAAGGGGGCATAAAGTCCACACCCAAGAACTAGTTATCTCCCATGGGCAGAGAAAATAAGACAGCTTGTCACAATTATATGTTATTACAAAGGGCTACATGCTCAGCTTATGGCGTAGTAGAATAGTGAAGATCAGATGATTCTGGTATGTGGTTAGGAAATAAGGTGTAGATTCCGGTTTGGGCTTAGGGTCAGGGTCTGGGCTTAGGGGTTTGGGGTTAGGGTCAGTGTTAAGTTTAAACATAACTGGCCCTCTCCCCCTCTTCCATCTCCCTGGGCCTCCAGGGTGGACAGGACTTGCCCAGGGTCACACATGAGTTCAGGTTTGACCTGAAGCCTTGTTTTTCTGGGCCCTTCAGTTCTGGGCTTTAATAGAAGAGTGAAATGTCTACCTGGTCACTGAGTGTTTCAAATCCAGCTCAACCAGTCAAGGGTTGTGGAGGGTGTCAGAGATCATGTATTCTTCTTTCCAGTTTCCGACCTGGGAAGAGTGCTGCTGGCCCCATTCTGCCTGGGCAGCTCCAGGTGCCAGCAAAACCCTGACCCATGAGAGCACTCAGTAGACACATGTAGATTTACACAGGACTGGGTGCAGGGGTGGCATCATCCCCATGTGCACCTTCTTGCAGACTGGTGGGGCCTCCTGGCACCCTTCCGCGTGGATGCACCGCAGTTGCTTATGGATTCATCTGTTGAAGGACACCCTGATCTTCAAGTTTTAGCTATGATGAGCCAGAGAGCTGTGCATAACTGCATGCTAGTTTTGTGAAACAGTTTTTCAAGGCAGTTGTCTAAATACTAGAAGTGTGATTGTTGGATATTGAGGTGACATTTATTTAGCCTCAAAGCAAACAGTCTTCCCAAGTATGTGTGGCCTTACAGGTATCCCAGCATGAAGAAGTGTTCCTGTCATTCCTCACCCCTTCAACAACTTCCAGGCCACCTCATTTTCTGGACTCTAGCATTTCTCATAGGTGTGCTGCACTATCTCACTGTTGTTTAAATTGGTAACTTCTAATGATAGAGGATGTAGAGCCTGTTTGTCCTCCTGTACATCTTCTTTTGAGTGTCTGTTCAGATATTTACCCATTGATAATTAAGTTATTTGTATTCTTACTGTTGAGTTCTAAGAGTTTTTGGTACCTTTTGAATACAGATCCTTTATCAAATGTGTGTTTTGCAAATATTTTCTCACAGTTTTTGGGTTGTCTTTTTGTTCTCTGAGCAAGGTCTTTCACAGAGCAGAAGTTTTGATTTTATAAAGTTCACGTTATCAATTTTTTTCTTTTCTGGATCGGTGTTTGGTGTTGTGTATTAAAACTCATCACCGGGTTGCCTGGGTAGCTCAGTGGGTTAAGCATGTGCCTTCAGCTCAGGTCATGATCCTGGGGTCCTGGGATCAAGTCCGGCATTGGGCTCCCTGCTCAGCAGGGAGTCTGCTTCTCCCTCTGCCTGCCCCACCACTGCTTGTGCTCTCTCTCTCTCTGACAAATAAATAAATAAATCTTATATAAAAATAACCTCATCACCAAACCCAAGGTCATGTAGATTTTCTTTTATGTTTTCTTTTTGATATTTTGATAGTTGTATATTTTAAATTTACGTACAATTTTGAGTGAATTTTGGTGGAAGTTGTGAGTTTTGTCTACATTTCATTTTCATAGTATATGGTTTCCAAGTCATTGTTCCTTAAGTATTTCTGGAGAAGCCAGGATATTGTACTCCATTTCAGTTAGAAATTTCCAAGGTTTATTGGGTTTGGCTGGACCCGGGAAGGGACAGTGCATCCCGGCACTGAGTGCACCTACGCCACGTCACGTCATAGTGCAATTTGCAAATATTAGATCCAAGGATACAGTATTGAAAGCGGCCAGGGCAAAGAAATTTCTCACATACCAAGGCAAAGTTATCAAAATTACGTCAGACCTGTCTACACAGACCTGGAATGAGAGAAAGGGTTGGGGGGCATTTTTAAAGCTCTTTCAGAGAAATACATGCAGCCAAGGATCCTTTATCCAGCAAGGCTGTCAATCAGAATTGATGGAGAGATAAAAACCTTCCAGAATCGTCAGTCACTGACCAATTTCATAACCACGAAACCAGCCCTACAGGAGATATTAAGGGGGGTTCTATAAAAGTAAAAAGGGCCCAAGAGTGATACAGAACAGAAAGTCACAAACTGTAGAAACAGACTTTACTGGCAACATGGCATCATTAAAATCATATCTCTCAATAATCACTCTCCATGTAAATGGCCTAAATGCTTCCATAAATGCCACAGGGTTGCAGATTGGATAAAAAGACATGACCCATAAATTTGCTGTCTACAAGAGACTCATTTTGAACCCAAAGATGCATTCAGACTGAGAGTAAGGGGATGGAGTACCATCTTTCATGCAAATGGACCTCAAAAGAAAGCTGGGGTAGCAATTCTCATATCAGATAGATTGGATTTTAAACTACAGACTATAGTTAGAGATGCAGAAGGGCACTATATTATTCTTAAAGGATGTATCCAACAAGTGGATATGACAGTTACAAATATATATGCCCCCACCAGGGGAGCAGCAAGATACACAAGCCAACTCTTAACCACAATAAAGAGACATATAGATAAAAATACATTCACCTCAACACTCCACTATCAGCAATAGACAGATCACCTAAGCAAGAAATCAACAAAGAAACAAGAGCTTTGAATGCCATATTAGACGAGTTGGACCGAGATGCAGAAGGGCACTATATTATTCTTAAGGGAAGTATTCAACAAGTGGATATGACAATTATAAATATATATGCCCCCAACAGGGGAGCAGCAAGATACACAAGCCAACTCTTAACCAGAATAAAGAGACATATAGATAAAAATACATTAATAGTAGGGGACCTCAACACTCCACTCTCAGAAATAGACAGAACACCCTGGCAAAAACTAAGCAAAGAATCAAAGGCTTTGAATGCCATACTCGACGAGTTGGACCTCATAGATATATATAGAACACTACACCCCAGAACCAAAGAATACTCATTCTATTCTAATGCCCATGGAACATTCTCAAGAATAGACCATGTTCTGGGACACAAAACAGGTCTCAACCGATACCAAAAGATTGAAATTATCCCCTGCATATTCTCAGACCACAACGCTCTGAAATTGGAACTCAACCACAAGGAAAAATTTGGAAGAAACTCAAACACTTGGAGACTAAGAACCATCCTGCTCAGGAATGACTCGATAAACCAGGAAATCAAAAATCAAATTAAACAATTTATGGAGACCAATGAGAATGAAAATACAACAGTCCAAAACCTATGGGATACTGCAAAGGCAGTCCTAAGGGGGAAATACATAGCCATCCAAGCCTCACTCAAAAGAATAGAAAAATCTAAAATGCAGTTTTTATATTCTCACCTCAAGAAGCTGGAACAGCAACAGAGGGACAGGCCTAATCCACGCACGAGGAAGCAGTTGACCAAAATTAGAGCTGAAATCAATCAAGCAGAAACCAGAAGTACAGTAGAGCAGATCAACAGGACTAGAAGCTGGTTCTTTGAGAGAATCAATAAAATTGACAGACCACTGGCAAGACTTATCCAAAAGAAAAGAGAAAGGACCCAGATTATTAAAATTATGAATGAAAAAGGAGAGGTCACGACGAACACCATTGAAATTGGAAGGATTATTAGAAATTTTTATCAACAGCTATATGCCAATAAACTAAGCAATCTGGAAGAGATGGAATCCTTCCTGGAAACCTATAAACTACCAAGATTGAAACCGGAAGAAATTGATTTCTTAAACAGGCCAATTAATTATGAAGAAATTGAGTCAGTGATAAACAACCTTCCAAATAACAAAACTCCAGGCCCGGATGGTTTTCCTGGGGAATTCTACCAAACATTCAAAGAAGAAATAATACCTATTCTCCTAAAGCTATTTCAAAAAATAGAAACAGAAGGAAAGCTACCAAACTCATTCTATGAGGCCAATATTACCTTGATCCCCAAACCAGGCAAAGACCCCCTCAAAAAGGAGAATTACAGACCGATTTCCCTAATGAATATGGACGCCAAAATCCTCAACAAGATCCTTGCTAATAGAATCCAACAGTACATTAAAAGGATTATCCATCACGATCAAGTGGGATTCATACCTGGGATGCAAGCGTGGTTCAACATTCGCAAATCGATCAGTGTGATACATCATATCAACAAGAAAAGACTCAGGAACCATATGATCCTCTCAATTGATGCCGAAAAAGCATTTGACAAAATACAGCATCCTTTCCTGATTAAAACCCTTCAGAGTGTAGGAATAGAAGGTACATTTCTCAATCTCATAAAAGCCATCTATGAAAAGCCTACTGCAAATATTATTCTCAATGGGGAAAAGCTGGAAGCCTTTCCCTTAAGATCAGGAACACGACAAGGATGCCCACTCTCGCCACTATTATTCAACATAGTACTAGAAGTCCTTGCAACAGCAATCAGACAACAAAAAACGGTTTAAAAAGGTATCCAAATCGGCAAAGAAGAAGTCAAACTGTCTCTCTTCACAGATGACATGATACTCTATATGGAAAACCCAAAAGAATCCAATCCCAAACTACTAGAAATTATAGAGCAATTCAGTAATGTGGCAGGATACAAAATTAATGCTCAGAAATCAGTTGCATTTCTATACACGAACAATGAGACTGAAGAAAGAGAAATTAGGGAATCCATCCCATTTACAATAGCACCAAAAACCATACGTTACCTTGGAATTAACTTAACCAGAGACGTAAAGGACCTATATTCTAGAAACTACAAATCACTCTTAAAAGACATTGAGGAAGACATAAAAAGATGGAAAGATATTCCATGCTCATGGATCGGAAGAATTAACATAGTTAAAAGGTCCATGCTACCCAGAGCAATCTACACTTTCAATGCTATCCCGATCAAAATACCAATGACATTTTTCAAGAACTGAACAAACAGCCCTTAAATTTGTATGGAAGCAGAAAAGGCCCCGAATCTCCAAGGAACTGTTGAAAAGGAAAAACAAAGCTGGGGGCATCACAATGCCGGATTTCGAGCTGTACTACAAAGCTGTGATCACAAAGACAGCATGGTACTGGCACAAAAACAGACACACAGACCAATGGAACAGAATAGAGAACCCAGAAATGGACCCTTGGCTCTTTGGGCAACTAATCTTTGATAAAGCAGGAAAAAACATCCGGTGGAAAAAAGACAAGTCTCTTCAATAAATGGTGCTGGGAAAATTGGTCAGCTACATGCAAAAGAATTAAACTTGACCACTCTCTCACACCAGACACAAAGATAAACTCTAAATGGATGAAAGACCTCGATGTGAGACAGGAATCCATCAAAATCCTAGAGGAGAACATAGGCAGCAACCTCTATGACATCGGCCACAGCAACATTTTCATGACACATCTCCAAAGGCAAGAGAAACAAAAGAAAAAATGAACTTGTGGGACTTCATCAAGATAAAAAGCTTCTGCACAGCCAAGGAAATAGTCAAAAAAAACTAAGAGGCAGCCCACAGAATGGGAGAATATATTTGCAAATGATGCTACAGATAAAACACTGGTATCCAAGATCTACAAAGAACTTCTCAAACTCAGTACATGAGAAACAAATAAACAAATCATAAAATGGGCAGAAGATATGAACAGACACTTTTCCAATGAAGACATACAAATGGCTAACAGACATGAAAAAATGTTCAAAGTCATTAGCCATCAGGGAAATTCAAATCAAAACCACACTAAGAGACCACCTTACGCCAGTTAGAATGGCAAAAATTGACAAAGCAGGAAACAACAATTGCTGGAGAGGATGTGGAGAAAGGGGATCCCTCCTACATTGTTGGTGGGAATGCAAGTTGGTACAGCCACTCTGGAAAACAGTGTGGAGGTCCCTTTAAAAGTTAAAAATTGAGGGGCGCCTGGGTATCGCAGTCGTTAAGTGTCTGCCTTTGGCTCAGGGCGAGATGGAGTCCCACACTGGGCTCCTCCGCTGGGAGCCTGCTTCTTCCTCTCCCACTCCCCCTGCTCGTGATACCCTCTGTCGCTAGCCAGCGACCTCTCTCTGTCACATAAATAAATAAAATCTTTAAAGAAAAAAAAAGTTAAAAATTGAGCTACCCTATGACCCAGCCATTGTACTACTGGGTATTTACCCCAAAGATACAGACGTAGTGAAGAGAAGGGCCATATGCACCCCAATGTTCATAGCAGCATTGTCCACAATAGCTAAATCGTGGAAGGGGCCGAGATGCCCTTCAACAGATGACTGGATTAAGAAGTTGTGGTCCAGGGGGCGCCTGGGTAGCGCAGTCGTTAAAGCGTCTGCCTTCGGCTCAGGGCGTGATCCCGGCGTGCCGGGATCGAGTCCCACATCGGGCTCCTCTGCTGTGAGCCTGCTTCTTCCTCTCCCACTCCCCCTGCTGTGTTCCCTCTCTCGCTGGCTGTCTCTCTGTCACATAAATAAATAAAATCTTAAAAAAAAAAAAAAAGAAGTTGTGGTCCATATATACGATGGAATATTAGTCAGCTATCAAAAAGAACGAGTTCTCAACATTTGCTGCAACATGGACGGCACTGGAGGAGATAATGCTAAGTGAAATAAGTCAAGCAGAGAAAGACAATTATCCTATGGTTTCTCTCATCTATGGAACATAAGAACTAGGAAGATCGGTAGGAGAAGAAAGGGATAAAGAAAGGGGGGTTAATCAGAAGAGGGAATGAAGCATGAGAGACTATGGACTCTGAGAAACAAACTGAGGGCTTCAGAGGGTAGGTGGGGTGGGGGAATGGGATAGGCTGGTGATGGGTAGTAAGGAGGGCACGTATTGCATGGTGCACTGGGTGTTATACGCAACTAATGAATCATCGAACTTTACATCAGAAACCAGGGATGTACTGTATGATGCCTAACATAATATAATAAAAAAATATTATTATAAAACAAAACAAAACAGGTCATGCTAATTAAGTACCTACCTTAAGTCCCTAAGTATGTGTTATATTCATATCTTATTTTTTCCTCACAACAACTCATCCCCATTTTACAGGGGAAACTGAGGCACGGAATGGTAACTTGCCCAAGTCAGCAGTTAGCCAGGTGTTGAACTCAGTGTTTCCAAATCTGGCACCTATGCTGCAAAGCTATGTCTCCCCTCCCCCTCCCCTCTCTTCTGATTCACTGAAGTTTTTCGTTTTTTTATGGATGTTTGCTAAGAAAGCCAAATGGATGATGAAAACTATTAATGAACATTTGTTTTAGCAAAGTTGTATCCAGGACTTAACTATGTACCATGTTACAAATCATTCTACTAGGACCAGGAATGAACGGGGGCGGGGGGCAAGGGAGACATGCGGCCCACGCCCCTAATGAATGTTTTGTCTCCTTGATGGGAGGAGGTGCGGGGGAGAGAGGCCATGTGAAATAAAAGTAGCAGAATATAAGGAAGGGAGGGGGCACCTGGGTGGCTCAGTCAGTTAAGCGTCTGACTCTTGATTTTCACTCAGGTCATGATCTCAGGGTCATGAAATTGAGCCCCGCATTGGGCCCTGCACTGAGAGTGGAGCCTGCTCAAGATTCTCTCTCTCCCTCTCCTTCTCCCCTCCTCTCTCCCTCTCTCTATACAGCAGATATGGAAGGGTGATGGGATAATTTGACCTCACAAGGAAGGTAGGTGTGACTTCTTTGCTTTCACAGCACACTGAGGAAACTGACACTCAGAGACCTTAAAGAGTTTATCCTGGAACACTCAGCAAGCCAGCAGGAGAGGTAAGAGTCTAGCATCTAACTCTGAAGCCCACACTCTCCCCATTGCACCATACAACTCCCTAAGCCTGAGGGTGTTGAAGACCATGTCCTGAAGAGCCTTAATGTTGCCCTAAGAAACTTGGGCTTTATTCTCTAATGGGTGGAAGTACCCACAATGCCCCCTCAGCTCTAAATTTAAGAGCATCACCCAGGAATTTCGAGCAGGAAGCAAATCCCACTGGTTTCCCTCCACGGATCCATATATCCCCCCTCCCGGGTGTCCAGTGAGCGAACCAACCATGTCCTTCCTTCATGCAAACACAGCAGCTGGGTGAGCTGCACCTGCAGCCCCTGCTGTGTCACCCGCGATAAAAGGGTCAAAGCCTGCAATATGACTTCAGACTATAATTTAAGTTAATTAAGATTTTTTTTACCTAAATTACATTTTAACATTTCATGACAGAGCTGTCAAGATTCTATCAAAACTCTATCAAGCAAACAAAAGAGGATAATTATATTTTCAGACACATGTAGTCATCACTCTGCTTGGCTTCTTATAAAAAGACTCCTGTCTTCCTTCACATTCTCATTTTCAAATGCTCTTCCTCTTTCCCACCCACCCTCAGAGCCTCAGACTATACACTCTTAAACAAGTGGAAAATATACCAAAGGAATGTGTAACTCAGGGAATGCAAGTGTTTCTCAGAAGGAGCAACTCTAATTACAACTGCATCTAAAGGAAGTATCTCTTAGTTGGCAAGAGCATCCTCTCACTAAATAGACTCTGATTGGGGATGGAGAAAAGGCAGGATATTAAACTCCTCAAATCAAGAGAACAACGAAGAAATGACAAGCTTCCTACTAGAAGCCGAATTTGCTTTTATCTTGTCCCAATAAGACAGGGAGTTTGTCCTAAGGCCTTTGAGATACCAAGGGAAGAATACTGTCTATTTTGGGTATTGTTGGACGCCTCCTTCTCATTCACTTCACTCCTCCCC
The DNA here is from genome assembly GCF_017311325.1 of Ursus maritimus. Classification (NCBI taxonomy): domain Eukaryota; kingdom Metazoa; phylum Chordata; class Mammalia; order Carnivora; family Ursidae; genus Ursus; species Ursus maritimus. Next base: position 24,845,955 of record NW_024426230.1, on the reverse strand, counting down.
TGAACATTATGAAACAGTTATGCTGGTCGGGCAAAAATGACCTTACTAATAATCTTACTCTCTTCAGGTTAGGATTGATTCAGGACTGGGTAGGAACCTTCAGCCAATCAGTGCATGCCATCTCCCCTCCCCCACCCCAGAAACCAATGGGGACAGGGGCACGCGACCTCAGTGGGTCCCATCAGAGTGGAGCCCACAATTTTCATTGGATGGTGGCGAGGAAAGAAATGCTCTCCTTTTGGACATGTGGGGGGTACAGCACTGGGTCTGGAACTACTGCAGGCATTTTGCTACGAATGAAGGAAGCCCGAGGACAAAGCCAACACACTAAGGAGGGTGAAGCCTAGAGTGTTGCCAGAGAAATGGAATAGGAATAAACTCTGAATGAAAACTGACTCTCAGCCAGTGTGAGGTGGGTATTCTTTTGTTTGCAACCAAGAGCATCCTAACTCAAATAATTCAGTGCTTTGTGTGACCACAGCCCTTTGGAAATCTAACATGGACCGTGACCCTTCTTCCTGGAGAAAGAAAGCCACATGCAGAAAAGGTCCCAGAGAATTTAGGGGAGACAGGGCCACAGACTGAGAGTTCCCAGCAGACTGGTTAGATGTTTAGGCTTTGGGGTAGGACACTCTTGGGTTCAAATCCTGACTTGAATTCAAATCCTAAACTGCATTACCTGGGGTTGCCATACGTAACTCTTCTGATTTCATTTTATTCCTCTATAAAATGAGATTAATGATAATGCCTACTTCATAGAGATGCAAAAATTGAATAAAATTACAGATGTCTTGAGATTAGCATGCTGCACAGTCACAGCCAGAAAACTAGCATCGAGCAAGTAGGAATAGGACTTCAGGGGCCCCAGAGAGAAAGTCCTTTAGATAAACATCCATGTCACATGTTCAGGCATGCACAAAAGTGCAGCCCTGCCTGCTCTGAAAATATGAAGCAGGTGATCAGGCACTGGCCTAAATTTTGGGGAAAATCTGACCTTTTGGGCCAATACACAGCTTCGTCATCAGAAAAGTACCTTGACAGTGCTCAGAATTATTGTGGGCCCAAGGAGAAAAAAAAAGATTCGATCCTCCTGAGGGAGAATACGGAAGATTTGGTTAACTGTGAAGTTAAAAAAAAAAAAAGGTAGAAAAGGAATAAGAAAGGAATATCACTGCATATCTCCTATAGTCTTTGGAACCCTAAGAGAACAAAAGTAGCAATTTCTCACCCCAGCTGGGCAGAAGTGACTCACTGGGCTGTCCTTTACAGGCCAAACTCCAAAGTTTCTTTTAACAAGGAAAGACCTTGGGCTCCACAGGCATGGCCACTCTATCCAACACCGCTCTCTGCTGTTCCCCTCACGCCCTGCCCACCTCCAGCACCTGCACGCCCTACTCAACCCAGAGGGTTTCCCCAACACTCACATTCCAGCAGAGTCATAAGGCTCTTCAAATACATCCCCTTGACTTTTGACTTAGAAATATCAACAGAAATGGAATATCCAGGGCAGAACCAGGAGGAGCACCATCCTGGGACATTTTAGAGCTGACATGGCCCATCTGGTTAATCTTTCACTGGGGTCCTCTATTCCTACCTTCTAGTTCCTTATTTTTCTTTCTGCAACAAAACTTTGCTTCTTTTTCCACTCCATTTTCCGAAGTAGGCCAGCCGCAAATAAGCACTTTTTGGAGAACAAATGCAATCCCATCGTTGCATTTCCTGCATTTTTCAGTTATGTAGACCTCAGAGCAACTCCCAGTGAGATGGCCCGGTCCATGGACCCCTCCTCACCACGGGGTTGGCGGCGGTGCGGGGGGTGGTGAAGACTGGACTGGGAGGAATTATGTCCCATCCCAGGCAATTATCCCTATTAAATCAATTCCTTCCTAAGAATCTTCTCCCTCAAGACACCTTCACAGCTCTGGGTAGGGATCACAAATTAACAAGAAAAAGTTAAAAGCTGTTCTGACTTCCCACATCGCAGCCAGTGATGACTCAGCCACAAAGTTCTGCTCCCTCCTAGAAACAACTGAGACCACGAAGGCAACAGGAAAGAAATGCTGACAGAGACCCACAAAGCCCGCTGCAGTTTGGTAAAACACCAAGCCAGCCTGTAGGCCTTATGGAAAAAGAGAGCCGATGCGACCACAGTTGGCACTGAGAATGGCCAAGCCACAGGGCTGATGATGGTCACCGGCTCACCGAGGAAAACGTAAGTCACGGCTGACTGACAGGAGCGGGGGTCGGGCAGCCCTCAGGGGGCAGCTGCATTATCTGAGGCACACCAAGAGCTCACCCTGAAAGCAGACATTCCACGAACTATGGGCAAGCACTTGAAGAAACAGGATTCAAAGCCTGTGAAGATTTTAGACAAAACCCTTGGAGATTTTTGTAAATTAATGAGCACCTAATATGAACCTTTTCTTAAAACGCAGGATAAATGGATAGAGAATGGAAAATATTAATGCATCAAAATACTAATGCACTATAGCTCAGTCCTGGGGTGGGGTGGGACTGGGCTTTCCTGTCGCCACTGCTTTGGGCAACCTTGAAAGGAAAGAAGATAAACAGGTGACAGAATCTCCACCAGACCCAACTAGCACTAAGGGAACCCCCCTCCCTTTGGGCCACAGGCCCTAATGACCCAGATTGAGGAGAGGGTGTCACACCTGGTCTGGGCCGGTGATTAAGGAGCTCAGTCACATTCCAGTTTGTGTAGCATGGGTTGGCATGACTACAGATGAGAACACCCAAGTATAAGCAGCAAGGCCTTTCCCTATGCACATGAAACAAAGGCCTTCAGGTTTAGCCTCCTTGAAGAGACGGCCCATGATCTGTCTCCCAGCCAAACACAGGTTTATGGGGGGTAGGGGGGGCTCTCGGGACATCCAACTAACTGGAGGATCCAATGCCCTCTGATCCCTCGTGCCCTTCCTGCAGCAGGTAACTTGACAATAAGCTGAGGAGAACATCCTGAGGCCCTGTCTTCCCATCCCTACAGCTGCATGCTCCTCCCCACCGCTCAGCCTTGACTGCTGAAGGAGCTCATGCTCCCAGAGGATGGGCATAGTGGAAAACATAGTAAAGAGAAGATGATGCCAAAAAAAATAAAAATCAGAAAATGTACGATAATACTTCTGCAAGGCTGGTTACTCCCACTTTTTAGAGAAGAAATTGAGGGGCACCTGGGTGGCTCACTGGGTTAAGTTTCTGACTCTTGATCTCAGGTCAGGTCTTAATCTCAGGGTTATGAGTTTAAGCCAAGCTGGCCATGGATCCTACTTAAAAAAAAAAGAAAAGAAAAAAAGAAGAAGGAATTGAAATAGAGAGACTGCTATGCTGAAGTTCAGAGCAACTAATTTTTCCTCCAGATAGCAAGTATATAGTAAATAACCAATCCACATAGAATTATTGATATGCTCAGCACCAGGCACTATTTTACCACCAAGCTACTCAAGTTGAAAAATCCCTCTTTCTGACCTAAACCTCCTTTATTTCTCACCCTACAGCTCTCTAATTCCTACTAAAACTGTCCTCACCTCCTCTGGGCCTCCATTCTCTAGATCCTTCTCTTGTGTCCTCATCCATCAGTGTCCTTCCGACTTCATTTGACCCCTTCCCAGCCTGGACCCATCAGAAAGGACTTCAGCAGGGCTTTCCCCTGAACGTTAGAACTATTTGCAAGCTACCTCCTGTGGCCAGATTTCCACTCATCAAATCCGGGTACTCTCACGTTTCCTCCTCCCCATTCTTTAGCTGCCAAGTGATGTGGGAAAAACACCAAAGCACACAGGTTGCATCCCATGTGCCCATTCTCTCTAAACCCTGGCTGGGTCCTCACTCCTTACTGACAACCTTTTTCATTAACTTTTCCTGTCTCCATGTACCACTTCTAACAGCACTGGTCTCCTCAGACACATGTGACTGCCTTCATAGAGAGACAAACTCATTTATTATTCTCAGAAGATTAGTAGGTCATTGCTTTACTCAAAATTCCCCCGTATTTTTTACTATGGTTTTGCCTTCTCTCCTATTTCAAAGAAAGAGGTATTCCTCTTCCTTTCTATAAAGTTATCCCTAGGCTCCTCATCTTCCAGCTCTTCACCTTCTCCAGGATCTGACTCGACCAATTTTGTGCTTTCTCACTTGAGACTTGTCTCTCTGCTGCTACTGTATTCCCCATTGCAAGAAATACATAACTTTCCCGAAACTGTACTTCAGCTATTCCTTGTAGGGAGACAGAAGTCCCACAAGAAAAAACAAAAACCCTGCTGATAGAGAGCTCAAAATAAAGTATTAAAATCCACAAATGAGGGGCGCCTGGGTGGCGCAGTCATTAAGTGTCTGCCTTCGGCTCAGGGCGTGATCCCAGCGTTCTGGGATCGAGCCCCACATCAGTCTCCTCCGCTATGAGCCTGCTTCTTCCTCTCCCACTCCCCCTGCTTGTGTTCCCTCTCTCGCTGGCTGTCTCTCTCTGTCAAATAAATAAATAAAATCTTTAAAAAAAAATAAAATCCACAAATTAAATTAATAAACCACTAAGAGGGAATGCCAGTGGATGTAATACATGGGGGAAATATCGTTCCTAGTTTCTGACACAGACTACCAAGTTAGTATATCTAAAATGATTAAGATACTTTTTAAAAGAATGGAAATCATAAATAAAAGTATGAAAAAGGACAAATTTTTAAAAAAGGTTTTATTAATTTATCTGACAGAGAGAGAGAGAGCATGAGCAGGGGGGAGGGGCAGAGGGAGAAGCAGACTCCCCACTGAGCAGGGAGCCTGATGTGGGATTTGAGCCCAGAACCACAGGACCATGACCTGAGCCAAAGGCAGACACTTAACTGATTGAGCCACCCAGGCACCCAAAGGACAGATGTTTTTAAATGAAAATTTTAGGAATGGAAAATACAGTGTTAAAAAGGAAAGTTCAAGAGATATAGCAGATTTAATAGAGTTGAAGAGAGCATAAGATAAATGGGAAGTAGATCTAAAGAAATCATGCAGAATACAGTACAGAGAGGTAAATAGACAGGAAATATGAAATCAGTTCAGAGAGAGGGACGCTAGAATGTGAAAGTCTAAAATACATCTCCAGAAAGAGAGAAAAGCCAGAAAAAAGGTAAAGCAGGATTTGAAAAGACAATGGTTAAGATTTTTTTTTCAGAACTGAATGTTTAATTCCTTAGGATGAAAAACCACCCAAATGCTGAGAGGATAAATAAAAACAAATCTACCAGGAGACACATTGTGGTAAAACTGCAGAATATCAAAATCGATAGGAAACCTTTTGAGCAGAGAAGAGACAACTTACTTACAAGGGAACGACAGGTTGGCAGCCAGCTTCCCACTGGCAACCGCAAATTCCACAGGAAAATGAAACAGTGTTTTCATACCATTGTGAGAAAATAACTGTCAACTTAGACTCCTACACCTGACAAACCCAAAATTCAAGAAGGAGTGAGAGGAAAAAAACGTGTGTGGACAAAGACAAGGAAGCATTTACCACTCAGAGACCCTCACTGAAATAGCTCCTAGAACCACAGCCCACGAAGGAAATGTAGTCCAAAGCAAAGGAGCAAGATGCAGGGTGCGATGAGTGTCAGTGTCTAGAGCAATCAGTCTAAGCAGATTTGCCTATAAAGAAAACAACTAGAATGTGAAGAGCTAGCAGGAAGTTGGAAACAAGATGCAAGAAAACAGCAGGCACCAAGAACATGAAAACGGGAGAAGAGCAGAGTTTAAAAAGTGGGAGCTCCCCACTCTGCTAACTGAAATAAGCCAGCCACAGAATGACTAATACGTTGTGATTCCACTTCCACAGGGTCCTGAGAGTAGGTAAAATCAGAGAGACAGAAAGTAGCAAGGTGGCTGCAGGGGGGTGGGGAGGCTGGGAGAGTTGCTTAATGAATACAGACTTCTGGTTTGACAAGACGTGTCCATCCTGGACACGGATGGTGGCGATGGCAGCATATTATGAATGTATTTAATACTACTGAACTGTACACTTAAAAATAGTTAAGAGGAAAAAAATAAAACAAGACAAAACCAAGAGGGAGATCAACCATAAGAGACTCTTAATCATAGGAAACAAACTGAGGGTTGCTGGAAGGGAGAGGGTGGGGGGATGGGGTCACTGGGTGATGGACATTAAGGAGGGCATGCAATGTAATGAGCACTGGGTATTATATAAAACTGATGAATCAACAGGCTTGTACCTCTGAAACTAATAATACATTATATGTCAATTAGTTGAATTTAAATTAAAAATGCTAAAAAATAAAAATAAAACATTCCAGGGAAAAAAAAATAGTTAAGATGGTAAATTTTACATTATATGTATGTTACCACAATAAAAAAAAAAGGGGGGGGGGGAAAGTGGAAGTCCTTACACTGCTTGGGAAATGCTCACTTTATACTTAGGTATTGATTGCAAAAATTTAAAGATTACCACCAACAGAAACAAAAAAATATAACTTTCAAGTTAGAAAAGGGGGAGAGAAAATAAAAAATCAGAAGTAAGGACAAAAAGAGCGAAAAGAATAGCAAAGAGAAAAGAGAGTAACACAAAAACAGAAAATTAGATGGAAGTTCCAAATATATCAGTAATAAATGGAAAAAAAACCATTAAAACCACTGGTTATAATATAGTCTCAGACTGGCACTTTTAAAATTCTAACTGTATGATATTCGTAATAGATTTATCAGGCAAACAGTAGCTGCAAGAAAAGCCAGTGGAGCCTTGTTCGTATCAGGCAAAATAGAATTTAAGGCAAATAGAATTATTCATAAAGAAACTAAATGAACTGAGGGTTTTAGAGGGGGAGGGGTGGGGGATGGGCTAGCCCAGTGATGGGTATTAAGGAGGGCACATATTGCATGGAGCACTGGGTGTTACATGCAAACAATGAATCATGGAACACTACATCAAAAGCTAATGATGCATTGTATGGTGACTAACATAAAAAAAAAAAAGGAAAAAAGAAACTAAATGAAAAGGAATTTTGGAGGTGGGGGGGAGATAGAATGTGCCTGATTCTGTTGTGCTGAACAATATGGTCTCAAAATATATAAAGCCAAAGGTTACAAAATTCCAGGAATAAAAAGGAAAATCACAGGGGGAGATTCCAATATGCCTTCCCAGAAAGTGATAAATCACCCAGACCAAAAATTGATAAGACACAGAAGATTCAAATTACAATTATCAACATTGACCTAAAGGCAGTATAGAATCCTGAATCCCCAAAATGCAGCAGAAAGACATAATTTTGAAACAATGGAACAAAATGTATATCCAAATAATTTGAGTTAACAAGTCACAGTAGGAATTATTAGCATAACTTGCTAATATATATATCTTATCTATATTAGCTAATATATGTAACAACTTGAATGTATATATGTGTGTGTGTATATATATATATATATATATATGATGAGCTAATCATTGAAGAAGTCAAAAAAAGGAAAGATAAAACTCAAAGAGAGATGAATGTATACAATAAAGACAACAGGAAGAAACAATAGAAAGGAATGAAAAACTAAGTTTTTTTCTGAAATGGCATATCAAATAGACTATTTTCTGATAAGACTGGTCAGGAAAAAGAGATGGCACAAATTAATCAAGGTTAGAAATAGAAAGGATAATTATTTCAGGTGTAATAGAGACTGAAGAAATAACCTAAGTAAATGCCATAAATCCAAATTTTGAGAACTAAATCTACAATTTTTGGACAAATTTGTCAACATTGACTCAACAAGAAATAAGTTTAAATATATCTATGTATTTTTTAAACAGCAAAAAAAGTATCCATACACATTCCCAGGCCAGATGAGTTTATTTTATTTATTATTTTTATCACCAAAGTTTCAGTGAACATATATCCTAATCCTATATAAGCTATATTGGAGAGTAAAATAAAAGAGACATTTCTCAGTCACCCTTTAGATACTATCACAATGTAGATACCAAAACTACACAAAGAGCATCTAAGAAATAATAGCAATGGGAAGAACAGCAGTTGACATACGGTGAACGTTCACAAAGCACTGGAAACTAATCTAAAAGCTTTACTTGAGGGGCATGGCGGGGGCGGTCAGGCGGTGGAACTTGGGACTCTTGCTCTTGGCTCAGGGCAGGATCTCAGGATCCTGAGGCTGAGGCCTGCATTGGGCTCTGGGCTCAGTGCGGAGCCTGCTTGTCCCTCTCCCTTCCCCTCTGCCCTTCCACTCGCTCATGCTTTTTCTCTCTCTAAAATAAATAAATAAAATCTGTAAAAGTTTTACTTGATTATTTCGTTTAATATCTATGTAGTAGGTGTTACTGTTAACTCCACTTGGAGAAGAGGGAGAACAGAGAGTTTGAGTAACTTGTCTAAGTTAAGGGTCAGGAAGCAACAGAACAAGAGCTCAAGCCCAGCACGTGCTCACTGCACAGCCTGCAGTCTTAACCATCATGTTATAGTCCCTCCTGTTTACATCCGTGTTCCAATAAGTAAATACTAAAGAATGTACACCAAATGAACATAGGTGCAGAAAATAAGTATTAGCACATCTGGTCAAGCCATGTTTATTTTTTAAACACACTTAATAAAACTGGAAAACCACCCATGATATTAAGAATAAGAAAACATTTAGAAAACTAGAAATAGGGGCACCTGGGAGGCTCAGTCCGTTAAGTAGTTAAGCACCTGCCTTCAGCCCAGGTCATGATCTCAGGGTGCTGGAATTGAGTCCTGCATCGGGCTCCCTGCTCAGCGGGGGTCTGCTTCTCCCTCTCACTCTCCCTTGGTGCCTTGCCCCCCTCTCTCTCTTTCTCTTCCTCTTTCTCTCTCTCTCAAATAAATAAATAAAATCTTTAAAAAAAGAGAAAAGAAAACTAGAATTTGCTAAAGGGTATCCATTAAAAGCATACATTTTATGGTGAGACTTTGATTTCCCATTGCATTCCTGAAAAGACACAAATTTCCTCCATCCCTGTTTCTATTCAACATTGTACTGGAAACCATATAAGTAAAATAGGTCATTAAAAAAAATGAAATGCATAAGGATTGGAAAGAAAAAAATAAGCTGATTTTCAGACTATATTATTATATACATAGAAAATCCAAGAAAATCTCCAATATTAGAATTGAAAAAGATGCTTCAGAAAGATTCCTAGATAAAAGACAAAAAAAAAATTTTTGAACTCTTTTTCTTTTCATAATATCCACAAAAATATATTCACTCAGTAAAATTTTTTGAGTATCCAGGCACTGAATCGTACACTGGAGAAACATGTGCAAGTCTTTCACTGGAGAACTTAAACTTTCCTGAAAGATAGATAGAAGACCAAATAAATGGAGAGATATGGACAGGACTCAATATTCTATAGAGACAACTCTCTCCAAATTAATCTACACATTCAGTAAAAATGCAGTAAAACCCTAAAATAATTTTGATTGGAATATGACAATATGATTCTAAAATTAATATAAAAAATCATAGGAACAAGAATATCTAAAACAATTTTAAAGAAGAAGAACAAGGCACAAGCATTAGCCCTGTAAGATAGCAAAATTTATTTTCAAGTTACATAAAGTAAGAGAGCAAGTTCTTGGCACTAACAGTCACCGAGAGGTGGGAGTGGGCAACCGCCCCGTGACACAGTCCTATGGGCCCTGCACTGACAACACACCTACTGTCAGCTTGATCTTGCCAAATCATAAAATTGAGTTCTCTGCTACCCGCCATGAAGAGCTTTTAGAGAAAACAGAAAATGCATTAATTTCCATGTGTGGACAACGTAAATAGCTTTTGGCAATAGTCTGTAAAACGGAATATCAAATAGAAGAGTCTTTGAGAATCCCACGCAGAACCGGCAGCCTGATCAGGAGACAAAACAGAAGTTGAGATCTGCCCTGGCTGGGCAGGGAGAGACACTTGAGAAATGAAGGCCAATCATGGCGACCTTAAATGGCCTTTGTTAATAAGACGGGGTATGCTTCAGAAAACCAAGAGGAGCCATTTGCCACAAAGTTATTCTGGGCTAAAGGGCAGTGGCATTAATTCTACTCCTTGCAGGGCAGAATCGGTCTTTTCATTTTCTCTGCTCTCACCCTCTTCTCTTCAAATATCTGGAAGAGATGACATGGGGTTGGTCCCTTCCTTGAGGCTGAAAAGTAATAGTGAGTCCAATTAGGGCAAGAACTCAGTTTATTTTGGGCATGAATATTACATGGGATCTATGACAGATGAGAGTTCTTATTTCTTTCTATTAGTGGAGTGATTCATAACAGCAAAGACAGGGCTATCCCTAAACACACAGGGATATCTTTAGTCCCTTCTCTTGGAAAAGACCAATACTGAGCATGTCTCAATCTCCGCCTCTCTCTCAGTCTCTCTCTCTGTCTGCAGTGCACATACACAACATATACTCTATACCCTTCATCTAAGGAAACCAAGCTGCCCTAAGCTATGAATCGACAGTTCCCACTGATTCCAGCAGGAATTGTGGGCAGGACTTTGGGAGCCAGAATGTGACCCATGTCCTATTAATCAGTCCTACAGCATAGGAATGGAATTTGAAGTTAACAGAAGAGTCCTGTGCTCTAACCATCTGCTCATTGACTTCAATTCCTTCACATGACAACGAGAACAGCCAGAGGACTGGCTGCTCGTTAGCAAGACTCCTACTTCCAGCCCAGAACCCCCATCTTTTGGTGCTGCCGCATATAAAAAGCATTGGTCAATAGTCCCTCTCCCCAGTGTCTACTATATGACTGCTCTTTGATTAGGCTCTTGAGGTCAGAGGACCCCAGCAACCTCCCCCAGCCCACCTGGAAAAGATAGTTCAGTGTGTGGACACGGACCACTCTACTGCAGGCTCAAGACCAAATAATGCAAGAAGTAGATGCACAAAGCAGACAGCCTCCTTTCTGATGAACAGTTCTCACTTCAGAAACATGAAGGTTAATATAGGTCATGCAAGAGCCTGGGAGAGCCAGAGTAAGAGGCAGGAATGAAAACTACTCACGAGGTTGTAATGACACAGGCCAGCCCATATTCCGACTTGAGTTGCTCCTCTTGAGTAAAGCTGGCATCACTCCATCAAGTCCAACGTACTAGCTCTGGTTTGCTCAGGTCTCCGAGTTTCACACAATGACTGAGGAATACTGGCATTTGATGAGTCATCCATTTCTTCATTCTACATTTTACTGAGTGCTGGAAACCAGGTACGGTGCTAGGCTCTGAACAACCCAGGAGGGAAAAGAAACATAATTGCGATGCAGTGTGATCAGTGGCTAGACTAGATACATTCGTGGTGCTGGGGTAGGGTGCAGATAAAGTGCCCCAGGAGAGTGGCTTTTAAGGGGGGGTCTTGAATGATTAGTGTATAGGGTATATTGCTGATTCCTCTCCTGGTTCTTTGGTGTATTTCCCCTTCATCAAAAACAATTCCCAAAGCTTTTTGGCATCACCATAAAGATGAATCTTCAATCTGTTTTTGAAACATTTCATTGTACCAAAATGAAACAATGACTCCAGTAAAAGATGCTCCATTTCTCTGAAATGAAGCAAGTATCCTGAATCTTTTTTAACTGCTTAAAACATTTCAAATCACAAAAGTAATACCTTTTCCATAGAAACTCTGGAAAAACCGGAGAATGACAAGGGAAAAGTAAAAATTACCAAGCATCCAGGTATTAGAGAAAATATCACTGTTTTGGTATTTGGTTTTATTGTCTCTGAACAGACTATTGTTTTGGTTTGGTTTGTGCAAAACTGGGATCACATACTGTACACATAATTTTTTAACTTTTTTTTTAACTGAACATTCTATTCTAAGCAATTGCCACATCCTTAAATACCACTTGAAAATAGTACTTTTAATGGCTTGAAAATGTTCTATCATATGGATAGGCCACAGTTATTTCAGCTATGTCTCCACTGGTGGTAATTTATGTCACACAAGTTCTCTTGCTCTCCATGCTCAGTGAACATAAATCTATCTGTGCATCTAGGATATTTCCTTACAACAAATTTCTAAAAGAACCCTAACTGGAACAAAGGTCATGCATATTTTTAGGATTCTTGCTACATGCTGCTGAATTTCTCTCCAGAAATATAGGCATAGTCCCTACTACCCAGTGGGTATTTAATAAATATATATTACGGTGGCTCAGTCAGTTAAGCATCTTCAGCTCAGGTCATGATCCCGGGGTCCTGGGATCAAGTCCCACATCGGGCTCCCTGCTCAGCAGGGAATCTGCTTCTCCCTCTCTGTGTCAAATAAATAAATAGAATATTTAAATAAAAAATAAATTGGGGCACCTGGGTGGCTCAGTCATTAAGCTTCTGCCTTCGGCTCACGTCCTGATCCCAGGATACTGGGATCGAGCCCTGCGTTGGGCTCCCTACTCAACGGGAAGCCTGCTTCTCCCTCTCCCACTCCTCCTGCTTGTGTTCCTCCTTCTCTCATTGTGTCTGTCAAATAAATAAATAAAATCTTTTAAAAAAAATTAAGATTCAGCTA
>NW_024426230.1:24719552-24833432 GCF_017311325.1 Ursus maritimus | reverse complement strand
GATAAATAAATAAATTATATATATATATATATATATATATATAAATCAATGAATGAATAAATGATATTTACGATTCTCCATAATATTCTTTCTAGAAATTGCCATACTCGAACCACAGGAAACTACATAAACTTTGTGGGATTGAAAAAAGTATTGGATTAGGGGAACTAATAAACTAATAAAATTTTAATTACCTGTGGGAAGAATAGACCAAGTAGTATTTCTAAAGTTGAGCTATGTATTTATCGGATAGAAAATTGGGTTAGCCAAAATAACATCGCAAAAGAACAATTATTGTCATAGGAAAACATGAACTATGTATCAAAAGTAGTCTCCAAAGTCCTAAGTATATGATCCCATTTTTGTGGAATATCATACGTATGTATACATACATAATACATTGCACATAACATTAGAAAACCAAACACCAAAACATTAACAGTGATTCTCTCTGTGTGCTGTATTATGGATCCTTTTTTCCCTTTGTGTGTGTGTGTGTTCTAACTCTTGTGCATGAAGCATGTGTTACTTTTTTTTTGAGAGAGAGAGGAGAGAGAGAGAATCCTAAGCAGGCTCCACTCCCAGTACAAAGCCTGACACAGGGCTCAAGCTCACAACCCTGAGATCATGACCTCAGCCAAAATTAAGAGTCGGACACTTAACAGACTAAGCCACCCGCACACCCCTACTTTTTTTAATTAAGGAAAAACAAATGTTTTTAAATGCTGAGTTACCATGGAACTAAAAGAAATGTTTTTTACAGCTAGAAACCGGACTTAGAGACAGTAAACAACATGATAACTAGGCAGGTCTTCCTCTGAAGGTCTATGAGTCCCCGTGGCTGCCATAACGAAATACCATAGACTGGGTGGTTTCAACAACAGAAGGGAACTTTCTCACAGTGTTGGAGGCTAAGGTCTGTTAGCGTGGCAACTTCTCATGAGGACTCTCCCTCGCTTGCAAACAGCCACCCTCTCCCTGAATGCTCACGTGGCCCTTCTTTGGCGTATGCTCTTGGAGAGAGAGCAAGCTCTCTGATGTCTTTCCTTATAAAAGTAACAATCCCGTCATGGGGGTCCAACCCTGACAGCCTCATCTAACCCTAATTACCTCCCAAAGACCTCATCTCCAAATACCATCACACTGTGGGGTAGGGCTGCAATGTATGAATTTTGGAGGGACACAAACATTCATCCAAAGCAGAGGGTATCCTCCAGAGATTAACAGTGTGATAAATTCAAGTTCACGTTTTTTTAAATAAAATACTTAGAAGAGTGCTAGATGATATAATACAGGGAAAGAAAAAAAGCCATGAACAGGATACAGTCCTGTCCATCAGAGACACATTCTTGTAGTGGAAGACAGAATATGACCACCAGTGCAACAGAATTCTAACAAAAATACATACTAGCACATATTGGAGTGAAGAAGGGGAACATAGAGTGCTCTTAGTCTGGGAACAATCGGGAAATGTTTCTAAAAAGAAGTGAAATTTAAGCTGAGGTTTTTGGGGGGGAAAAAAGTAGGACGAGTCAAGAGTGTGGAAGTCTGTGCCAGACAGAGGGAACAGCTTGTAGCAAGGTGCAGAGGTGCTGGAAAACATCACTGCACACGTGTGGGGGGGGGTGAGGCAGGAGGGGCTCAAGGAAGAACTGCCATCTCTAACGTACATCTGAACAGAGATTCAATGAGCTCAACTGGACTGAACTAGTGTGCCATGCTAAGTTCAAACCTTACCTCAAGAACCATGCAAAACACTAACTTTTAAGGAGAGAGGAGCAAGAAATGACTGAAGATTGAGAAATATCCCTCAGGTAATGAAGTGGAAGAGAATGGTTTAGACACCATTTTATAGAATGGAGAAAGAAAGCTGGTTTAGAGGTTCTCCTAAAAATTCAGAAGAAAAACGATGAAGAGCTTGACCCAGGCACAGATATTTATCAGAAAAATAAATGAGGTAGTTATTATCAAATAGCCAATATGGTTCCAGAAATTTCTGTGGTAAAGCTACAAATTTTATGTGGTTGAGGTACTTAATGACAAAAGAGGTGGCCATATGGTTTGTGTGGGACAGTCCTGGATTTCACAGCACAATTATTCATAGCACCCCTTTTCTTTTCAAGAGCATCCCAATTTGGGTAATAAATTAATGTGCACCCTACAGTGACTCCCCTCTCCCAGCTCCGTGAGTACCTAGTCTGAAGGCCCTATTGTAGACACCACTCCTTGGATTCCTGTTTGTTTTCACCATCTTGCCACCTTCCAGATCACACTTTTGGCCACCACAGAAAAAACCTGCCTCTTTCTCTGGACCCCAGGATCAGCCTTTTTTTAAGATTGTCTGTCTTACACTTATCTAAATCCCCCCGTTTCTGACCACACAAATTCTCTGGAGGAAACACTTCCGTTGTGGATCCCAACCCTGCTTCCAAATCAGCTGCTTCTGCCCAAACTCTTCATTCTTCCTTTATCACTGGCTGAGTGCCCTGGCCTTTACGGCCCCAGGCATTTCACTGGCTACACTGCCCTTCATTATACCATCTTGGGGCCATGGATCGTCTAAACTAAAATGTTAAATTCCTTCCCAACTTTGCCTCACATTACCTGGTCCTCTATTTGGCCAGAGTCTCAAACTCCTATCACAGACACCTCACCTTTTTCTCCACCATGGCCAACCTTTAGTGGGCATGTTAGTCTGCCACGTGACCTCCACTCCCTCATTCAGAACTAACCAGAATGTAAATAGTTGTTTATGGGATGATTTTTATAGCTCTTTATTCCTCCACTTCTTTGTATATTCCAAATTTTCTACAGTGTATAATGAAATACATTTATTTAAAACAAAAACAATTTACCTTTATTCCCTTCAAAATTGAACCACGCTTTCCTCTCACCTTCCAAGTCCCACTGAGGCTACTTACCTCACCACCAGGAGCTTTCCATTTAGGATGAGACTTGGCTAGGATCAAGGGCTAGCCATTGTGCCAAGCTCTCTGCTAGAGTCTTCTCACAAACTTTTTGGAGAAGAGCTAGCAATTTGAACATAACGGCAAAAGAACCCTATTTCTGACAGTAAATACTTTTGACTCCCTACAAAAGTTTAAAAGGTTCTAAGAAGTTTAAAAGAATGGGTAGAGAAAGGGCAAAGATCAAAGAAATAAGAGTCGGTTACAGTGGAATGTTACTATCGATCCAGAGATGAAAGCACCATCGTTGCTATGCTCTCCAAAACACCGACTATCAGAGCAGAATTCACAGACCAAGTAGACTGAATGAGGTGGAAGGCCTGGATTAGAAAGGGGGGCAACTACATTAGAGACAAGATTACTTAAGCGACACACCGATCAACCAGTATATTACAATGTGTATTGAATCATCTTTGTGTAAATGGATCACAGTTGCAATGATTCAGTGTTGTGAGATAAAGTTTTGTGTACCTACTGACCTGAACCAGGGCCTTTCAGTTTATGCTATGAGGCTACTGCGTGAAGAGAGGGGAGGGTAGAAACAGGTAAATGGCTAAGTCTCCTGCCTCCTACTCACATCAGCCAGTCTTTGTTACCTTAGAAGATAAAATGTATTTGAAAGCCACCAAATAAATCGGCATGAAAACTAAATACATGAATAAATAAATAGGTTTTGTTATGGAATGCATAGCCTAACACTTTTCATAGGACCAAAATCTAACTAAACATGCATCACCTTTGGCATATTAACCAGCACGTATGTTTTTGTTCTTGCTCACAGGAAGTAGAAATATTTCATTGGGAGGCTTAAAAATGCCTCTTTTTAATAAGCTCATATTCACACTTCTAATCCACATATGAACTCATCTACTTTCACTAAATAAATTCCTTGAAGAGAGGGGTCCCTTCCCTCTCACTGCCTCGTACAGACTTCACAAATAGGATGTTCAATAGATATTTGCCAGTTAAAAAGAACACTGAAGGCAGAATACATTTTTAAAATACATAAGCAAAGAAATTCTCTCATAGACCCAAAAGCAACTTGAAAAATATGTCCAGGGGTCAAATTGTTATCTACAAGCATAGAGAGAATGTTAATTATCAGGATAATGATTTTGCTGTAAGGGTATAACAATGATAATGAAGTCCACATACCATGACCCCAGTTGACAACACAAACATCTTAGGAGGTGGTAAAAACAGAGCACATCAGAGTAGTTCGCCCTTACGTTAAGGAATCATACCAGCTCATTACCTTCTAAATGACTGTGGTAAAAAATGCTTCCCATGCTACATTTTCTCTTTATGTTAAAACACACCCACCCACCCCCTCCAACACACTCACCCTCTGAATCAAAGGGTCAAGTTAAGCCAACCTCATTGTCTCTGTGATGCCTTTATATATAATGATAAATACAAATGAGATGAGAGGCTTATCTTGGTTCAGTCCATAGGAATTAAAAACTAACGAACAAGGAAGCATGATGTTTGTGCTGACTGCCTCAGACACTGGACCTAATATCTCACTTAAAATTTCAGAGTACCAGAGAAAACACCACCTGCACTGATTCTGTGGGTTCAACGAAAAGGTCAGATGGAGCATGACCTTGTCTTAATAAGCACTTGAGAAGTATATAGGGAAGACAGACAAAACTCACACAGGAAATTAACGGGCCATGTTGGTGTTAGCCGTCTGCGCCAGCCGTCTGACTGATGCTGTGAGGAAAAAGTTATAAACCGAACGACGACTTGGTGACCTGCCCTGGCATAATTAAATTCATGACTATAAATTATGCATAGTATTATTTTATAAAGCCTCTCAAAAGCAAGCGGAGTAAGGGAAAAACAGCTTAGTTGCCCACAGACAATTTTTCTTTGATGCCCGTTTGAATAAAACAAGAACCTTTTGCTGGATTTATAACGTGACCGTGTGACTCGGGCAGGGGACGGATTAAAGGTGACATGACAGGTGGCGTGTCGTCCGTGCGTGGGGAGCGTCACACTGACAGCGCTGCCTGTGGGAAAAGGCAGAGGATGTGGAAAGCGACTGTGCAGGAAGGCGGAGGTAATGGAGCTCAGCGACACGCTGGGTATTTGTGAAGGAGAACTTCTTCACGGGTGATATAAATCCAATCTGTAACTTTCCATTTTTCTTAGTATGTCCATAAATTTAACACACTATTATTTGAAAAGTAGAGTCACAGTAGATCTGAGATCACATTATATCTTGTTCAGCAAGCTCTGTGAGCCCAGCAGGGGCGGCTGTGGATAGCACACAGGGGGCCGGGGATGGGCCACCACAACAGGTCCGTGGAGGCGTCTGCCACGGAGCCCACACACTGTCCTGTTCCACAGCTTCTCTCACACCGAGTTACTTCATCCACGTCATCCTCACCATGCTGTTTCCACACCTTACACTTGTCAATCTCTCCTTTTTATGCCCACAAATAATTTCGCAATCCTCTTTCTCAGCTTTTTGCCCTTCCAGTTACCTCTCTTGAGAGTAGGTTTCCATTCAACAACCAGTGTCCTCTTCATCCTAATCGTGGGAAATGGTAAGGAGATATTCACCTGCCCTCAACGGAATAGCGCGAGAAGAGGATGTGAATCCAGGAAAGAATGAGTACCAACAGAGAAGAAAAGTAAGCAATGGCTTGAAGAGGGGGGGAAAATCCACCTTTATCCTGTTAGACAACTTCGGATGCAAACCTGGAAGAAAGCGGCTACGTTCCCGTGAGTGTTTCAACATGGCTGGAATAGCGCAAAGTAAAATAAAGCTAGTTATCACTGATGAATGTATGCTATTTACCTTTAGTGCCTTTTTCTGAACTCAAGCAATGCATTTCCAATATTTACCATTAGGCTGATTTTTATTAAAAGTTCAGAGAGACTCTGGATCAAAAGTGCCGTGCCCACTCAAAATATTCATAGTCCTGACTTTAACAAATGAATGTGAAAGGCTGCACGAGGTAAGCCCAGAATTCAGTGCTCAGTTTGATATCCCAGAATGCTCTCTGTGAGAACGGAACAGATTGGTGAGGCTGTGAGTGCCGTTGCAGACTGTAGTAACAAGTGCATCCCATCTCTCCCCATAAGGCCTTCTGGGGGATGCATTACTATCCTTCCACATTTATTACTCGTATTATGTTCCCAGCTAGAGTCTCAGAGGCTCGATGGTCGAGTACACAAAGTGCTGCTACAACAAGCAGGCTGATCTCAGACAGTTGTGTGTGTCTCTCGTTCATGGATGACAACTAAATGAGCAGAATGTCCAACACCATGCCCACTGTTATTGGCTTGATTTATCATGAACCACAAGACTTTTTTTCCTGGCCCTATAACAAGTCTAACACCAACAACTACAGTGAACAGTAAACAGCACAGGTGTAAGAACAGAGAGTAATTTCTGTTTGAGAGGCAGAGTCAGGTGTACCCAGGGCAGGTGTGCCCAGAAGGCACGATTCCAAACCAAAGCAGGAGAGAGCATGTGGCGGAGTGGGTTTGAACGAGCAGCTAGTCCCCTACTGCCATCCTCTAAGTCAGAACTTTTTAAATTGCCACTTGCTTGAAGCCACATCAAGAGTCTTCCCATGATTCTCTCACCTCCCTAGATTTCTATTCTTGGGACTGGATGCAAAGCCAGAAAATTGAAGGGATTCCTTCTCCTCTCTATAAACCACCAACTAGACAAAAAATAGAACCTATTCACCAGTTACTCTTCTCTTCTCAAAGGGCTTTATTTACATGGCTTTATCAAGTGAGTTATAAGAGAAAAGGCTTCGGAAAGTTGGCCAAACTCAGTAACTATCTCTTATGGTTTTATTGGAGTTAAACAGTTGGAATAGGCAGGTAGCATATCATCAGGAAGGATGCCAGGCTGAAACTACAAAACCTCTTGGTAGATGTCTTGGTCCTAATATACAAACATTGAACCCAAAGAATAAACAAAACTGCAAGGTTGCAGTTTGAGTTACTCAATTTATTCCAGAATCACAAATACAGTAAGTGATTAAGGAAAAGAATAAAGTTTCTACCAGGATGTGTTGGACACAAATAGCTCTTGCATTGTGCGTTACCCAACTGAGATTTCACTATGATGGAACTTCTTGACTTCCTGGACCACTGCTCACCTCCTTAATGCTTTATTTAAGAATAACAGCAATTCAAACTATCACAAAATGACCCATTGTTGTTTCTTAAGAAAAGAGCAGCTCTTTGTTTCTAAAATGCTCAGTTATGCAATGAATGACTTTGGACTTGCAGGGAAATGTTCACCTCATCATGTGATACAATTGTAGGACATGAATCCAGCAGGAGTGATTAAATCTTAAACACAAATGTGGAACAATTGCTCAAAGAGCATGCAAAGTCCTTTGTGATTAAATTAAGCAGGGATTGGAAAAATAGTGTATAAGAATAATGGCTCTGCCTGAAAATTTTCTGGGAAAATCAACATATCACAAATCTCTAAATTGGAAGAGACCTTAGATGACATTAAAGGCAATCCTCTTTGGTAGAGTGACCACTTTATTCAGGTTTGCCTGGGATTTTTCTGATTTTGGCACTCAACAGCCCAGGTCTTAGAAAACTCCTCAGTCTTGGGGAACCTGGGTGGTGCAGTCAATTAAGCATCCGACTCTTGGTTTCATCTCAAGTCCTGATCTCAGGGTCTTCAGATCAAGACCTGCATTGGGCACTCAGCAAGGAGTCTGCTTGAGGTTCTCTCTTCCTCTCCCTCTGTCCCTCCTGCTCATGTGTACATGCTCTCTCTCTCTCAAATAATAAATAAATCTTAAAAAAAAAATCCTCAGCCTTGAGCAAACCAGGTAGTCACTCTACTCTTTGGATTCATAAATCCCCTTGATGACATGACCTACAAGAGACTTAACTTTCACAGGGTTCTGCTCCTGATCATGAGTCAAAGTCAGTGGCCCTATAACCTATCCTTTTTCTTTCTTCTGTAGCAAAATAAATTCCCTCCTCCAACTGGTAGCCTTCTGATTATCTGAAGACTACCCCTCCCCATCCCATACTTCTCCAACCCAGTCTCTCCATTCTCTGGGTTAGATTTACCCAGCTCCTTCATCTATTCCTTGACTGTTCTTGTTCCATTGGTGACCAAATGACTCTCCTCTGGGTAAGCTCATCTGTCAAGGCCCCCAAATGGTGACATCCCAAACTGAGTTCAGGCTTCCATGCACCATATGAGTAGAGTCCTTTAGCCCTCCCCCTGTCCTGGGCATGATGGGAATGTGGACATTCTATTAGTTCATCTGGCTACCACATCCCACTACTAAATAACAGTACAATTTATGTCAACAGAAGGCCATGGAGATTTTTCATACATGCTGTTGTTCGAAGACCTGCCATCCTGTAGTTATGCAATTGGTCTTTAGACCCAAACATTGCACATTGATCTCTTAGAGTGAACCCATTATTCAGCCCAGAATTCCAGCTTTGAATAATAACTCCATCACCCAAATCATTCACTCCCCTTCTAGGTTCATGTAATAGACAAATGTTTTCTGGATGTCAGCATCTGCCTTCACTGAAATCATTGGCAGGAATGTTTACTAAGTCAGGGTGTGGGGCCAAATCATTAGTGTACGCATAGCTATCTGCTGCATAAAGGCGGGTATTCATATGGGTCCTTTATTTTGAAATATTCTTTAGAGCTTTCCCTATTTCCAGATTTTAGAAGGGAAATTGAAACCAGGAGAATGCAAATACACTATAGCAATGCTTTCTTCATTTTCAACCACACCTGCCTTCTCCTTTACCTTTAGCCCACATATAGCCCTTCAGTGTCTCCAAACTTCAGTAAGCGAGTAGGATGGAGTTCCCACTATGAGCCTCGGAACGGAGCAGGGCTCTGCAGGCTTCAAGTGGGAATCATTGGTGCAGTTCATCCAGTGTCCCTGACTACCCTGTTCCAGGGACATGTTAGGGTTTCACTTGCCCACCTCTTTTGAAGTCAGGCATAGCCACGTGACTTGTTTTAGCAAACTACACATATATGGAATAATAAGTGTTACATCCTGGCAGAAGCTTTAAAAGCCGCTGTGTGGTTTGCCCTGTTTCCTTCCCACTGTTGTTTTCATCAGGGATGTGGGGGAAGATGAAAAGCCTTCCATTAGCCTAGGTCCCTGAGAGGACACATGATCAGAGCCCCCTGCTGGCCCACATTAGACATGCAGGTGGAGTAGGAAAGAAAGCCCCTGAGATTTTGGACATTTTGTGACTGCTACATGATTCACCTTGACCTGACTGTTACACTGAGGATACTGAAGGATACTGAGGACACTGAGGATACTGAGGGTCTGAAAGGGCAAAAGGAAGGCATCGGCATAAACAGCAAGTACGAAGGCTTGAGATGGGAAAGAGCAGAGCTAGTCCATGGAACAGAAGGGCCACTGAGCTGGAGCTCAGAGGACAAGGTTTAGGATGAGGACAGAGAAGAGACAGGCTCTGACCATACAGGGCCTTGGATGCTGAGGTGAGGTGTCGGTACTTCATTCTGTGCCCCGTGAGAAGATTTTGGACCATGTAGACAGGTGATCTAACCCTGCTCTGCTTCCCGTGTGGAGCAAGCACTGTAGGGGTGGTGATGGAGGATGTAGAAGCAATTGGCGCAGCGGGGTTGCCATGACCTCAACCCAGAACCCAAATGTGTGGAGAAATTAGACTTCCACTTGGTTGAGAGCCGATCTCTTCTTGCTCACTAGCTCCTATCAACTATAGCAAAATAAAAGGAACAGGGAGATTACCCTTAGACCGACACAGTGATTTAAGGAGTCTTTTTAGTAAAACTCAGCCTATTTGGTTAGACATGGTAAGTCTCTAGATTTTGGCCCCACCCCTGCCCTCCAGGATGGTGTATGGAGGGAGAGAAGCATGCATGACCTTATGGATTTGGGGGAAAAGAGTCCTCAAAACCATGCAGGGTCCTCTGGCTCCCCAGCAACGTCCCTTGTCCCCCACGTCATTAGCCTACAATGGTGTCATTAGGGGCTGCAGCTGAGGCTGAGCTGGTCTACACATCTTGGTCTACACCAAGCTCTCAGCCGGGTGGGACTAGTAGTCACCTCTGCTCTCGCTGGCATTACAGGCCCCTCTGAATGCCTCGCAGCCCCTATCTCAACACGCCCACAACTGCGCTGGTGGCTCGCAAGTCCATGTTCATGCCTTGGAAGAATAGAGGGAGGCTTGGGGATACAAATGAGATCCTCACTCTCTCTGACCACATCTCTGAATTTACTTACTTGGGATCACCCTCCAGGCTGGCCAGGAAGACCAGTCACAGGGCCTCCGGGTGACTTCTCCCAGTGTCCCAGACTAGAAGCCGAGGAGGAACCCCTCTGCACTCCCTCCAGGTATTTAGTTCACTTCCCTCTCTCTCTGGGCTGCAGCCCCCAGGGAAGATTAAGAGTCCCTCGCTGGCCATTATCTCCTGTTCTCTTTCTGTCTTCCTCCTCCAAAAATCAATGTGGGCAAGTATGCAGGCTTCATTACCATAGCCCCATCATCTGAACAGCCTTCTCACTCACTCAGCATGAATGGGGAATAGTACAGACGTTCGATGTGTTACGGGAGAAATTTATAACCTAGTCTTTTAGTCCTGATCTCTGCTATGTAAATGGGCACTAAAAACATTTATAAAATCCTTTCTCTCCCTACAGACTAGCTTTCAAGGCTACTGTCTTTCTGTACAACCCTATTTTTTTATGTCAGAAGCCAAATCTTAGCTTTTTCAGCATGTATTCTTTTTTTTTTTTAAGAGATTTTATTTATTTGTTTGAGAGAGAAAGAGTGAGTACAAGTGGGGGAGAAGGGCAGAGGAGAGGGAGAAGCAGGGAGCCTGACTTGGGGCCTGATCCCAGGATCCTGAGATCATGACATGAGCCATAGGCAGATCTTAACCAACTGAACCACCCAGGTGCCCCTCGGTTTATATTAACCAACTGAACCACCCAGGTGCCCCTCGGTTTATATTTCTTTATCCCCTCTCTGAGCAGGTATATTTGGGAAGAAGAGAAAAGCACATTAAATTTTTCCAAGTCATCGCCATCATTACACCTGTTAGGAATCTATCTTAATGGTCTGGATGAGAGAGAAACATACCACGCTGAAGTGAAGTAGAGAGCAGGAGAGAGAGAGCAAAGTAGGCATATGCAGGAAATATTCTGGAATTAAAATAGAATCGGCTGAAGGATGAGATCATAGGTGGTGAAGAATATGCAGGACCAAGAAGGAGTCCTAAGTGATAACAGACAGATTGTCCATTTGGGAATACTAGAGAAGAAACAGCTTTGGGGCAGGAAAAGTCAAGGATTGTTTTGCACCCAGTAAATTTGAAATTTCAGTTAAACATCTCAGTGATCATGTCAAACAGGCCACTTAGCAGGGCCCGGAGACGACGACCAAAACTGAAGTCAGTTTTGCGGGGGGAAGCTTCCGTAGGCCAAGCCACATTAGGACAAGGGGGACAAGAAGAACAATCCTGACCCAATCCAAAGCTCCCTCAAGGCAAGCTCTTAAGATTCAGCGTAACATTTAAGGTCCAGACTCAGGCACTGCAAACCCTAGATTTCAGCTATAACCACAGAGGAGAGAGAAAAGGTGTATGTGGGAACTAGGTAATCGTTTTTGTACAGACTTTTATCTGAGAGAAAGTAACAAACACTTGGGATCCTTCATCGTGGAGATCATGGAGAAACAAAGCACTCCCTAATAACTGACCTTTCTATCAACAAAAGATCTTGTGATGGACCAGTTTTTCAGCCCAGAAGCCACCCAGAGAGTGGGCTCTCTGACTACCCAAAACGAACCTATGGTTTAGAGTTTCACCATACACCCTAACATTTCTGCTGTTGGGTAGGAATAGGGGAAAAAAGAATGGGTAGGCTCCTCTAACTGAATGGGGGAGGGGTAGAGAGCAGTGATGGGGGTGAAAGGACCCCCAAAGAAATATCCCCAATTCTGAAACAAATATCTGTCTGGGTTCCTTCAGAATCACTCTTTTGAAACAGCAAGGCACCCCTCCACCATAGGAGAATGGAAAGCTGACAACTAGAAGACAGATATGCTTAATTAATAAGGGTTGAGGGAAACCTACACGGATGTCACACAAAAGGAGCAGGAAAATAGAAAATGATAAAGAAGACATGATTCTTCAAAATCAACATGTTTATATAGGTAGGGTAAAAGAGAAAGGGAAGACAAGAGGGAGAGGAGGGGTAAGAACAAGGGAGGAGAAAGTTCTTTTTCAGGAACGATTACTATTCAACTATAACCCTCTTGCTCCCTCTGGAGGTCAAGGGTGTGAATAACATGTCTGTAAAAAAAATCACTACTAGAAGCCTCGGCTTCATTTGGACGGCAATTTTCTTCACTCTAAAATAAGTCAGAAAAAAATAATAAAATAAAATCAGTATTAAGATAAAAGGACAAAATAAGGGCAAGAAATAAAATTTCCTCTGGCTTTTGGGAACTTTCCATATATTCTGAAATTTGAAGCCCAAAAATTTGAGGTGCTTTGTAAGCAAAGCTAGGGTAAAGCCCTAATCAAATACTTAAGACAGGCCTTAATAGGATGGGGAAAAGGTACAATACGGCATTAGCCTACATTAATCTATTTCCCCAAACAGTTTCTTTTGTAAACAGGAAGATTCTTTAGGATGGTGGGGTTTTTTTAAAGGTTTTATTTTTAACTAATCTCCTGACACCCAACACGGGGCTTGAACTCACAACCTCAAGATCAAGAATCACGTGCTCCACCGACTGAGCCCGCCAGGCGCCAGTAGGATTGCGTTTCTCCTCACATCAATGTAAAGTCCTCTTGGAAGGGCAATGTCTGGCCTTTGTTTCAGATTTTTTGTATTTTAACAAGGATGTCATTGTCACCAGGCAACTCTGTACTCCAGATGTAGGTATCTGCGAAAGTTAAATTACCTCCTATTTCTAATGACTAGTCTGGCAGTAATCACAGTATTACAATTTGTCTCCCAAGATCTAGCAGCTGAATCAGGAAAACAAGTCAAGGAGCCAAAGGCAATGAACCTTCATAAACTGAGTGCTCACGAGGCCTTTCTTCAAGGTCCCAACACACCAGTTCCAAACGAGCAGCCCTGAGACTCATTTCAGGAAGCTTCACTTCAGCGTAATGATTTTATAATACAACAGAAACGGACTCTGATTAACATTTGGGCAGGAGCAATGCAATGCTTCATAGCTGTGGGTTCAATTTGGGTAACGGTGTTTAACAAATACATAGCCAGAAGGTAAATTGCTCTGGCTTAATTAACTATTCTTTCAGAAGAACAAACACCAGTCTGGAGCATTATCTGTGGCCACAGGCAGTGAGTAGATAACATAACACCAACCACACCACGACAAAGTGCAAAAAGAGCAAAAGTGAATTTTTAAAGGTGATTTGATACTATTTAGTATATGCTAAAAGTGACATCTCAAATCACTTTTGAATGGTGTCAGGACAAGGGAGCCATTTGGAACAAAAGGTAAAATCAGATCTGTATGACACTCCATACAAAAGAATGAACTCTAAATGTATCAGATATCTGACAAATAAAACTATCCAGGTACTACAAGAAAATACGAGGAAATTCCTCTTCAATTTTGGTGAGAAACAAAGACTTAAAATAAAGAGGCAATAAAAGACTGATAATCTGACCACATAAAAATAAATACAATACATAACAAAAACAAACAAACAAAAAACCCACCCACAATAAACAAAGACAGAAGACAACTGACTGGGAGAAAATATTTGCAAGACATATCTGTAATATGTAAAGAGCTCTTGAAAATCGAGAAAGGACCAAAAACCCAGTAGAAAAAAGGGAAAAAAGATATAGAGGCAATTCACCTCCGAAAAATAAAATAGTCCTTAAAAATGTGAAAAAAAAATCAGAGAAATATAATTAAAAAAAAACAAAACAGAATACTGAGATACCATTTTTATCTATCAAAAATTAGAAAGTATGATAATACATTCTGTTGGCAAAACTGTGGGGAAATATTCTTATAAATTGCCGGTGGGAACGAAGATTGATACAACCCTTTGTGGAATGAAATCTGACAACACTTAACAAAAGCTACAGATGCACTTAACTTCTGCCCCAAAATCCCGCTTTTAGGAGTCTGCTCTGAAGATAACCCTCCAGCAACACAAAATGAATAAGCACAGGAGATTCACTGCAGCACTGTTTGTGACTCAAAACATTAGACGCAACCGAGACGCTCAGTGCCATCAGCATGGGGGTCGCTGAATAAACGGAGACACCCCCACGGTGAAACACTATGCAGCCATAAAAAAGAAGGGAGCTCTCTGTGAATGTACAGGGAGTGATTTCTAGAACATATTAAATTTAAAAAGCAAAGTGAAGAGTATCTACAGTACGCTACCTTTTGTGTAAAACAGAGGGGATACAACAATATCTATGTATTCATTATACATATATTCATCCGTTTGTTCAAAAGAAATGCTAAAAGGATAAACCATAGATTAATGAGTTTTGCCTATAGAAAGTGAGGGGGGCACCTGGGTGGCTCAGTCGGTTAAGCATCTGCCTCTGGCTCAGGTCATGATCCCAGGGTCCTGGGATGGACCCCACATCAGGCTTGCTGATCTGCGGGGAGCCTGCTTCTCTCACTCCCTCTCCTTGCTGCTGCCCCTGCTTGTGCTCTCCTCTCTCTGTCAAATAAATAAATAAAATCTCTCTAAAAATTAGCATTCTGAGTAATAAATGTGGAAGGGATGAAGGAAACAGAAAGTCACCATTAGGCAAATACCGTATGTAATAACTATTGCATAGAAGATCCATCAATGGATGATAAAATCAAGAGGCAAAAGTATTACGAGAAAAAGGATATTTGCATAGTCTCAAAGTATCTCCCTACAGGATACTAATTACAAAGGCAAAAATAGTTACCTTACAGGGCAGAATCCTGGCGCACAACATCTTAAGTAATCAGAGTGAACATCCCCAGAAACAAGGGACAGCAAGATCGCGTGCCCCGGACAGAAGGGTACAACATAACGTCTGTGGTGTTCTCACAAAGAAATACATCCACTCACATCTAATCGTCAGAAAACATCAGACAAACCCAAAGTGGGGGATATTCTAGAAAATAACTGACCAGCACTCTCCAGAAGTGTCAAGGTCGTGAAAGACAAAGGAGACAGAGATGTGACAAATACATGCCGCGTGTGTGTGATCCTGGGTTGATCTGGGGCCGAGGATTACTTCAACCTCAGTGGGAAAACTGCTGAAATTCCAGTAAGGTCTACACATTAGTTAAAAGTCGACTGTCGATGTTAATTTCCCTATTATTCTGTTGCGTAAGCATCAACATGAAAGAAAGCGGGTAAAGGTTATATGGGAACTCTGTTATTATCTTTGCCAGTCTTTTCTGTAAGTTCACATTTATATCGAAATAAGAAAATTTTCAAAGGATTATTTTAAAGCGTTTCTGTTAAGTGAACGCATGTCTACATGGCACATTTCCGGAAGGTATTACGTGTGCGATGCCTTATTACGACTGCTGGAGGTAAGCTCTGCAGATATTGATGCGCAAAATCTGTAGGAAGAGTGTTGGAACCCAGAAGAAAACATCAGCAGAATAATATCTTGTTTAAAACACTGTAAAATGAAATACAGCCTATTTGTTTAGATTTGGGGAAACAGGAATACGAATGTGCTAAATGTGCTATTTCCACTGGCAGAGATAGAACCGTAACTTTCAAGTCAGTAAGTCGTCACTAGATGCAGAGTTTGCGCTCAGGATCAAGTCTGCAAAATTCTATTGGACACCTCATTCCCACGACTGCAAATCCAGCCTTCACCAATAGGAAGCAGAAACCAGTGGATAAAAGCTTCCCTTTCTTGTCCCCGAGCAAACAGTTCTGAGACACATTTAAAAGAATACCCTAGCAAGACTGTACACGAGTCACCCACAGGAATGGACCCCTCAATAATGTACCACCGTATTAGTTTGCCCTCCATCCCTGTTCAATTCCCCTGGATCCTTATTGCTCAATGGGGTCACTTCCAAAGGAACTTCCTGTTTACCAGTCTTTGTCATGGGTTCTGCTTTGAGGGAGTGTAGGGCAGGGATGGTGGAGACCTAAGCTAAGATAAAGACACATTTGCCCGTAAGTACAAGTTACTGACGTAAATATGAAAGAGATAACAATCAGTGGGAGTCTATTACTAAGTGCATAAAATACCATTAAAGATGTTCACAAATGAGAATTTTATCCATTAAATGATGTGTTCCGGATGGAGCTAGACTGTGAGGTAACCCTTGAGGAGTAATAACTCTTTGAGAGAATCATAGAATGAGCAAAGAGGGTATCCCACATCCATGGACAGACAACGCAGGACCCAAATCAAGCTGAGTTTTCTTTAGCCAACATGGAAAAAAGATTGTTGTAAGACTGCAATCAGCACAGCTCAAGGACTTATACACACGTGCACTCTTGAAGAAGTCTATCACTAGCCAGCAAAAAGATGAAAAATGAAAGCATTTTTACCTGGGAATGAGAAAGGTGTATTTCAGGCTTGTTTATAGGAAATGTTAAGTCCTACATTTTTTAAAGGAGAAATTTCTTTTGTGGAATACCAGATAGGAAATATTTGATTTATACAAAGAACAAAAAAGCAGAGGAGCCTAAAAGAAATAGAA
Source organism: Ursus maritimus (assembly GCF_017311325.1). Classification (NCBI taxonomy): domain Eukaryota; kingdom Metazoa; phylum Chordata; class Mammalia; order Carnivora; family Ursidae; genus Ursus; species Ursus maritimus. The sequence continues at coordinate 24,816,759 of NW_024426230.1, read as the reverse complement.
TTTAGCAAAATTTCCATTTAATTTAATAAAAATGAATTTGGCCCTCTTGATACTTGAAATAATTTTTAACAAAGCAGCTACCTAACGATTTATGCCAATCACATCCTTTTATATTTGGCACACAAAACTTTTGTTGCTCTTTTCCCCATGTTTCCTTTCCTCTAATGTTTGTTTTCTTTAAAGATCTATAAGCTATCTCCCTTAAAAAGAAAAAGTAGAATTGTGAACTAAAACTATGGTTAACCAGTACCCAAGTTTCTTGCCAGTCTGAAATGTCAGCTGGAAAAACAGTCAGCCACTAAGCATGGCACATTTTAAGCCCAGTCTTCGAGAAATCCAGCAAGTTTTTGTTTATTTATTTTTTTAAAGATATTATTTGTCAGAGAGAAAGAGCACAAGCAAAGGGAGAAGTGGGCAGAGGGAGAGGGTGAAGCAGGCTCCCCACTGAGCAAGGAGCCCGATGCGAGACTTGATCCCAGGACCCTGGGATCATGATCTGAGCTGAAGACAGAGGCCTAACCGACTGAGCCACCCAGGAGTCCCTCTAGCAAGTTTTTAAAGAACTGCAAGGGAGCCACTTCTCCGGGGATGAATAGCCAGCCCCTCCTAGGTGTGGTAAACACATACAAAAGGATGTTAGTATAAACAAAAAAGAAATGTTAACATGAAAAATAAAGTCTGACTGAGAGACTTCACTATTATCACCTCCACACTTAACATACCTGGTAAGGATGACTTTCAGTATTTAAATTCCAACCCCGTAAGACAAGTTTTCCTCAGTATGTCAAATCATGTTGCTTTCATTTATCTTTTTCAGTTTCTCAAACTATGGGATGCAAGCTTTTGGGAAATCTAACTGCCATATACAGTTACACAGTTTGTGCACTGCACAAATGTACCTTATGCCAAAAGGGATGTGAGGGCCAAGGAGGGTTGGGCCCAGGAAAATGCATGAATATAAATATGTATGTAAAACTGTATGTAATTTCAGGGGACCCCAAACCCTATGAAGTCCAGATCACAAGTTCAGACCCTTCTGTTCTATTGGTTTCTACCCAAATAAATGAGGTTTGCATTTTACCATATTGAAAATTTATTGCTGAGTCAGTCCTACCTCAGGCGTAAAACTAATTACAAATGTGCCCTTTCCAAGGTAAAAGAAAATTTATCTTTACCAAGTTAATTAACTATTTTGTCCTTTGTTACAAAACACAGATTTTTATCTGAATAAGATCTTAAGACAGTAACTCTCAAGTATTTTCATTTCTCTTTTGCTCCACGGAAAGGTCACTCTCTGGCCTTTATAAATTTAATAAAGAGCTACCACTATGGAAAGCATATCTAGGAGTAAAATCTCAACATTTATAATTTTATGATATCTACTTTATATCATTTTTAAGTTTCACTAAAATGAGCAGAATTTATCAATTGAATCAATCAGTTATAATAGCTTAACTGAATGAAATGACACAAGAACATACCTTTAGATACACACATTCATCTGCCAAACCCAACTGATCTCATAAAAAATATTTGACAATAAAAGGAACAAAAGCATCACACTTAATTTCAGGATGCAGCTATAAATTTAAATTCAATTCTGTGTCTGTGACATCACCACCCCATGCTTCAGTATACGAAAGTCCCCAATGTAATAGCTACAAGACCTTCCACAATAAAAAGTTTTTGTTAATCTCTGATTCTCTCAAAACACTACTAAAGTAATAGTAAAGAGATTTTTTTTTTTTTACATGTGTAAAACCCACAATACCAACAAGAACAGGAGAGTACTTTTGTTTCAGGCAAAGTGATTTAGTGGAATGGAAAACTTGAGAAAAACTCCTGGGATACTTAAAAGTTCTGGATCAAATGGTTTGGTTTTTTTTTAAGTCTCTTCATATTCATGGCTGGGCATTATGAAGAAACACACTCCATAGGCCAAAAATGAAGCAAGAACTTAAGTGAGACAGCTAAGTATAAGAGCTAACAGTTGCCACTGATGTTTCTGATCAGTGCTAGTGGGTTCCAGATTTTTGTCTTTATACAAACAAGGGCACTGGAAAAAAAACCTAGGACCTAGGATGCCAGGTCAGAGGAGATAAGACCCGCCAACAACTCCCTCGGAAATAAGATAAACATAGAAGGAGATAGGAAGGAAATGTGCCTATTTTACCTTAGCTCTGGGAGCAGGAAGATGCCTCTGGGAGTCTCTCTACAAGCTGGCCCTGCGCACAAACAGCATCTGTAGTACCTTTGGGGGGAACAACTCCAAGGTGAGAATGTAAAACACTCCCAAGTGGCCAGCAGAAATAAATGCAAATCCTAGGGGAGGTACCTTAAAGACAGGCCCCCAAGAACTTACAGATAAATTATGAAATTAAGATAAAAAATCCAGGGGCGCCTGGGTGGCGCAGTCGTTGGGCGTCTGTCTTCGGCTCAGGGCGTGATCCCGGCGTTCTGGGATCGAGCCCCACATCAGGCTCCTCCGCTGGGAGCCTGCTTCTTCCTCTCCCACTCCCCCTGCTTGTGTTCCCTCTCTCGCTGGCTGTCTCTATCTCTGTCGAATAAATAAATAAAATCTTTAATTAAAAAAAAAAAGATAAAAAATGCTAAGACCTAAGAAAAAACCAACCAGCATACGTGACTGACACTCAAACAGAACCCAACCATATCACAGACTCACAATGACTGGAAATTAGTACACTGACTATATTTACATATAAAAAGATAGTACTTAAGAGTATGAACAGGCATATTTCCTAAGTAGAGTGTCTAGAAATTTAAAATATATAATTAGATTTAGAAACTCTAAAGAGATGAAACGAAGATTAGACATTGTTGAAGAATCACTATTAAAGATAATTTAGAAGAAATTATTCAGAATGAAGGAAAGAGTAGTAACAGATAAAAAAGGAAATTTAATAGCTACTAAGAACAGAGGGAAAATGTCTAACACACCTCTAATAAGACTAACAGAAAGGGGCTAATAAATAACATAGCAATGAAGCGATATTCAAAAACATAACCGCTAAAATTTTCCAAAACTGATAGAAGGAACAAATCCTCAGATTCGAGAATCTCGACGAACCCTAAAATGCTTCAATAAAGAGATTCACAGCTAGACATTACAGAACAGCAAAGGGTAGAGACCCTAACGCAGCTGGAGGAAAAGATGACCTCAAAGAAACCAGTTTAATAACTGGCTTCTAGAATTCAGAAGACTTACTCCAGAAAGAGGTAAAATGGACCCTCCCAAAAAATGGTCTGGGATACAAAAACCAACGGTGAGCAAAGCAAGTGGAAAATGCTTAAGAAAGTTGAAACTACTATTGTATAACGCATTGACAACCATACCAAAATTGTGGGGTTAAATAGAGAAGTAAAATAAAAAATAATAGTATATAATTCGGGTGATGGGCAACTATACCAATTAAATTTTGAATCTGTGAAGTTAACATGCTTTTTAGAATTTTGGGGAGCACAAAAAACTTAAAATAGAGAGCATCACTTTCAATGAAGAAAGATGGGATTTAAAAGAAAATTTTAACAATCTCTATCCAAAAGAAAGGGGAAAATATGTATGTGAGAAGAACACTGACAAAGCACAAAATAAGATGGTGGAAAGAACTCCAAAATTAGTAGTAACCAAAATAAATAGTAAAGACTAAACTCCTCAGTAAAAGAAAATGTCCATATCCAGCCACCTGCGAGGAGTCTGCTTCTCCCTCTCCCTCTGCCTGCTTGTGCTCTCTCTCTCTCTTTCTCAAATAAGTAAATAAAATCTTCCAAAAAGAAGGAAAAAGAAAAGAAATCCTTTCTTGCCAGACCTCTAGCTCTACAGTATAAAAAATGTTACCTGATTTCATGCCCCAACATGAGGAATTCCAATCTCTCTAGTGAACAGGGTACCAATACTTCTGGGACTATTATTAAAGAGTTATTACCACTTACTCAGAAAGTCTGCTATGCATTGTCCCCAATTTCCAGGAAAAGTAAAAAGAACAAATGGAATTCTGAAACTCGGTTTAGCAAAGCCCTCAGAGACTCTCCAAGTTCTACGGTTTGAAAATATTCTGATTGGCTTTAATGACTCCTCTGGGGTTCATCAACTCTTGCCTTCTGAGTAATAGGCCTGTTCGAGCATCTAGGAATATTACGTCTGATTCTAGAGTCCACATGCTACCAGCAAGGAGACATAACCAAATATTGCAAGGGGCTCATACAATACATCCAATCTTACCATTAACAGGTATGAGGAGACTTGCTCAGAATCCTCCTAAATTGTGCACAACCTAAAACCCAAAGATTTGGCCTTCTGGAGGAGACATATTACCCATGAACTGGTAAACCATACAACCAAACTAACTGTCGGAATTATACACATTTTCCTTTGGGAGGAGCCACTCCATTTCCCTTGATTCCATTTCCTTGAATGAAATCTGATAACTTTCTAGGTAACTAACTCAATCCTTTCATTAGGCAGCTTTTTAGATGCCAAAAAACACACAGATAGCCAAAAATCTAAATTCCTCTATGATATTATATGTAGGAAAAAAGGTTCTGGTATCCGCCAAAACTAATATTTGGGACCTTTTGTAGGAGCTAGCTTTGGTATCTGAATTTTCAGATATAGACCCTGGAAGGGAACATATGGTAGAGATTTGGAAGCTGTCTCACTTTATCCAGTCTTACAGGTAAAACACACTATTTCTTTCACTTTAGATATGCCTAACTGATGATCTTGACACTATAAATTTCAATACCTGCAGCCAGACTACTCTTAAGTGGCCCCAAAGCATAAAAAACTATTTTACAACCCCATAGGGATCTTCTGACCAAAAACAGATGACTGGGTGGCCACCAGTAACTCCATTTGTAACATAAAATTGAATTTGTAATACAATTAGATCTGTAACATGAAAGGCTATTGGCTACTAACTGCAATCTAAACAAGGAGTTGTGACCATGGCAAATGGACACCTGTCCTCAGAATAGTCTGATATCAGCCACTCTGACTCATCCATTTGCCTCTTAGAAAAAGAAATTGGGCAAATTAGCAAAAGGAGAAGGAAGTGGGCCTTGTTTTGAAAACTGAAACCTTAACCACTCACAGCGGATTCTAGACTGCTTTCTTTTCTCTGCCAGACTCTTTATTTCACTTTGCAAGAGGCCTAAAAATAGCAAGACATCTACATGCTGTGGTTAAGAGAAATAAGCAGGAGAGCTAAACAAATCCGCTAAGGCTGTAAGGTTCCACCAAGGTAACCCTCATCCAAGATTCAGGAAATTGAACTGAGTAAGAGCCCATTAGATACAATATTGGTGTCTTGAGAGGAAACATGTGTTGTTTTAGGGGAAAATGGTGTGATTACATCCCTGCAGACCTCTTCTGGCATCTTTAATACTTATAAAGAGATCTGATAAGCTAATGAAGAAATCACAAAATTAGGTAATTTGGCTAATAATCTCATGTCCGTTACTGCAGACTCATCACAATGGAAATGAAAACTGTTCTTCCATCTTAATTTGGGTACTCTTGGCTCAGGGTTTAAAAGGTACTCTACAAACTCTCCTAGTGTCTGTTATACAGGGGCTCAGATGGGCAATAGCAAGTTTTAAATGCCGCTGTGCAACTGCTGTCCCATTGCATAATTAAACAAATGATCAATGAAAAGAACAAAAAAACCCTAACACTGTGGATGTTGAAACAACCATCTGGGAACCACGATGCTACAAACAGCAGTGAAGATCTGTAGTAAAGATTGTGGGACCACATCCCGTTATGAATCTTTCGGCTCAGACCAAAAAATGGCAATAAGGGGGTGATACTGAGAACTGAAACTATTTGCAATCACACATCTGACTGTCAATATTAACAACTTCACTATTCTACTGTCTTCATTCACATGGCATTAATATTCTAGGAAACTTGCCCAGAAAGCTAAAGTTGAAAATAACTTGATTATTCAAGAACTTCCTCCAAGCCCTTTATCTCAACACTAGACTATTCAACTTCCCTCAGCAAAGTATATACTCCCTTCTTAGAACAGGAAGCATTGAATGACTATTTACTTCTCAAGATTTACCTTAAAATCCTCGTCCCAAATTTGTTCAATCATAAAGACATCAAATCAAGAGACCCACCTTAAACCAGACCCCAAAAGAACTCAAATAACCTGCCTTTGCTCTCGCTCTCCAGAACACAGTATACTGAGACTTTGCCAATGAAGTGACTGTCGTTAACCATAGTAAAGAATAAACTCAGCTTTGCTTAATCAATAGGATCATTTAGGTATATTTTCAGGAAGCTAGCCTTCAGCAATTGAGTAGGAAGCTTAAATTATGAGGTACCATGAAGAAAAGCCCCATATAAGATGAGGGTAACATGGTACCAAAGTTCCTACACTAACACTCCCCCAAGTGTACTTTAAGGAGAACTAATGCCTTGAGATGTTTAAAGAATGTTAATTTAAAAGAGGTTCTACGTTCAAATAAAGGGAAGCATCAGGTTAAACAAAGGTAAACTGGTCTTGTTGGTGTAGGGATTTAGTCTGTACTACGAATATCCAGAAGGAACAGCATATACAAGCTTTCCCTAACTCATTCTACCACAAGACTCCATGAAACAGATTGTGGGACGAGTGAGCTAAAGATAATCTGAGAAACACTGAACTCTACTAAAGTACGTGACCCTAGGTTCAAGTCTTAAATCCACCCCTTAATGGTTGTGTAACCTCAAGCAGTTCCTTTGGCTTGAGTTTCAATTTCCGTATCAGTAAAATAATAATACTTGCCTTTTGCACTCATTAAAGAGGTTGTGAGTCAAATGACACGAAGCTTAGGAAAGCCCTTTGTAAACTCGACAGCAGTACACACAAGTGGGCTTTTTTTTTCTTAAATATTTTATTTGAGAGAGAGCGAGCTTGAGGGAGCACAAGCAGGGGAAAGTCAGAGGGAGAGGGACAAGCAGACTCCCCGCTGAGCAGGGAACCCCACCACAAAGACAACGCAGGAATGCAGGGCTCATCCCAGGACCCTGGGATCATGACCTGAGCCAAAGGCAGCCACTCAACCAACTGAGCCACCCAGGAGCCCCCTGAGTAAAGTGTTATCAATAACTCACAGGAGAGAGAAGGTAAATTCATGGGGATGATGAGACAAAGTATTATTAGTGAAATAAAATGGAAAATAGTCTAATAAAAACTGTTTCGTGCAAAGTCAGAGCTTTCTTTGATTGTCTACCTTGAGATCAGTGGTAAACAACTAAATAAATATACTGAGCAAACATTTACTGAGCTCCTGTAGTGCCAGATCATGAATGTGATTGACAGAAACCTAACCTGGGTGCTTCTCCTTGTTACCAGGTATTGTAATTATGCTATAACCAGAAAAAAACAATAAGGCTACAGAACCTGTGTACCTAATGGTACACTTTCTATTCCTTAGCACCAATACCAGATTTAAATGATCTCCCTATATGAACTGGTGGAAATGTTACTGACGAAGCTAAGATTCAATTATTCTCCTTGACGATTCCAGCATAACAGAGATGCAGAAAAATGAGGTTACTACAGGCTTACATTGTACAGTAATACAAACCGTGACCTGACAGATCTCCTATAAGCAAACAGCCCTGCCGGATCAGACTTGGGTTCTACTTAACAATGTGAACAGAGCATTTAAGCTTACAGTTGTATAACATGGCCTGGCTTCCAATAACTTCCCTCAGAAAAAACTTTATGAAGAAAGAAGAAATCAACTGCGAGGACACCGGAATTCTTACTCTCTATTTGCCCTTCATGAGCTGTCTAGGGAAGAAACTTCAGTTTACTCATCTTGAGTGGTTCCCAGATTTCAAAATTTTATGGTCCAGTAAAATTCTCCAAATTTAAGATACTCACAAGAGACTGTCAATGCTTAACTTTACCAAGGTAAGGTCATTTTTTTTTTTTTAAAGATTTTTTATTTATGTGACAGAGAGACAGCCAGCGAGAGAGGGAACACAGCAGGGGAGTGAGAGAGAGGAAGAAGCAGGCTCCCAGCGGAGGAGCCCGATGTGGGACTCGATCCCGGAACGCCGGGATCACGCCCTGAGCCGAAGGCAGACACTTTTAATGACTGCGCTACCCAGGCGCCCCAAGGTAAGGTCATTTTTAAAAATCTGTCATTTTTAATTTTAAAACATTAGGAAGGATACAATCCCAGAAAAGACAGTCCTTTAATGAAAACCTCATCACACGGTCCTGTCTTTGTATACTATGACTTCTCTGTGAGCTCATATCCGAGGGTGAGAATAGGTAACACATCATTTTACGCAATTTGCGTACCTCCAGATTAAAAATCAGCCTGGAGGCTGGAGCCATTTAACAATATGGACTCATACATAAACACTGAAATTAACTAAACATTTTTACATGCAGCATATAACTCAAAGTTAGCAAGTAGTCTGGCTCCTCCAACAATCAGGAATCAAAGCATACACTGACAAGGAGCTCAGACATCAAAAAAAGTAACTGCATTCTGAGGTTTGCAAAATAAACACTTCAAACTCCAGTGCAAGTCACAGTCTATGAAGCAGTAGGGTTATTCGGCTGGAATCCCGTCATGAACGTCAGATTAAGAAACACTCCATACCAAGCTGTTTGCACGTGCTAAGTTATGACTGGCGTCTTCACATACATTCTCATTTAATCTTGACAGTGTACACACGATAAACTGAGAAAAGAGAGGAACATTCCAGACTTCACCCTTTACTACCTCCTCCTCTATTTGCTCCTCCTCAAACGGCATAGAACGGCAAAATAATTCCTTACTGTCTCCAAACTTACATTGTTCTCATTCTTAGCAGAAAACTCAATTACTGTCAAAAACGGTAACTAGAAATTTGCTCACTAAACACAAAATCCAAATAAAAGAGGGTTTTACAAGCCCAACAAGGCTATTTTAGGCTCAAAGCCTGAGTTAACACTGAATAGCTAGCTATACTTACACTCAACACACTATTTTTTGCTTCCAGGACTTCACCTCTAATGCTTACAGATCCTGACATTTATGTAATAAAATGAGAGAAAAAAAAGCTGCCAAAAAAGGAAAACTATACTCACTTAACCTTCCACTACCAAGTCTGTTTGGAGTTCATGTCTGACTTACCCCATTAATTAGTTTCAACCACATATATAAAGGTCTTTTTCCTGACCTTGGCTGACCTTGGAAGGTCAACAGGGAGAAAAGTAAACCACAGCTTGAGGTACACAATCTGAAAATGACATGGAATTGAGGTGAATTAAGCCAAATCAAGACCCCATTGTTCACAGTCCGGAAAGGTGACAACCATGCTGATACTTTAGTTACAAGTAACTGAAAAGCCTTATTCAACATGGTAAGATAATAAGGAAAATTATCTCTAATAACAAGATGTCCAGAGGTAGGATGTGCACTGGCAAAGCTCCTGATTCTCTTAGCTCTGCCCTCCTGTTTGTTCATTTCATCCTCAGGCTGTGAGATGGTCATCTCCTTTGAGTCCTAATTTTTAAGCAGAGACCTTACGAGAAGAAGCCCCTACATCCTCACTGGCTCAAACCAGACCACATATTCGATCACTGGTTTGGATTATCTTGTGTCTTAATAATCCAAACCCAACCCTAGTAGGTGAGGAGGGAGTCAGCTTGTCTTGAAGCACATGGCTGCAGAGAATGAGATGGAGAACAGAAAATCCACGTTCTGCTGGGAAGGATGTGAATGTTAGAAAGTAGAGTGGACATCAGTGCTTATGACAGTGAAGGCAGAACAGCCTTTTCTTTTCCTGCTCCCCCATCTCAGACTGAGGACCAGGATGGTGTCTAGTGACACCCACAGTTTACTGTCAATGTGAACAACTTGACTATTCAACTGTCTTCATTCCCATGGCATTAAAATTCTAGGAAACCTGCCCAGGAAGCTAAAGTTGCAAATAACTACATTGTTCAAGAACTTCCTCGAAGTAATTTATCCAACAACTAGACTACTCGACTTACATTCATGTCACAAAAATGAAAAATCAGTGTACAGAGAGGTGGTAGGCACATTCCTACTCAGGGGCACAAACAAGACTTGAAGCCAGGTCTCCTGACTTCTGCCAAGTCTCCACACAACAGTATGCTGCCTCAAACTAAAGTATTTTCAGGGCTCAAGGTGATGACAGTCAGGTTTTAGAGACAACTCAGGAACGCAGTGACTCTCTTGTTAAAGGTAGAGAACTCCAGAAATCACTTAAGTCATAAATTGAGGCCAAAGGCTGTATTGTGATTTGCTCTGTGTCACTCAGTCAATTGGTATAATAAATGTGAGAACAAATATTACAAGACAGAATGTAATTTAACTGCCAAGGAATGATGAAAACCTACATTTTAGTTTAGTGTGTGGGCCAGAAAGGACTTAAGGGATTTGAGCTGACTCTTAAACCAACAGACAGAATGTGAGACACGTTCACTGGAACAAAAGATTTGTTAAAATAGTTTCAGGGGTATTAGTTAGGTTGGGGCGGGGGAGATAAAGTTGATTGCATTTAAAATTTACAACGAAGTATATAGTATACATGCTTCTGTGGAAGCCGAAACATCTGAAGTTTAGAGAAATTTTCTTCGGAATGCCCAGGTAGCAATAAGCTGAATCTTCCTAAGTACTGGACTTGATACATTCCAATCTACTAGTAACCTTATTTCTGTGACATGCTGTATTAAAAACACTGAACCTAGGATAGTTTTTTAAAAATAATTACTTCAGTTATTCTTAAAAATTAAGTATATTTTCACTCAGTTCAAAACTGACTCTTAGAAAATTATATTCAGATTTGAAAGAAATTTCAGAGAATCAAACCTCTATTTGGTCAATTGACTTCTTATATTTTCATTTTTCATATTTTCGTTTTCAGGATACAACCAGTCTGAGTTGTCAAAACACAACCAAAATAGGTGTAAAAATAATGTCACACATAGCCAAGTGGGTAAAAAGGATAGACAGAGCTGATTTCATTAATGGCCACAAAACTGATATTACCACCATTTGTAATTAATGAGTTGAAAGAAACAATCATTAAAAGAAAGGATATATTTTAGATCTGTTCAAGTATATAATTTGACCTTACTACTTATATATTACCAAAGTTCCAATTTAAATGTATTGTTCTAGTTTTGATGGTTTTAAAACAAATGCAAAAGTTGCTAGATATACAATACAAACCTAAATCTACAAGATACTTAAAATTTTACTTTAACAATTACAAAATTACTCAGTAGGACCACTCATTTAAATTCCACCCAAGTCAATTATTTTGTTAATAAAAGAGCCTTATCAAAAGTAATTTGTTTTTTTAATTCATACCTCAGTAAAACTGGAAAAAATAATTTATTGAAAGACTTCTACCTTAAACTTGTGATGGATCAGAATATCCTGTAACACTAAAATGAGTAAAAACGTTTATTTCAATGTTAATCTCATAACGTAACTGCATAACTATGCCTTTGGTGCACTCGGCTGAATAAGGACACAACCAACTTGATGGAAAATTGCTTTCAAAAGCATCATTTACAAATGAAACTGGGCTACTTTCTCATACCATACATAAAAATAAACTCTAAACAGATTCAAGACGTCAATGTAAGACCTGAAAACATAAAATTTCTAGAAGAAAACATAGGCAGTAATTTCTCTGACACTGGCCTTAGCAACATTTTCTAGATGTTTCCTCAGACAAGGGAAACAAAAGCAAAAATAAACTATTGGGACTATCTAAAAAAAAAAAGAGCTTTTGCACAGCGAAGGAAACCATCGACAAAGTGAAAAGGCAACCTACTGAATGGAAGGAGTTACCTGCAAATGATCTAACCAGTAATGGGCTAATATCCAAAATACATAAAGAATTATACAAGGCGACACCAAAAACACCCAAACAATCCGATTAAAATGGGCAGAGGACCTGACCTGACCAATTTTCCAAAGACAACATCCAGACGGCCAACAGACACGTGAAAAGATACTCAACATCACTCATCCTCAGGGAAATGCAAATCAACACCACAATGAGGTATCACCTTACACCTGTCAGAACGGCTAGACTCAGAGAGACAACAGATAACAAATGCTGGCAGGAATGTGGAGAAAAAAGAACCCCGGTGAATGGAAGCTATCATTACATGCACAGGACTCTTCATTATAACTCTTGTCATTCTTGCTGATTATCTAGGCGGTATGTGGGAGAACTGCATTTTCCATTGGAGTGATCAGATTTTACACTTCCATGGTAGCACTGAGTAATTAATGCGAGTGGGAGCAGCGGGGCGCAGAGTTCTCCAGGATGCTGATATTGCACCTTAATCTCTCCTAAGCTGCCATATGCAGTACCCTTAGCCCAATAATGGAAACAAAGGGGTCTGTTAAAGGTAAAATCATCCTGCATAGTTTCTGTGCACCACTGGTGTGAAAGAAATTGATTATTCAGATGTCTGGAGTGACTGAAGAGTCACTGGAGAGATGCGGGAGTCCTGGTGAAATACAAGATCAACTGTTTTCTGAAATATCATGGCTCTACCCATTCGGGCTACTTTTAATTTTCTACATATATAGTATTTTCTAGATCACTTAGAAACTTAAAATCTATGTCGTGTATACTAGAACACTAGAAAACAGCATGCCTGATTAATGAGTACTATTGTCCTCTATCATCTCAAGTAACAGAAAAAGAGGTGTAGGACTCTAGCCTTTTGACTGTACAGACCAAGAACACACACAGTGACACAATGATTCATCTGAACATCGTTAAATACAAAGTAATTAAGCTTTTCTAAATATGCAACCAGAAATCACACTTGTATCCAGCTTTAGTGACGTGCTTAGAAAAGTTTATTTTGTGCTTAGACTATTTTCCTAAAGCATCACAAAATTATTATACATCCAAAACTCTTCAATGGTAGAATATTTAGTATTCTAAAGGCAAGGCCTTTCAAGAAAACTGTTGTACATTATGATACTGTAGAAGTCTACTGGAGTCACACAGCAGCAGAGTCTAGACAAAGGGGACATTACAGAAATTGTCTATTACATAAAGGACAAATGATTCACTCTGAGTTACGGTTTATCCCCTTCTTATAGATAATACAGTTCTTACTGCCACCCAGCACCCTTCCCCACTTTTGCTGTAAGGTGAAAAACTCTGTGCTCTAACTCGCTGAGGAGTAAAAACATCTCAAATGTCCCATCCTGCTGATGCCCACCTGTGAAATACTACACAATAAAAAGTACAGCAGAATATGGATTGTGTGTGTTCAAAATGTAAGAATGCTATGATTTTTAAACATCAAGCATATACAGACTTTGTAAAATTAATTAAGAATTTCCTGTGTGAGGATGAATATACACTGGAAACATACACTATAAGATACTTTTTCCTGAGTAGAATACTAGCTTTATTTTATATCAAATTAAGTTTCTATGAACTTTCAGAATTTAAAACATCAAGGCTTTTCCGCAACATCAAATGAAAATCAGGAATGTTCACCTTCATATCCAAAAGAAAAAAAGAAGTTCGAGCAGAGTTCCACAGAATGATACAAAATCTGAAATGAACGTCCAAAATTTAAGTGATCAGTAGACAGCTCTTCAATTTTAAGGATCCCTCAGTAAACTTCGGTTTGAAACAACAAAAAGGGACTATTTATTAAAGAATGAAAAACACTTCCAGAAAATTATCCAATTTGGAAAATAAAAAATGTAACCCATGGTTAAGTACAAATCATACAGAGAACAGAGGGGAACAAAAAAGGTAACTGACCTTTACTGGAATCAAGACTTACATAAAAACTTCCTACATCAGTAGCATATCCTGTATTATCACATGTAGAAAACTGTAATTAAGCAAGGTGGTTCTTATTAGTTGCATAATCTAAAAATATGAAGAAATTTTGGACTATATCTCTAAAATGACCAGAGTTGTCACTGAAATACACATTTCTTGAGACAATGGGCAGAAAGTTCCCATTTATGGGAAATATGTTCTTTTTTTCACACAGTGAAACTGAGAAAAATTATATCAAATGAGAAATCTTTTTCTCCAAAGTAATCTCCTTAAATACCTCAATAATGCAATATTTGGGAAATGTAATCTTTCAACTAAGAAAACTTGAAACAGATTACTAAACACGCTCAAATCTTATTGCTTGGCACCAGATTTTTCAAAAGTTAAAGAATTGTTTAAACCATCGTACTGCCATTCTTATATCCTATTTCAAACGTTTTTACGTAGTGCTACTTTTATTTTCTGAAGGTAGTCTGTTCAATCTGATGACAATCTCGACTGAACCCTGCAAGGTACAAGCATGTCACAGCTCACTTCAAACCAAAAGAAATGATCAATCTTCTCTTTTTGCCAAAATAATATTATGATATTAATAAAAATTAACTAGGATCTATCTGTGGCCAATGAAGGACCCACAGGACGTTGTCTTATGGCATTCTGTGCAAAGTCTTTCTTTGTTCCTTCTTTACTTCCTGCTTCCTCTTCTGACACATCTTCTTCATCAGCCTCTTGTTCCTCCTCCACTTTTTGCAAAGGTTGAGAAGATTCTGGTAATAATTTTTCTTAAAGATAAAAACCAGAGGGAATTAAGAGGTACGAACTTCCAGTTATAAAATAAACGAGTCACTGAGATGAAAAGTACAGCATAAGGAATATAGTCAGTAATACTGTAATAATATCGTTTGGCAACAGACAACATTCATGGTGAGCATTAAAAAAAAAAAAAAAAGATCAAGACCAAAAATGGGGTTTTTTTGTTGCTGTAATACATTTGCACTGGAGTAAAATCAAGACACAATTCATACACCCATAAACTGCTTTGCCACTTATTTATCAATCACAAGGTCAGATTTCCAAAAGGAAAAAGTTATCTTTAAGAGTGACGACATAAAAGTGAAAATTGGTTTGAAAGATCCATTTTACTTACCAAATTTATTATAATTACCTGCCTGTTTATAACTGAACTGAAATAAACCAAAATTAATGCTGTGAATGAAGATGCTGTAAGAAAATACACTGCATTCAACAGAACCATCTTAATTTGCTATTAAATCTTCCAGTGAACAAGTACAACTGAAACAAACTCCAACACTACCCTTGTTTCAGTTCCCAGGTGAACAGGAATCAGACATTTACAACTGAAGGTTATATTCCTACCCAGGTTGTTTCCAAGGAGTTTCACAAATGTTCTTCCTTACATATATAACTTTATTAAGACATAATTACAAATAATAAAATGTACAAATCTTAAGTGTACAGCTCAGTGAATTTTTAACTCTGTCCACACACACACACCCTTTCCATTTTTTTAACAAGGCCTACTGATAGATAACTTAAACTTGGAACACACCACGTTACTGAGAGATACAGAACACAGAATTGGGCCAATGAGCTTCAGCCTGTTCAGTGATCCTAGACTGCCCCTAACCTTAGGCAATCCAGAAGAGAGTAGGGAGACGCAAGGGTGCAAGGCAGAAGAAAACACCGGAAGCAACTACCACATGGTAGACAATCTGTCGTTTGGTCTGGCATCCCTCTTTCTGTTGGGTTCCCTGTACCACATCCCATGTAGCTGTGGTGAGCACTAGAGTTCACAGCAGTGGTTCTCCCAGGGGGATTCTGCTGCTCACTCCACCACCCCAGCCAAAAGAACAGTCAGCAATGTCTGGAGATATTTTTGGTTGTCACAACTAAGAGGAGCGGTGTTACTGCCAAGCAGTGGGAAGCTGCCAAACATCCAACAATGTACAAAAGACAGTCTGTCACAATTAAGAATTAACCAGCCCAAATGTGAGAAGTGGCCAGGTTGAGAAACGGCAGTTTACAGTGACGATACCAAACAAGTGAGCTCTCTACACCAGCGGAGTGCACCAGAGTTTTTCTAAAAGATAGGTGGGTGCAGGGGAAAAGTGTATTTTCTTCTTACTCTGGATTGTGAGCTACAGCTTTCTTATCACTTTAACGCTAAGGACTGGAAGGAGCCAAAAATGGCTTTCCAAGCTACAGCACGGAAAACTAAGCAGTTCGGAAACACAACACCTTAACATTTGAGCCCTAGGATCCAGCCATCTCTGCTCTCAGACTTCCTCGCTACCTTGAAGCAATAAACTTCTATTTCGCTTAAAGCTGGACTGAGTTGGGTCTTTCCCTAGCAACTCAAAATCTAAGCTAAATACATCCTGGAAAAC
The DNA here is from genome assembly GCF_017311325.1 of Ursus maritimus. Taxonomy (NCBI): domain Eukaryota; kingdom Metazoa; phylum Chordata; class Mammalia; order Carnivora; family Ursidae; genus Ursus; species Ursus maritimus. The sequence continues at coordinate 24,800,523 of NW_024426230.1, read as the reverse complement.
AACTCAGATCACGTGGCCTGCTATAAAAGGGGTGGTATCCCATTCAAGTATGGGTTACTATCTATCAGTCGTGCCACGGATTACTTAAGAGACAAATTTGTTGTTAATGTTTTTCAAATGATATAAATATTAAGCGTACATTCAGCAAATTTTAAATTGTCTTTTAAGGAATCATTTCTTTCCCTACAGGTCAGTGGCTCTTGTTGGATAAAATGATTCCTTCCCCTGTATATGTCCTTTTCAGTATTGATGTAACGATCTAAGAAATGAGAAGATAACCTGTCAGTTATCAGCAATCTCCACTGAGTTCATTTCACGAGTGCTGACCTCAATAAATCCTAAGTCATGAAAGGCAGCACAATGAAAATGTCATGCCAACAGTCTAATTTAGGCTCTATTCTCCACTCTGTCACTTCTGTGTGACCCTGGAAAAATAGTTCATCTCTCTGAGCCTTTCTTTCCTCGACCACAAAATGGAAGAGTATCACTTATGACATCTAGAGTGTTACGGAAGTGGGATGAATGGGATGGCATAAAGTGAAAGTTCTTTATAAACAGCAAACTGGAGGGCTTCCATAGCACTGCAACTTTCAACATTAAATGCATGTTTGAGAGGCAATTATACTAAGACAGACACCAGTGAATACTTAATTATATAAACGCGTCTTGCAGTACAGTGTCAATGCCACTCCTAATCAGCTATGGGAATTACTTTTCCCAATATCCTACCATAAAAACTTAGACTTGGCTAGCATACAAAGAAAATTCTTCAAATGTGGTCACTGTAATAATGACTGACTTCAAGAGCAGAACATATTCAACTTCTGATTTAAGTAAACTCAAATGGATCCAGGAATATGATGGTTCACATAAAATGACATCAGATCAATGTCATTAAATACCTACAAGTTATATGCAGTGTTAAAATTCTCCACACTACAAAAACCAAGAAAGTAACTATGTTCCAAATCCACCAGGTTGTCATTCTTAAATGAAATAAATATCCCCCTACCCCTTCCAATATAACCTACTACTCCACATTTAGAAAGCTAAGCTGGAAGGGGAACCTATTACATGTGTGATTGCATTCGCAGAAATGAACAGAATTACAGTGAATAAAAAATAAACACTAAAAAATATACTCACTGGAAGGGTATGGCTGTGGTCTGCGCCTTTTTGAAGGAAAAAGGCAATCTGCCACAAATATCATACACTGCAAAAATAAACACAAGAAATCTGAATGTATATGAAAGAACTAGTGTAACTATATTAAATTATCAGATGTAAAAGTTTTTTTCCCCTAGTACTCTGAAAAATGAAATACTTACGAGTCCTAGTAATAGTCCTGAAAGCAGAGTTGCTAAAGCAAAAACTGTATAGGATCCCCAAACTGGTAATCCAAGGTCTTCAATAAAATAGTTATGGCAAGTCTAAAATCAAAAGAAAAAAAAATAAACTAAAAACCTCATTGTTTAAAATAAACGGGTAGTGTCAAAATGTTTAAAATAGAAATAAAACTTTAGCCCATACCCGGATCCACATAGATAGCTGAAAGAGGGCAGACATACTACTCATCCTGAAAGAAAGGAGAGAGGACTGAAAAACTGAGTAAGACACACAATTCTGAAGTAAAATGCGCTCTGTCTTCTAGTTTTCAGTCTACAATTTCCCCAATGTGACAGATTTTATTGCTGGTAGTAATCAAGATTAGTGATACATCACTGATTTCAAGCCCGTATTAAGAAGTCTTGTTAATGGGGGCACCTGGGTGGCACAGCGGTTAAGCGTCTGCCTTCGGCTCAGGGCATGATCCCGGCGTTATGGGATCGAGCCCCACATCAGGCTCCTCCACTATGAGCCAGCTTCTTCCTCTCCCACTCCCCCTGCTTGTGTTCCCTCTCTCACTGGCTGTCTCTATCTCTGTCGAATAAATAAATAAAATCTTTACAAAAAAAAAAAAGAAGTCTTGTTAATGAAAATTAAGTTTTTGAATTGCTGTCACTATGTGATGTCCTCATAAATAAAACACTTGATAACTTTTTTCCTTTTCCCTACTGCTTTGATATTAACCTTTTACCTTTCACCTGATGATTTCTCTAATATACTCTGAATAACAGCTTATAAGCTCTATAGAACCAGTTAAAGTCAAGTGTACTGTAAGCAAATGGCAACTCTTATTGACCCTTAAAATTCTCCAAAGAATGAGCAGAGAGGGGAGCCTGAAGGAAGAACTGAGAGCACTTGTTGAACTGATCCTTCCCACCTAAGAATTACCCTTTTGAATTAAAATTAAATAAAACTTACAATAGCATTAGTTTGATATACTTTAATGATATACAAACAAATTACACAGAAAATAAATACTAAGTAATAATATAAATAAAAATAATTATTATTTTCACATAAACCCAATAGTTTAGACAGGCATTTAGAAAAAAGGCATGCTCCAGAACTAAAAAGGGTTTGTGGGTTCCCGACTGTTTCCCTCTAGCGCAAGCGTTGCCACCAACACACAAACTAATTCACACCTAAGCCAAAGTTCACGAACTCAGGATGACCTAATTCATTGCCCATCATCGGGTGGGTGAATGTACTAACACTGGAAGTACCTCTTATTCAGACCGCCAATACAAAAGGCATGGACTGCTGGACCCCTGAGGACTCAACAAAGACTTACAAGCAACTCCTTCTTCTGCTGGAGAGGGGAGAAGTTATTTATGCGACTTCAACTTAATAAAAATCAGTCGTATTTTCAGTTCAACATAGAAAGGTGGTTCAATCATGTTACTTCTGTTGTTTAAATTGCAAAATGGGAATAGGAACAAGAACTGAAACATAAAGCACTGCGTAGCCTCACTATAGTCAGCACTAATTAGGTTCTATCAGGAATATTAAGTGCGTTATCTGGGTTGGCGTGTTGGTCCAGCAGGCGGAATCCTGACAGATACAGGACAATTCAATTCAGAGATTTTCACAGGAAGAGAGGTTAAGGGAAAGGTGCTAAAGACAAAATTCTATTTCAAAATACCGCTTACGGCTGATCTTTCCTCCACTCCCAGAATCCATAGTATTTTTAGCTCTTATACCATTGGTGTAACAACCCTACATTCTCTAAGAGCAAGTGTGGTGAGGAGACAGGAAGAGAAAGCTTAGCCACACCAGGATGAGTCCATGGGGACCTCAGCAAAACTCAGTATTTCCAGATGGCTCTCAAATGACCTGTGAGGCCTTACACCCCAGGAGCTAGCAGGAAATATGCTAGCTATCTCCAACCCTTACTACTCCATATATCTAGCTATTTATAAAGCCCAGGGGTTACTCATGCCAGTAAGGTCACTTGTTCAACCATACGAGTCAACCAAAACACTATCAGATGGGTAGAGTAATTCAATCACATTAAGAAGTGAAATCTAAAGGTAGCCAGAGGAGGTATATGTCTGAGGCTTCTCATTCAAATATTAAGCTCAAATGATAACTTTACCCTTGTATTGCTCATGAAGATGGATTAGTTTTTGATGATAGAAATGACCATGATCTACAGAGCTAAAATATTCCTGAAAAGGCTCCCAATTCTAGTGAATGCCTCCTTCTAGCTTAACAAGAATCAACGTATCTGACTTAGAAGAAAAGTCAACCTAAAAATATCACAGTAAATATGAATGTACCTTAAGGGCCCAAGAATTAAAATCCAGTATAAATGCTTTATTTCCACAAAATTAATTGGTCCAATTAATTCTGAAATAAGTAAAAGAAAAATCCTCATACTTACAGAACAGAACCTGGACCAAACCATGATGAAACAGGTTCAATACTCTTCCACTCTTTCTCACTTATGAAGTTTATGAAGTCCTTCTTAGTCCTTGGGCCCTGATAGCGCCTAAATTCACCACCTTTACAACTGAAGAGGGTCAGAATCACACATTAAGCAGAACCAAATAAATAAATTTTGTATTTGTTTTGCTATTTCTTAAACCTCATTTTACAGTCAATCCTTACATTCAAAATCATTAGTAATGCACAAGTAACAAATTATACTAATTGCCTACTCAACATCTTAGATCCAAATTTGTTTAAACAATGGGGTTATAAACAATCATAAGCCTTAAGACTGTTATTACCTTTACAAATAATATAACAATGAAACACCAGAGTTATACGTCAATTATAACTCAATAAACGTGTAATGCACATATCAAAAGAATAACTACATGAAAAGTCATTAATATAGTGTCTGGTACTTATTAATTATTAGCTATTTTTAAGCTATATAGGTTAAAAATTTAAGGCATTTTTCTGGTATTTTCAGTCCTAATCACATCATCTTAACCATGCTACTTTGAACTGCTAGAGGTATCTGGTCAGATTTCCTTTCCTCCTATTTCAGTGATTCTATTTACAATCTACTTTGCATTCTTCCTGACCGCCCCCTCCCTACCTCCCATTCCCAATGTATGGAGTTCTCATAGGTTCAAAAATGCTCTGTCTGCTCCCATTTCTTCACTATTTTCAAACTACCCTCAATAATACTGCCAGTCTAATCCCATATAATACTTCTATTTTTACTGCTTAAGTACAAACACTTTCAAGAGCTTCCTACTACCTATAGTAGGGTTAGAGGATCCTTTAGCCATCCAGAGCCAAAGACCACAAGAAAGCCCCCACTCAAAAAAAAAACAACGTTTTTATAAAGGCAATGGCATTTGTGCTGTTTTTCAAGAATAGGCAGGAGTTCAACGGGCCAAAGACTGGGCATGATAAACAAGTGAGTTAAAAAAAGGACAGGAAATTCCATATAAGTTCAGGGGTGTTAAGCAGTGAGAAGGAAAATGAGAGACACAATCAGAACCAGTTAAGGGACATGTGGAGAAAAAGATTGAGTGAAAAGGGACAGTGCTACTTATGGTGACAGAGAATATGCCTACAAATAGACACAAGGGGAGTAGGGATGAATACAAAGGTAGAGGGAGGGGCGCCTGGGTGGCTCAGTCCTTAAGCGTCTGCGTTCTCTGCCTTCGGCTCAGGGCGTGATCCCGGCATTCTGGGATCGAGCCCCACATCAGGCTCCTCCGCTATGAGCCTGCTTCTTCCTCTCCCACTCCCCCTGCTTGTGTTCCCTCTCTCACTGGCTGTTTCTATCTCTGTCAAATAAATAAAAAAAATCTTTAACAAAAACAAAAACAAAGGTAGAGAGAAACAGACATAAACAAGAAAAAAAAAAAAGAAAGAAACAAAGAAAAGCGAGATACAGACACACAAAAAATTGCCAGGTTGCTTCCAAACTTTAAATGAGAAGTACCTCCTGGCATTCAACCCACCAGCTAGATGAACTTTAAGGTACAGGGCAGGTACAGGCCTACCTCAGAGATATCATGGTACCACCCCAGTAAAACAATTATCACAATAAAGAAAGTCACAAGACTTTGGTTTCCGAGTACATAAAAATATTTACTATACTGTAGTCTGTTAACTATGCAGTAGCATTATGTCTAAAAAAAATTTACATACCTTCATTTAAAAATATTTTATTGCAAAAAAATGTAAACCAACATCTGAGCTTTCAGCAAGTTGTAATCACTTATTATGGGCCACCATAAGAAACAAAGTATTGAAAAAGTTTGAAATACTGCAAGAATTACCAAAATGTGACACAGAGACACTAAGTGAGCAGATGCTGTTGGAGAAATGGTGGATTCACTTGACACAAGGTTGCCACAAACCTTCAATCTGTAAAAAACTGCAGTCTCTGGGAAGCACAATAAAATGAGGTGTACCTGTACAGATCTGAGATTTCCTATCCCCGGTTTAGAAGATAAATTCAAACTAAAAGACCTGATACTGAAGACTAAACAATCTTGCTCATTCTGACTTAGCACTCAATCATTTCACCTGCTACTGTCCAAAGACTGAGCTACAGCCCTCTCTTAACTAATTTTTGAACATACCATAACCCAATTTATGACTGTTCGTGAGATTATTCCAAGGATGAAACACTTACTTCTGCACTCTTCTGAAAATTCAGGGTTGTGTTTACATCCCCATATTCTCCAGGAACCACCCTAGCCCAGTGATTTTTCCCTTACCAAACTTTCTACAGACTTAACACTTTAACTCTGGGCTCATAATCATTTACTATGCTATATGGTATCACACTATTTCATGTGACCACCGCCCTCCAAAATAATTACAAAGCTCTGAGACCAGGGGCTGTCTCAGATCTCATCCATCTACCTAAAGACACCTAGGAAAACGCAAAACGCAAAATGAGTCTTACTGAATATAATGTTCCTTAAGCATGATCCAGGCCAGAGGCCTAGTATTCTGATTATGCTATGCTGCATCCTTCTCCATAACTACAGACTATTTAAATACTTACTGATAAATAGTAGGAAGAGCAGTTATGATAAATCGTCCACTCAGCCCTAAAAATGATAAAGAAAGATTAGAAATAAATACAAGAAAGAACAGAGAGCAGGTTTTATATGAGCCAACAATCACCACTTAAAAGTCGATTCTGAATTATTTAAATACTAACGGGGAAAGCATATGAAATTATACCTAAAAATAGCTGAGCTTTGTAGCAAACAATGAAAAAAACCCCAGTTATGTAGTGAAAGCAACTTTAAAAAAAAATCAACCCTATTGCACATTATCTCAACTAAAAATATGTAAAAGCTTGAATACTGAAGATATCTGTGAAAATATATTTATATATATTAACATTTGATCAATTATACCACTGTATGATAAGACTATTAGCTATGAGTAATGGGGCAGCACACTATAACAGTAGTCTTAGAAAGGTCTAAAATCATATGAAATTGCATTTGACATTCAAAAGACAAAGGCAGAGTCTAATGTGTTGTTAAAAATGGAAAATATTTTGAACCTTTCATAAGATGAGCAATAACAAAAACAACATTATTAACCATGTGTTAGGCAATAATATAACTAAGAATTATTCTCTCTATGCCTCAGTTTTCTTATCTGTAAAATGGGGGATATTACCTATCTCACAGGGTTATAGTTTTGTATAGGATAAATGCAAAACACCTGGAGCAATATCCGTACTAGGTAAGCACTCAATAAATACTAGCTATTATTACTATCTGGGGTGGGAACAGAGTCAACATTCCAGGTTTACTGTGACCAAGAACAAGTAAGATGAGGCTGGTCTAAGAAAGGAGCATCCTTAAGAATAGGCCTGCCACTTATTCAGGGGGCCAAGTCAGGAGTATATGTGACCCCACAACTATGAGGTCTTTGTATTAAAAGCATGTCCTCAAATTACAAGTATTAAATTTGAAACCCAATTAAGAGATTGGGATCACTCGTCAGGGAATGTGCCCTTGGCTCTATAAAGAACCTCAAACACATGCTCCTTATTCTGAAGCTTGGTATGGATGCAAATGATGGCCTGGCCAATGTCCATCTAAACCACATTATTCTAGGACTTCTCAAAGGCATTTTACACGCTAGTCTGGGGTCTGGGATACAAAGGAAAAAAAGATCAGAGGCAGTTAAATGGGCAAGAATGGGGAGAGGGCAATGTCTCCAAGGTCCCTTAGAGCAACACATAAAAGGAATGAGCTGCATATACAACCACGGAATCTGCTTTCTGCAGCCACAGCACAAGGATCCCTCGTCGGAGAGGTGGATGAGTCAGCTCACATACTACAGTTATGTTTTCAAAACGTAATGAAAGGCAGTTAAGACCAAATGATGTGGCAAACAGGATGAACACACGGAGCCAATCTGCAAACACTACCCACAACGTACAGTACCTGGCTGCTCTGTGACATCTACTTTTGCAACATTAACCTCAAGATCCTCTCCCCATTCAGCAAAACTTTCCCATTCTGGTTGAAGATTCTGACAAGCAGGACACCACGGAGCATAACTAAGAAACAGAATATTAAAAAAGTTAAAGCAATCTAATATGACCGTATGGAGATAAAAATTCTAAGTGTATAATTTATGAAGAATATCTTATACTAAAAACAAAATAGCAAAATGATTAATTTTGTGAAGATGAAAAAGCTTTAACTGTGGGTCTAACATTCTGGAAACCAAAACTACCTGATAATGCTAATCACAGAAAAGTAATTCTGAGAGTAAGCTCTTAAGACAAAAATAAGTTTGTAAGTTCACATGCAAAACAGCTCTTTAAAAACCTTTGAATTTCTCGGGGTGCCTGGGTGGCTCAGTCGGTTAAGCACCTGTCTTTGGCTCAGGTCATGATCCCAGGGTCCTGAGATGGAGCCCCAAGTCAAGATCTCTGCTCAACAGCGAGAAGTAGGCTTCTCCCTCTGCCCCTTCCCCTATATGTGCCCTCTCTTTTTCTCTCAATAAATAAATTAAGTCTTTGAATTTCTCCAAAAATATGTGGCCACCAGAAACCTCAAAACCAAATCTGGAGTTCACCAGTTTTAATAATTTGCACTACAGGAGTCACAAATGAGAAAAATAGGAAGTGCCCAGGGCTGAGGTGAACAAGGAAATGCATGCCCCTACTTCAGAGGGGAACCATCACTCAGCAAGACCACCAGGAAGGGATTTACAGCTAGGTAGCAGGCTCTATCTTATTTAAAAGAAGCTGAAAATCTGCATTTTTATGTTAAAATGTTACTTCAAAACTTAACCCAGAAACAAACACTAGGCAAGCCAAACAAAATTCCTTTGGCCAGCCCTTGGTCAGCCAGTTTCTAAGACCTCAGGTTTATAAATGTATGGGTAAATTTATTAGCTTTTTAATTACTCCTCTGATATTCCGCATCTTTCAAGGCCCTGACCTCTTCCTAGGATTTCATTTTTCACTTTATTGTATATCATCTTTTAATGTGCTTCAGTTTTTTTTTAATAGAGCCAAGAAGAATAAAGCATGTACTTGCTGAACACCAGAGTACAGTTTCTACATTTCATTATATTGAACTTTTTTTTTATGAAAATAAAATTCCTAAAAGTAATCGGCCCTGTGGAACAAGACTAGTACCATACATAAAAGGGAAAGTCCTTAACAAGAGATTGTATTTCAATGAAAATATCTCTGTGACAAAACTGATCAGGATGGATGTAATGCAGATAACAGACTTGTAATAAGAGCAGACTATCGTTAGGACTAGTACTAGATCCCTCTTTCAAGCTCCTTTTGTTTCTTAGGTGCTTTTTAAAGTCTTAACCTCAAACTCAGTAAGCTAAAAGAACAAAAAAAAAGAAGCACTACAGTATATTCCAATTTCACAAAGTTGTTCTAATTCAAATCCCTAATAAATTTTTGACCACTGTATTTATACAGTTTGATCAAATGTGTTTAAAAAAAACCCTCCTTATTACTTGGCTGTATTTTGCATATAAATTCATAATCACTATTGTTTACTATTCATGAAACTGTGAATATTTTATTGGCACAATCTAAAACAAGTTATTCACGACAATAAAAAACAAATGTTGTCTCTGGTTATATTTCCTCTCCACTGCAGCTCAATGGGTGCCCGAAAATTCATTTCACTAAGTTACAGATTATATGCATACTACATAAACATTTTCCCCTATCTTTTCCTCCACTCCTTGATTTTATGACTCAAGAGTTACTGATTTGGCCTTTTGCGCTCTCCTTTAGGGACATCCACCTCCATCCATTAACTGGCAACCCAAGCATACAGGAAAACACTCACCTGAACTCTGTTAAAGAAGGGGGCTGTTCTAACAATTATTGCATACCTACTCTTATTTAGGCTTTGAAAACAGAAAGGAAGCCAGTATAGCAATACCGGGCCAGATTAATTAAAGCCTTTAGGTATTTCTCTCACTTGTAAAATGCAGGAAATAATACCCATTTATAGAATCTGTAGAGAATTAAATAGGATAATGTATATAAAGTGCTTAACAGTGTTTAGTACAGTTAACACTCAACAGTGGTGTTTGTTACTAATACTGCTAACACCACTATTATCAATAGTACTACAACCATCATCACCACCACCACCAATTTAGCAACTAAAACAAAAACAGGCAGTTATTTTCTACCCATGCAGAAGAGACATTATAACAGAATCACCACAGATACATGATTTCCTCTGACCAGTAAATGATGACCTACCTGGTGGTCTTAAGAGTTTATAATCGCACTCATACATTAATTTTATTTTTTAATGCAATAACACTTGGACGTAAGAGTAACAATCCAGGATATTCAGTACTTTGCAAAAACACACATCCAAAGAAAAATTGAGATGCGGAGAAAGAGAAAAGAAAAAAAAAAAGGATAAAGAAAATTTAACAATAATTCAACCTGAATTTATTCAGCAGCTAAAATAAAAATATACCCAACCCATAAAATAAAATTTAAAATAAAAGAGTCTCAAATTCCAACACTGTAAATGGACTTTTAAAGGATAATTAGACAAAAGGAGAAGGGAGGTTCTGCTCATTTGCTGTTTTGTAAAGTTTGGTGAAAAGTAAGTCTAGAAGTTCGTGAAGGATCATTCTAAAATAAGTAACTGCATAGAAACTAGTCAGACGAATCACCTCCACCCCCACAGTCATGAAAAGTTGAGAAAATTCCAAGTTGAACGCCGTCTCTTAGGAGCACCACAGCGCTAGAAACGAAACTAGGGTGCACACTTGAGAAGAAACTTAACACGCCCCGGTAAGAAATGAGAAGGGGGTGGGACCAAGCTGATCCGAAGAGGAGTTTAGGCATCTCGAGGAGTCAGGGGCGCCGGCTCCACGGCACGGAGTGGAGTACCGGCGAACCTGGGACCCGCAGGAGGTGGTGAAGGGACGTGAAGTCGGGTGTCCAGACCTGGATCTAGGACACGGACCTTCCGGCCCACCGAAGGGACCCGAGACAACCGCCCCCCACTCACAATTCTATCATCCACTCTCCTTCCAGCAACTCTTTCCAATTCTCGTCCGTGATGACGCGCACGTCGCTCCGCCGCGCGTGGGTCCAGGGAGCCCCCCAAAGCAAGAGCAGCAACACTGCTACGGGAACCACGGGACTCCCGCAGGGCGTCATTTCTGCAGCCTGCCCACCCCACAGCAAGCGCGGCAGCCCCCACCTCCGCGCAGCCGCTCCTCACTTCCGCCCTCGCGGGCTTATCTGCTCATGCGCCTGACCGCGCGGCCCAGCGCGCGCGCGCGCGCGCGCGCGCTCCTGGGATCTCTGAATGCGCATGACAAGGTCGGGTCCTAGTGAGTTGGTTTGTGGAAAAGACGGAAGCGCGCCTATGCCTAGTGCGCATGACAGAAAAGCGGTCCCTTTCCACCGGCTGGTGAGCCCCAGAACTTTTGGAAAGGAGAAAAGCAAACAGGGGGCGTGGCGTAGGAAGTGGGGCGGGGCTTCGGAGATGACTGGCTTCAAAATTGCTTCAGCATTTTGGCGCCAAATAATTGCTATTCATACTTACTCAAGCCAATTGGTAAGTTTACAGAAAAGCAGTTTCCAGTTAACTGCCCTTTAGAGTTTTCATTTGTTTCTTTCGAAAATTTTGGGGGTAAAGCTAATAAATGTTTATGTAAATCAGAATATTGGTTTACTTCTGGGGGATTACAGACTGGAAAGGTGCACAAGGAAACTTCAGGGGAGGCTTTTCACATTCTTTATCTTGGTCTCAACAGTTAGTTACACGAGCGTACACAGGTAAAAAACCATCAGGCTGTGCATGTTGAGGCGAGTGCCCTTCATGCACTTCAGGGTGTACGTTGTCCCTAAATTGTTTTTAAATGTAGTAGTTACAGAGATGCGAGATCTGAAATTCAACATGGGCACAAAACACATAGGCTTATAACAAATATTTGAGATTTTTTTCTTTCAAGCATTTGTAAATGCTAATCAAAATGTGCCCTGTCTCTAGAAAGTATTCGTCAAACGACAGGTAGTAGTTGCCGTTACATCTCCTCACCTCACATTCTCGCTTAAACTCACTCCAGTTGGCTGACTTCCTCACCCCTCCCTCCATTGAAAGGCTCTTTCTAGGACACTAGTGATCTGCATATTAACAAATCCCCAGGCTTCTTCTCAGTATTCATCTTACTCCCCTGGCCAGCAGCATTCTACAGTCACCACACCCTCCTTGAAGCTGCTTTACTGTCTTGCCTTCGGTTGAGCCTCACTTGATTGTTTTTTCTCCTTCCTCACTAGCTGCTGCTTCTTGGCTGGTCCTCCTCTGTGTGATTTCTAGACATCGGTTTGCCCCAGGATGCCGTACTGGCCCTTCCTTCTCTTTGTATCCATACTCCTCCAGGTAACCTCAATCTGGCTGTATACCTGTCATTCCCGCTATGACCCTTCTTGGAACTTTGGACATTTGTATTCAACTCTTTGCTGGACATCTCTTGGATATCAAATAGGCAGTTTAAACATAACGTGGCCAAAAAAAACCCAATTCTTGATTCTCCCTCTCCTAGTCTTCTGTCTCAGTAAAGAGCCCCAAGGTCCATCAGGTTGCTCAAGACAAAAATTTACATTTTAATTCTTGTTGCTTTCTCTCTTCATCCTCCCTCCTGTACTCCATCAGCAAGGACCAAAACCTCGACCTCCAAAACATACCATGAATCTGACCACTAATTTCCATCTCCACAGCCAACACCCTAGTCCAAGTTTATCATCTCTTGCCTCTACTATAATAACAGATTCCTAACTGATCTCCCTGTGTCCTCTCTTGCTTCTCAAAATAAGATCAAGCCATTTCTCTTTAAAACCCTCCAAGTGCTCCCCACTTTACTTAAAATAAATCCAAACTTCTTAAACTCCTTACAATCACTTAAGAAGTCCTACATGATCTGAAACCTGCCTAACTGCTCCCTCGTGTAGTACTTGCTCTCCTCCTCCTTACCCTGCTACACCCCAGTGTTTCCCTGAAGATGCCAAACTCATTCCCATGCTAGAAAATTGGCATTGGCATTCCCTGTGCCTAGACTACTTATCCACTAGTCTTCATGTCACTCCATTTTGTCATTGATCTCAAATGTTACCTCTTAAAAGTCATATTATCCATCATATTACTCCACTCTAAATCTCTGCATAATATTAAACTGATGTCCTTATTTATGATTTCATTTCTTTCCTCACTCAATAAGAATATAAGTTTTGGGGTGCCTGGGTGGCTCAGTCGGTTGAGTGAGTGACTTGATTTGAGTTCAGGTCGTGATCTCAGGGTCATGGGACAGAGCCCCACATCTGGCTCCACACTCAGCATGGAGTCTGCTTATCCCCTTCCCTCTGTTCTTCCCCTCCCCGCTTCCTGCCCCCATGCTCACGCTTGCTCTCTGTCACTCTCTCTCAAATACATAAATAAATAAAATCTTTAAAAATATATATATATAAGCTTCATGACAGTGAAAAACTTCTCTATTTTGTTCACTACTATAATCTCTAAGGTATAGAACCCAGCCACTATAGAACTTGGTACATAATAAATGCTCAATAAATATTAGTTGAATGAATGAATGAGGAAAATCATAATTGTAGATATGCCATGCTTTTATTATAATGTATGAGCTGTATTAAGAAAGAATGTAAATATATTCTTATGTGTAATATAGAGGTAATACCTGCTGTTTATATCCACAGGGTTAAGAGGATAAAATGAGTATTCTTTTTAAACTGTAAGTCTTTTAAGGTAATTTATTAAAATTTCATTTTAAAGGAATTTTTTATATTACAAAAAAATGCACTTATGACTAAAATGTGCAAAGTACCAAAGACTGTAAAGTGAAAAGAAATACCCTCTAAAATCTTTTCCCATCTCCCGTGAGAATTTGCACCCCGTAGGCAACTGCTATTAACATTTTCTTTTGTGTACTTTCAGAATTTTTCTATGCACATAAACTATTACCAAAAAAAAAAAAAGCCACATACACAAGGGCGCCTGGGTGGCTCAGCCAGTTAAGCATCTTCCTGCAGCTCAGGTCATGATCTCAGGGTCCTGGGATCGAGCCCAGGGATGGAGCCCCGCATTGGGCTCCAGGCAGCAGGTATTTACCAACCAAGTATTTCAATATTTTAACAACTGGTGCAGCTTCACTGTCACAGTGTAACTGAAGACTTACCCCAGGCTAGGGCTGTTCCTCTTCCTCTGAGAGCTAGTTTTTCACTGTTCTGGTTTATTTCATTCGGCTTAGGGGGAGGAGCCACTGATGATCTAGCTTCACTGCTACGGTGACTTACCACAAAAGCTCTCAAAGAAATACTCTTAAATTTAAGTTACCAAAACCAGATTAACCCTCCTAACCAAGCAACCATATCATCAAGTCCTGTTGGTTTTAACAACTAAACTCATCTCAAATCTATCTCTTCATCCCGCTGTCACAGCCCTGATATATGCCATCATCTTTTTTCTTCTGGAATCTTGAAGGGTTTCTTTTTTCCTTTTTTATAATAATCTCATTATTGATGTGTAATTCATGTACCATACAGCACAGCCATTAAAAATGTGCAATTTAATGGTTTTTAGTATATTCACAGAGTTGTGCAACCATCACCACAGTCAAATTTAGAACATATTTATCACCTCGAACAGAAACCCCATATTCATTAGCAGTCATTCCCCATTTCCACCCAACTACTCTTTTGCCCGGCTCTAACAACCACCAGTCTCCTTTCTGCCTCTATGGTTTTGTGTACTCTGGATAGTTCATAGAAATGGAATAATATAATATGTGGTCCTTTGTGACTAACTTCTTTCATTTAGCATAATGTATTCAAAGTTCACCCATGTTGTAGCATGTTTCAGTACTTCATTTCTATTTTTTTATGAATAACATTCCGTTGTATGAATAGAACATATTTGGGTATCCATTCATCAGTTGATAGACATCTGATTTGTTCTACTCTTTAGTTATTAGGAATAGCGCTGCTATGAACATTCATGTACAAGTTTTTGTGTGGACATGTTCTCATTTTTCATGGGCACCCACCTTGAAATGAAAGTGTGTATGATATAATATTTAAGAAACTATTGCCTAATCCAGGGTTACCTAGGTTTCATATAAGAATTTTATAGTTTGGGGCGCCTCGGTGGCTCAGTTGGTTAAGTGTCAGACTCTCAATTTCAGTTCAGGTCGTGATCTCAGGGTTGTGGGATTGAGCCCCAGCATGGACCCTGCTTAAAAGTCTCTCTCTCCCTCTCCCTCAACCCCTCCCCCACCTCTCTCTCTCCCTCTCTTAAAAAAAGAATTCTATAGTTTTAGCTCATTCATTTAGATCTTTGATTCCTTTTGAGTTAATTTTTATATATGGTGTGGGATAAGAGGTCCAACTTCATTCTGTAGGATGTGGATATCCAGTTGTCCTAAAACCATTTGTTGAAAAGACTATTCTTTCACCATTGAATGTTCTTGGCAACTTTGTCAGAAATCAGTTGGTCATAAATGTATGAGGCTGTTTTTTTATTTTTCCCTGAATTTTCAGTTCTGTTCTATTGATCTATGTGTCTCCCTTGATGCCATTACTATACATTTTTTTTATGTCATTTCTATAGTTTTGAAATCAGGAAGTGTGAGTCTTCCAACTATGTTCTTCTTTTTTAAGATTGTTTTAGCTATTCTGGGACTCTTGAATTTCCATATAAATTTTTAAATCAGTTTGCTGATTTCTATAAAAAAACAACCTGGAATTTTGCAAGAAGCTACATGAAATCTGTAGGTCAATTTGGGGAGTATTGCCCTTTTAACAATATTAAGCTTTACAGTCTATGAACATGGGATGTCTTTCCATTGATTTGTCTTCTTAATTTTTTTCAGCAAAATTTTGGAGTTTTCAAATTATAAGCTTTGTAGTTTCATTAAATTTATTCTTTATTCTTTTTGATGCTAATATTAATGCAGTTGTTTTCTTAATTTCATTTTTGGTTTGTTCATTGCAGCTGTATAGAAATGTAATAGAATTTATATTTATCTTGTATCCTGCAATTTTGCTGGATGTGTTTACTAATTCTAATACTTTTTAGTGGATTTCTTAGGATTTTTTTTTTTTTTTTGTATATAAGATTATGTGATCTAAAGGTAGAGATGGTTTTACTTCTTTTTTTCCACTCCAGATGCCTTTTATTTAATTTTCCTACCTAATTTTCCTGGCTAGACCTCCGGTACAATGTTGAATAGAAATGGCAAGACTAGAGAACTCTGTCTTGCTACTATTCTTAGGAGGAAAGCATTCAGTTTTCATCATTAAGTATAATGTGAGTTTGGGTTTTTCACAAATGCCTTTTATTAGCTTGAAGAGGTTTCCTTCTATCCTAGGTGGTTGTGTATTTTTATCATGAAGGAATGTTGAATTTTGTCATATGGTTTTTCTGCGTTTATTGAGATGGTCAATAGTTTCTGTCTTTTATTCTATTGATATAGTGTATTATATTAATTGATTTTAGGCAACCTTGCATTCCTAGTATAAATCCCACCTGGTTATGGTGTTTAGTTCTTTTTATATATAGCTAGATTCATTTGCTAGTATTTTATTGAGGATTTTTGCATCTATATTCATAAGAGATATTGATCCGTAGTTTTCTTTTCTAATGATGTCTTTGCCTGGTTTTAATATCAGAATACTACTAGCCTGGTAAAATGAAGGAGAAGTTGTTCCCTCCTTTTCTACATTTTGGAAGTGTTTATAAAGAATTTTATTCTTTAAATGTTTGGTGGAATTCAACAGTGGAGTCATCTAGGTCCGGGCTTTGCTTTGTGGGTAGCTTTTAAGTTACTAATCCAATCTTTTGTTATAGATCTACTCAGATTTTCTGCCTTTTCTTGTGTCAGTTGGGTAGTTTGCATCTTTCTAGGAATATGTCTGTTTCATATAAATCATCTAATTTGTTGGCCTACAGTAGTTCATAGTATCCCATTATAATCCTTTTTATATTTGTAAGGTCAATATTGTCTCTTCTTTCATTCCTAATTTTACTAATTAATAATTTAATAATGTGAGTTTTTTCTCTTCTTTCTTAGTCAATTTAGCTAAAGGTTTGTCAATTTTATTGATCTTTTCAGAGAACCAACTTTTAGTTTCATTGATTTTTTCTATTTTTAAAAAATTATTTCTCTTTCATTATTTCCTTCCTCTTCCATCTTTGGATTTAGTTTTCTTCCCCCCTCCGTCTAAAGTATTTTAAGGGGGAAGATTTGGTTATTGATTTGAGATGTTTCTGCTTTTTCTAATGTTGGCATTGAACCCCTAAGTTACCCTCTAAACACTGCTTTAGCTGCATCCCCTAACTGTTGTCATGTTGTATCATCATTTCATCGATGTCAATGTATTTACTAATCTTCCTTTTGATATCTTCTTTGTCCATTGTTTACTTAGAACTGTGTTGGTCATTTCCACATATTTTTGAATTTCCCAGATTCCTTTCTGTTATTAATTTCTAATTTCATTCTATTGTCATTAAAGAGCATACTTCGTGTGATTTCAGTTTTTCCTAACTTATTGAGATTTGGTTTATGGCCTAGCATATGGTCTAGTCCACAGAATATTCCAGCCCTTGAGAAGAATTTGCATTCTTCTGTTGTTAGGTCAGTGCTCTATAGATGTCTATTAGGTCTAGGTGGTATATATTGTTTAAGTCTTTTAATTCCTTGCTGATCTTCTTCCTAAGTGTTCTATCCACTATTGAAAATGGGGTATTGAAGTCTCCAGCTCGTATTGTTGAACTGTCTGCTTCTTTCTTCAATTCCGAAAGTTTGTATTTCACGTATTTTAGAGCTCTGTTGTAAATATTTTTATAATTGTTACACATTTCTGATGGATTGGCTCTTTTATTATTATGAAATTTCCCTGTATATCTAGTAACTTTTTTGTTTTATAGTCTATTTTGTCTGATATTAGTATAGATACTTGTTGTGACTTTAATTAATACTTGTTATCAGACGACAAGTTGCAGTTTAATGAAAGACCACAAGGGAAATTGAAATAGAGAAGTTTATTACTTGCAAGTCCTGGAAGAAGAACACAGTACGCCTTGAGGGTTGGTGGGTTGAGTGCTTTGGGGTTCCTGGGGTAAGGCCAAATTGGTCGACTCACACCAGAAAAAGCAGGGTTTTGTAAATTTCACAGGGTTTTTATCTAAGGGGATGCACAGAGTGGAAGTCCTGGGAAGAGGGTGGGGGACTGTTTATCACAAGGGCCATTGAGGGAGTCATATCAGGAACTTACATTTACTTATGACTCTATGGGCTGTTATCTAGGGCTAACGCTCACAGGAGGGCCTACTGTCAGCTCAAGGCCCCTGCAGGCTGCCTCCCCACCCCAATAGATGCCAAAACAGTAATATTATGGAGTAGCTTAGGTAAACTCTCTAACAACTACACTGTCTGTGAGATAACATCCTTAGATGGTCTCACAGCTCTCTAAGCCAAGATTAGGAAGATTAATTATTCTCCTTTCCCATCCAAATGCAGAAAGGCAAATGTGAGGACCATTCTAAATTTATGAGGTTGACTTTAAAATTTAACTTTAAAGAAGCATATTAAATATTTTATAATGTTCTCATTCATGCATAAAATTTTTAAATGAGACTAGAGAAAATTCCAAATGTTCAAAGGGATACTATCACGTGAAACACTAAATTAGAGTTAAATGAAGATTTGGCCATCTGAAGGATTATAATCACTGACATAATTACTTGGCAAGTTAGAAGGGATTTGTAGCTTGAGATTAGCTTAAGGTATATATTATTGCAGATGTCCACAAGGCACGAGGAAAGCTAAAGCCACAGACACCAGACTTAAATTTTGAAATCTGGTCAATTTCAAAAGAAGAAGGAGAAGTGTGTTCACTTAGCATTGAAATCTTTGACACAAATAGCAGCTCTTTCTGCACAGATGGCCAAAGGCAGAGAAAGGATTGTAAATGATAGAGTCAGGACAACAAGAAATGCTTGAACTGAACCTGGACAGAGATGGTTAAGTATCAAATTTCATATATGTATACTGATATACCACACTCACACTTAAGTATCTCTCTGAAACTCCGCAATTATAGAAAATGACCTCTTTATTTTTGTTATGGACTAAGTGCTTGTATCTCTCCAAAGTTCGTATGTTGAAGCCTTAAGCCCCCATGCAATGGTATTAAGAAGTGGGGTCATTGGGAGATCATTTGGTTAGATAAGTTTATGAGAATGGAATCCTGATGATGAGCTGAGTGCTTTTATATGAAGAGAAAGAGACACCAGAGCTGGTTTTCTCTGCCATGTGAGGATACAGCAAGAAGGCAGACATCTGTAAATGAGGAAGAGGGCCCTCACCAAGAACCAAAAGTGTCCACAACTTAATCTTAGATTCTCCAGCCTCCAAAACTGTGAGAAATAAATGTCTGTTGTTTAAGCCACCAAAGCTATGGTATTTTCTTGTAGCAGCCTAAGAAGATTAGGACAGTCATTTTAAAAAATTAAAAGGAGCAAGTCAATATGCATTTGGTTTTTGTTTTGTTTTGTTTTAATTTTACTTATTTATTTGAAAGAGAGAGAGAGAAAGCATGAGTGCACAGCAGAGGTGGGGAGGGGCAGAAGGAGAGGGAGGGGCGTCTGGGTGGCTCAGTTGTTAAGCGTCTGCCTTCTGCCCAGGTCATGATCCCAGGGTCCTGGGATCCAGCCCCACATCAGGCTCCCTGCTCAGTGGGAAGCCTGCTTCTCCCTCTTCCACCCCCCGCCCCTGCTGGTGTTCCCTCTCTCACTGTGTCTTTCTCTGTCCAATAAATAAAATCTTTAAAAAAAAAAAAAAAAGGAGAGGGAGAGAGAGAATCTCAAGCAGACTTCGTGCTAAGCATGGAACCCAACACAGGGTTTGATCCTGTGACCCACTCTCACAGTTTCTGTGTGTCAGGACTTCAGGAATGACTTAATCCCTGGTGGTTCTGGCAATGACTTCATCCCTTGTGGTTCTGGCTCAGAGTCTTTCATGAGGTTGCTGACAAGGTGTTGATCGAGGGACATTCATCAAGGTTTTACTGGTGCTGGAGGATACACTTCCAAAGTGGCTTTCATGTGGCTGACATATGGGAGGTACTGGCTGGTGGGAGGCTTCAGCACCTTTCCATGAAGGCCTCTCCATAGGCCACTTCAGGTTTTCATAACTGGCTTCCTCCATAGTGAGCCATCCAAGAAAGCAAGGCAGAAGCAGTGATGTCTTTTATGACCTGGCCTCAGAGGCTACTTACTGTTGGTCACTTCCACAACATCCTGTCGGTCCTAAAGGTCAGTCCTGTTCATTGTGGGAGAGGACCACACGAGAGTATGATGCAAACAGGCAGGGATTACTGGGGGACATCTTGGAGGCTGGCTGCCACACCTAACAGATCCACTTTAATGGTCATGGTAGCGTAGGTCTGGTGGCTAAGAACCTGGCTCTGGAGTCAGACAGACCAGCATTACCTACTTACATTTTCCAGTCCTCTGTTTCCTCACCTGTTGTATGGAAATGATAGATCCACCTCATAGGTTGGCTGTCAGCATTAAATGAATGCGTCTGCAGAATAATCCTTTCTGTCAGATCATGTCATTTCCCAACTCAAAATCTTCAGACTTAGAAATTCAACTGGTCTACCAGATCCTGACCTACCTGCACCTGGCTTAGCTACTACCACTATTACTGCTACTACTACTGGCACCACCACCAACTGATGTTGTTTCTTCTTGCTATCTCCTTTCCTCACTCCACTCTATCCACTGGTCTCCTTAGTCTTCAAACATGCTAAGCACTCTCCTACCTCAGGGCCTTTGCACTTGCTGTCCCTCTGCCTGGAACACTTTTCCCTTATGTTTTCATGGATCATTTGCCCATTTCATTCGGATCTCTACCAAATTGCTTCCTCCTCAAAGACCTTCCCTGACCATTCCTTTTATCCCTTAATCCTTCTTTACTTTTCTATTTATAACATTTACCACTACTTGATATTATATGTTTGCTTATTTTGATTATCGTGGCTTTCCTTTATTAGTGTGTCACTTCCATGAGGACTGTCTCATTCACCATCTTATCTTTAGTGTTTAGAAGTATGCCCAGCTTACTACAGTAGGTGTTCCAAAAATATTTGTTTAAAAATTAAATAATGCGTATGAATTACTCAGCACATTGCTTGACTCACGGCATCATGAAAATTCAATAAATCTTAGCGGACTTCAGCTTCATCATCATCAACATCTCATCGGCAACATCCTTCCCATCATCCCTTGACCATCCTAGTCTCTCACATATACGTGTACTTTACAGTTTTCAAATTCTTTTGTTATTTATAGAGAATATGTTATAATACTTTTAAAGCAAAGCTGAAATTGTGTAGGTATAGTTGAAATGATTTGACAAGTAATAAAACTGGGAAGTACAAGGGGAGGATTTGTCTCCTATATGTGGCTTTTTTTCAGATGGCCTTGCCTGAGAATTTGTCTCCCCGTCCCCCCTTGTCCCCCCGCAAATAAGCAGGCTTTCCTTAGGACAAATGAGTCTGTTATGAACAGATCATTTTAAGTTCATTTAAGATTTGACTCTTAAAAGAGTCTTTAGTGATTAAGTAGTGCCCTGGATCTTTCTTGGCCAAACTTTGAAACAGAGAATCATGTTGTATGACTCTTTGACCTTGGAGTTGTCCTAGAAGCTTAGTGATTTTTTCCATACACTGACTATCCCCTTCACCTACCCTTGCTGTCCCCGGCAAATCAGATCCCCATGCAAAGCTGCTTGCCTATACTGTGCATTTATGTTAATTAGGAAAAGGCAAACTTTTGTCCTGGCAAAGAACCCCGCAGGGGACCTGATTTGGTGTGGGCAATAGCCAGGGCACGTGGCTTTGCCAAAGCACGGGCTGAATTTGAGTCCCACTCAACCCTTGGCTGGAGGCTCTAGAGCACAGTGGCAGGCCAGGGACATCTCTTGTTCCCTCTGTGCTGCTTGCAGGCTGCATATATCCCCACTGTCATCCTAGGAGGTGATCACCCTGCTAAATCATACTGAGTACAGCAGTCTTCACTGCGAGGCAATCTAGCACAGTGGGGACTGCAGAGCAAAACACTTAAGAGTGAGGGTTCCAAAGTCAGATGCTCTGGCCTTGAATCCTGCCTCTACCAGTTAATAACCTGGGACCTTAGGCAAGTGATGTAATCTCTCTTGCCTCAGTCTTGGGTCATTGTGAGGCTTACATGAGCTAATGTATAAAATCCATACTCAACACATGTTATTTATTAATATAGGGTAGACTAGAAAACCTAGGAAGCTTGTTCAAAATGCTTCCTCATGCATTTAGGAAAATGCAGTTCCAAGAATGCTTCACTTCAGTGCCTTCTACCCACCCTTTCTGGACTCAGCGTTGAGTCATTCAGCAAGCATCTGAACACTTACTGTGCACAGTGATAGACAAAAACATTTGAAGAGACAGTCCCCAGCCCCAGAGTATGCTCCCAAATTCTCAAAAAATCAATCAAAAGAAGAAGATGCTACATAATGTCCTAAAACAAATGTGACCATATCAGGAAGCATGGCATATGCCTTCTGGTTTACTGGCATGGAGTCGTGCTTTAGAGACAGATCATCTCTGAATTCAGGCTCCTTCACTTATTGGCTGTGTGACTTCAACTAAGTGACTTAACTTCTATGAGCCTCAGTTTTCCAATAGGTAAAATGACGGGGGAATGTTTCAAGGGTTATTGTAAAGGCTGAGATAATTTTAGAACAAAAGGGGTCTGGCACATGGGAGGTGATTATTTAGTGGTAGCTTTCATCCTTACAGTATTTTCTGCTGTCAAGTTCTATGATGGTTCCTTATCCCACAGGTTAAAGTCAAGATACCTCACATTCCACACTTTTGGGAATCGGACCCCACCCACCATTTTACCCACATCTTTCACCTTGAATCTTGTAGCGCAAATATGTAGAACGACTTGTGGTTTCCAAAACCTGGTATTACATATACCCAGCCTTTGCCTCCAGTGTCCCTCTGTCTAGATGACCCTTTTTGCCTCTTTTGCCCAATCAACTATCATTTTTACATAACACATATATAATTAGTTTAAAAAAGAGTAGTAAAATAAACATTTTCTTACCCCCAAGTTAAGAAACAGAAATAGAAGTCTCCTGAGCATCCCACATTTTTTTAAAAATCAGCATTTGTGATATTTAAATTTTAAAAGAATGGCAGAGGGGTGCCTGGGTGGCTCAGTCGGTTAAGCATCTGCCTATCTTCTAAGGTCATGATCCCAGGGTCCTGGGATCAAGCCCCGCATCGGGCTCCCTGCTCAGTGGGGAGCCTGCTTCTCCCTCTCCCCCCCTGCTCATGCTCTCTCTCTCTCTCGCTATCTCTCTCTCTCAAATAAATAAAATCTTTAAAATAAAATAAAAGCGTAGCAGATAAAATCCTTATGTTTATGTACCACCTGTGCCATGAAGAAACCAAGGAATTTAAATGCGGCATAAAAGCCATAAGGACTACTAACCACTCTGCAGAAATGCTGTTAGCAATTAAATGTTCAAATGCAATTTGACTGATATATTTTGGAGAAAAAATATTTCAGTATTTTAAATTTAAGGAGTTTTTCCTACTATGTCTTGTTTCTTTTGAAAATCTACAGCACAATTCCTTTGTTTAAAATAAGTATGGTGGGGTTTTTTGCTTGCTTTTGGGAGGTGGGGGTAGATGACTTTTACGTTTTTCTTGACTGGTCATAAGGAGCCACTAGGTGGCAGAGGATACTTTTTTTACTACAGTGAGAAAACATTAAAAAAATTTCAGTGGGAAACAGGTTTTGGAAAACACAGAAAGCATCATACTATAGACTTCATAGGTTAACATGTTGCACTAGTACCCCATGGCCTTGCAATTAGCAATTTTGGCTTATTGGCTATATTTTAGTAACAACCACAATAATACCAAAACCACAAAGATTTATTGAATAATTATTGTATACCAGACTAAGAGGTGCCCACACATTTTGCTGTTTAATCCTCACAGCAGCTGGAAGAGGTCAGATTCAAACCAGGTTTGTTGGATTCCAGACACTGAGGGATTAACAACTTCACACTCTCAGCACTGGGAGAATATTTAAATCTTTTTAGAAGGATTAACTATGATATAATTAGTTTTAGACATGTGTTGACTTCAGATACTTTCTAATATTTTAGACATCACATCAATATCTGTGAGCTTAATCCTTAAAGACCTTACAAAATAAAAAGTTTATTAAGGACTGTACAAGTGGGTAGGCCCAATCTCTTATCTCTTCCCATTTAGTGACCATTTGAACCCAATTCCTACTCCTCATGTATTCCCTCAAAACCTCCTTTCTATTATACCTGTATGCCAGGAAAAGTCAATTTATGAATGAAAGCCAATTTTTCCATTGTTTTATAGATCTTTCTCTAACTTGTCGGGTTTGGCCAACAAACCCTGAGACGGCAAATGAAAAGATTACTCCAGACACCTCAGTAGGAGAAAGGAGAGACCTGAGGACCAGATCCTCTAGTAGCGAACGGCCTCGAACCAAGCCTTGTCTCCGGTTTTACTGGGGTCTTCTCAATACACCAGGCGTAAGCGCAAAACAAGGAGGCAAGGAGTCCGTGAGGTACGTGACCACCACAGGTGCCTGTTTGTCTTCAAAACTGACACATTGACTCCCTAGATGAGAACCTTGAGCCGCAGTAAGAATCTGGCGGCTTCCAGCCAAGAAATGTCAAAGGAGGCCCAGCGTTCCAGGCACTCCTCCTTTGCTTTTCAATTAGTCCCATCCAGGGAGGCATATACAAGTCAAATGCTGTCTATCCAGGCACTGTGAATTCCCACATTTCCCCCTTTTTTCTTATTAATAGAGCGAAGGTCTCGTTGCATCTGTGGCAGATATAACTCCTGGGTTTTTCCAGGTCGGGAAAGTACCTTACTCCGATTTTGCAGACTGTGCAAAGAAACACCAAAGTGAGCAAGACAATAGACAGGCTGGTAAGTACCCATTTGGTGGGAGAAAACCAATTTCTGGGGTTTAGCCATTGTAAATTATCTGAAAGGACACTCCAGGTATCTCGGTCATAGTCATGTTTATTATTAGCGGGAAGGGAGGCTAAAATCTGCTCCTTGAGATTGTGAATATCCAGGGCTAAATTTATCGTGAAGAGAACCTTGAGGGTATTTAATTCTTTTCCCAATCATGTAATGAATTGTTCCAGAGCAGGGGTGTTATACAAATGGCCTTATGGGCCCAATCACAGTTAAGGCTTTGGCGGAAGGTGAGTGCTTCCTGTTTTTCTCCCAGATACTCTATTGTGGCCTCCAAAGTTGGAGCCTCCCTAATATTTTTTTGGTCAATAGTTTGCTGCAATTGGAATTTTTGGGTCATGTTATAGGCTATTTGATTGACATATTGAGCCGTTTGAATAGTATGAGTAAGGGCACTAGTAGCTATTAAAATGGAGACAGCAAGTTATGGTGCTGGCTATAAGCAATCCTAGAAGCCTACATGGCATTCTTAATTCACTAAGGGCCTGATTAAGAATTGTAGCCATAGCTCCTGGAATAAGACAGTAAAATATACCCACCATGACAGAAGTTGTACTTATCACTGACAGCATGGCCAGAAACAGGTTTTCATGTGTGTAGGCCTGTCCTGTTATCTGTAGGATTTCTTCAGCCTTTTGAGTCGTTTTCTTTAGGTTTCCCCAAGTGATTTGGGTGGCATGTTGTGTCTTCGGCAATGAGCGATTCTGGAGTGGAGGCTCGCCCAGCATTAGCTGATTCATCTGGGACTTGGGCTTGATTCTTGCCAGGGTTTGATCCTTGCCAGGCCATGATATGGCTTGATGTTCTGCGCTGGAGCCAAAGTGGTCCTATCTGTGAGGAGACACAAGCATAGCCTTTGCCCCAAGTGATGAGTTCACAGGGACCTTGCCATAGATTAGAGTTGGGGGTCCCTCCAAAGGACCAAGGGGCGCAATCCTGGGAATTTTTTCGTAAGGTGTTTTAGGGCAGGAGTTAGAAAGTGATCATTCAAGTCGAAAAGATTTAAAGTTAGGAGTGCTTTGTGTAATCGTGTGGCAGGGTCTGGATTGCTCTGGCCCATAGTCCCCCTTTTTTGTTTATTTAACATGTTTTTGAGGGTAGAGTATGTACGTTTAATAATGGCTTGTCTTTGTGGGTTATAAGGGATGCCTGTATGATGTGTGATTCCCCAAAGAGTGTAAAAATTTTTTAAAGCTTTTTGGTCAAATTTGAGTCTATGCATGTCTTTCTCAAGGAGGACATATTAGTGAAAGCCTTGGTAAAATAACCAGTGTTTTTAATGGTGTCCTGTTACAAGGAGAACGGATTGTTATTGAATTTATATAAATGATTAGGATTGTCATGGAAGAAATATTGAGACGTTTTAACTAAGTAATCAAAGACTTGAAAAGACAAAATATAGAAACTGGTGTTTTGGGCAGACAAAAGAGGAAAAAAAACCCCTTTGTTATATATGTATTATATATATAAAATATATGTATATAAAATATATGTATATTTTTATCAACAGTAGACCAGTAATTTAAAACTTTTTGAACAGAGAGAAAAGCATGTACTTTTAAAATCCCTTCATTTTAATCTTAGTCCATCCTGACCATATGTAAAATTCCTTTCCAAAGATTTCCTTTCACAAAACTTTTAGTTTTTATTTTTATTTTTTTGCATTTAGATTTTGTCCCAAAGCCATTTTTTGCAAACAACCAGTCTTATTTAGGGCAAAATTACCTTCTTTTACCTTCAACAAAAATGCATTTCCATTCCTTACGTCTTTTTTATGTATCTCCTACTTTTCTACATATAGAGTTGCTTTCTTTATTTTTATTAGTCTTACTCATACTTAGCAGAATTCTGGACGTTTAGAAACCTTAGTGTCCAGTGAAAACTAAATGGTAACTAATTGTGAACTCTTATACCAGAATTCTTTAGATGACAATTTAAGAATCAGCTAAGTATAAAATATGTTTACCAACAGACTCAAATATCTTTAGTTTCTTAGTAGTAAGAAGTCAAAAGCACAAGCCTAAGTCCAGTAATCAATGCTTTAGTACTTTATCCTGTTTGGAAAAGACCTAGATGTCCAATGAATTTAATCCCATTTATCATCCAAGCAAAACTTTAAAGCTTCAGGTTACCAAAGACTTTGAAAGCTATCTTAACAATTACTCGTGAAAACTTGGAGACAGAAAATTAAGTTCCTTTTGCTAACAAATTGCAACAGGGATAACATGAGCTTATTTGACCTTTAGTAAATCTTGGCAGAAAAAGTTTTACTTTTAATGTTGATAACTTTACAAACATTTTCATTTTAATTAAACCAACGAACTTAAACTAGTTTAGATAGCAAATTATATTTCACTTTTAGAAGTCAGTCAGTTTGTTTCCCATGGTCAGTTTTCATCTGAGACACTGGTGAGGAAATCTGAAGTGAGCAGTGTTATGTAGGCTGCACCCAAGTGGTGCAGAAACAGGAGGGGGAGACCGAAGAGGCGGAGTGCTGCCAGAAAACAGAGAGGTTTCCTGGCTTAGAGCCTGTCAGCTCAGACAGATAAGCAGACGTAGATTTTTGTTTTCTCACCAAGGTGGAAATAAGCAGTCCATGTCAGGCCAGAGAAGACGGAGAACTTCCCCAGAATGAAGAGAGTTTTGGCAGCTGCTTGGAACTATTCTGTAAAGTCCCTGTCTTGAGGTAGACTAACCAGAGACAATGGGTTCTAATTATAGCCATGGCCAGGGAAAGGAGGGAGAAGCCCCCACATCTATTGGGAGGAACAGAGAGAGTCCCCTGTTTAATATTAGCAAAGAAGCCCTCGGCCACAAAGGCTGTGGTGCCTAGTAATTATCTTTAAAGCAGATTACATATCATTTTTTTTTTGAAAGTTGAAGTACAGAGAAGACTATGAAAAGTAGTGAGAGAAAAGCATACCATTAAAACAGAAACATAGGTTGTGATGTTTAAATTTAGAGAAAAGTTGATTTTGTTGATCAATCATTACTGGGAAGGTAGAGAGGTTCCCTGTAAGTCCTGCTTTCCCAACGTAGCCCCCGAGTAGTGATCAATTAAGTGGGGGCTCCCCCTTAATTAAGGGGAGATGGTGGTGGAATTTCTTAGTTGGGAATTCCTTCCAGCTTAGCCTGCTGGGGTGGGAGCTAACAGGAGGGATTGAGGAGCAGGGAGTGTAGGGCCAGGAGTCCTCTTTTTGTTTCTTTTAGACCCATTGGCATATCTTCAATATGTAATGGAGCTGAAGCGGATCTCATCAGCCCCCACAATGTAAGGGAGGCGAGAGGTACCCTCTTTCCTTGCTCATGACTCTGTTTTAGATTTTTTCCAACTCTTTGCCATACTTCTAAATCTCAAGGTCCTTGATCCGGGAACCATGGGTTATGTTCAGTAACAGTCTTTAACAAACCCCAAAGTTGGCCCTCTGATACAGAGGCCCCACTCCCCTTAAGGAGCTGCTTAAGCACCTTAATGTATTGCTTTTGTTCAGTGGAGAAATGCTGACCCATGACAGAGATAGGAAACCCGAGCCCAAAATTTCCCTGGAACTCTGCAAACCCAAGCGGGTTTGCGATGACTTACTGCAGAGTCCTTTCCTTTTCATTTCCGAGGGCTCTGCCGCCAACCATCACAAGTCCTCACAGAGGGCACCACTTGTCAGGTTTGGCCAACAAACCCTGAGATGGCAAATGAAAAGATTACTCCAGACACCTCAGTAGGAGAAAGGAGAGACCTGAGGACCAGATCCTCTAGTAGCGAATGGCCTCGAACCAAGCCTTGTCTCCACTTTTATTGGGGTCTTCTCAATACACCAGGCGCAAGCGCAAAACAAGGAAGCAAGGAGTCCGTGAGGTACGTGACCACCACAGGTGCCTGTTTGTCTTCAAAACTGACACATTGACTCCCTAGATGAGAACCTTGAGCCGCAGTAAGAATCTGGCGGCTTTCAGCCAAGAAATGTCAAAGGAGGCCCAGCGTTCCAGGCACTCCTCCTTTGCTTTTCAATTAGTCCATCCGGGGAGGCACATACAAGTCAGATGTCGTCTATCCAGGCCCTGTGAATTCCCACACTAACCAAAAATGTTTAAGTTCCCTGCCACAGCGTAATTGACAAGAACAATGTTACCATGGTGTCGATAGCCACATGTAGAAAATAAAGTGAAATCAAGTAACACAGTCATTAATAGTTTTTGTAATCCAGTCTGTTCATCTTCGGAAAACTGCACCATGTTCTAAAAGTTCTAGCTGACATAAGGCATCAA
The DNA here is from genome assembly GCF_017311325.1 of Ursus maritimus. Taxonomy (NCBI): domain Eukaryota; kingdom Metazoa; phylum Chordata; class Mammalia; order Carnivora; family Ursidae; genus Ursus; species Ursus maritimus. The sequence continues at coordinate 24,771,293 of NW_024426230.1, read as the reverse complement.
AGAAGCATTTTTAAAAATTTCCTAAATAACACTTAATAACAGTCTTAAAGATATACACCTGTAATGGGAAAAGGGAGAAACTATAGACACAATATTAGTTAATGTTAAGCTTTGTGGCAATATGTGACATTTCAATCTGAAATGGGGCAGTGATCATGTAGAAATTTCATAGAGCTATGGCTGGTCCTCCTTCTAATTGGTAAAGTTTTACTTAGTGTCTTTATCCTTGTGTTTCTTTTGATGTTTTCTTCTTTGGAAAAAGAAAAGATCAGGTGAGGGGGAGGAGTGGAGGTGATATCCCGTACCTACACAGCTGTTACTTGAATCAAAGAAGGAACATCTTCAAATCTTCATGTTCTTAGACGTGAAGGTGGGAGTGCAGGCCAACAGAAGGAAGTTTGAGTCTCATAGGTCTTCATTACTGGTTAAATTATGATGTAATCCTCCAATCATCTAGATTGAATGGTGATATTTTACATTACATTCATAAAATGCTTTATAGTCTAGAAGATGCTTTCAAAGCCGTCGGCTTACCCTTTGAAACAGGGACAGAAGTGAAGCAAACAGATTAGAATGGTAATTAGTAGTTCATTGGATGTTGGTAGTTTGTGGGATGTTAACTATAACACTTATTTGTATTATTATTAAAGCTAGATTTTAGCGTTTTTTATTTTTCATTTTGAAGATCTTCCAATTATAATAGGCAAAATGAAAATTCAAAAATAATACTCCTCTTTTGGTTTCCTTTTAAATATTCAAACTTTATGTTGGTCAAACTTAAATGTCTACTATGGCCGTACATTTTAAATGTGCCACTAAGTTGTGAATGTATCTAATGAGGAACTTTTCTAAAGACAAAACAAAATAGATTAATAGAACTTTTAAGAATCCAATATCATAGGAATTTGGGAGAAAAGATTCCTATCACGCTGATTATAAATTTTACTGAAAACTTTTTAATATTACTATTTCCTTAAGTTAAAGAAATAAACAAATATGTTAGGAATTAGTGGTTTATGGCTATGTACTGCTGCTTACTTGATTAATTGATTTTTCATAAGTGGTTTACAGGCTCCTTTTTTCCTTTTTTTTTTAAAGAGGTCATGATTACCACAGCAATTTTGAGAGACTTATGTCAAAAGAAATATCTCTTCTAATTTTACAATTTAAAATACCATGCATCTAGAACGTAATTATCCTGCATCATATTATTTTAGCCTACTTACTTCCTCTAGCGGTTCGATAATATTCTACTCTACCCATTAATCGTTCAGGAAGAGGTTACTGCCTGCATTTTTATGTTTTGCATGATTTGTGTATGTGTACGGTTATACAATAAATCACTAAGAGTCAGACTTTTTATTCGTACCTTTCTCCCTTTCTCTGAACCTCTGTAATGCCTTTTGTCTTCCTACTAAAAATAGCTATTTTTAGTTACCCAATAAGCATCAGGAGCCATCTCTCCATTGAAAATAGTAGTGTAGTTTTAACAAACAGGGGGCAGCCTTGGCAAAAGCAACAAAGATAAAAAATTTCATGTTATATAAGACTGCTTCCCCTTTCCCAAGATACTAGAGTAAGTAAAGCTAACTGCTATGACAATCAAATCTCCAAATGTCAGTGACTTAACACAAAAGAAGTTTATTTTTTGCTCTTGAGTAAAGTGTAAGGATGTTCTGGGTTGGAGGACAACCTTCAGTGTAGCCACTCAGGGAAGCCGTCTCCTTCCCATGTATGGCTCCACCGTCTGCTAGGATCTCAGACTTCTCTGCTGGATGCTCTGCATCCAGCTGGCAAACAGGGACTGAGATGTAGAGAATCACTTAGGAAGTTTGTGGGACAGGCCTGGAAATGGACCACATTGTTTGGCCTTCGTTCCATTGGCCATCACTGAGTCACGTGCAAGGGAGGCTGGGAGATGTTGTTTAGCCGTGTGAGGGAGGTAAAGGAAAAGTTTTGTTAGGCGCATGGCAATCCTTGCCGAGTCCATGGTAGTAGTCCTATGAAAGAAGTTACTTTCAGCAACTCTCATGTCTACCTCGTGCAGAAGCAATTTGAGTTTGGGACTGCAGGATTTTCAAGCCACATCCTTGCCCTGCTACCATGCCTGATCTTTGAACCTTTAGAGTAGTGAAATCTAGTCTAGTGAAATCTGTCACTGAGAGGCCTCACAGAGGCTTTAAAGTAGACAGTGGTTGATGGGGCGCCTGGGTGGCACAGCGGTTAAGCGTCTGCCTTCGGCTCAGGGCGTGATCCCGGCCTTGTGGGATCGAGCCCCACATCAGGCTCCTCCGCTGTGGGCCTGCTTCTTCCTCTCCCACTCCCCCTGCTGTGTTCCCTCTCTCGCTGGCTGTCTCTATGTCAAATAAATAAATAAATAAATCTTTAAAAAAAATAAATAAAAAAAGTAGACAGTGGTTGGGTAGAGGCATGAGAGAGGGAAAATGGACATCCAGTAGCTGAAGCAGCAGCTCAGATTTACCTGACTCCACTGAGGGCAGCACCCAACACCATAATGAGAGCTCTACTGCCATCTTTCCAGCTCTCCTCCGAATCCATTTTCCAGTGCCTCTAGCGTGACCTGGCCTCCACCTCTGACAGCCAGAGAACTCATGATCGATGTGGCCAATATCCATTAGTAGAATGAAATCTGAAAAACTAGACAAGAAAATTAGTAAGGTTATAGGTTCATTAAGCAAATGTATTAATGTATAGTTTAGTGATATTTGCAATAGACTAAAACATTGTTTTTAGCCTTATGCCATGAAGGACTTGTGCCTAGCACTGAATTTGGTAATTGGGTTGTTGGTTGTTGAAAACTACATCCAAGTATATTAATCACCTTTTTAATCTTTGAAGCTGACTGATTGTAAATTTGATTTGATGGCTTAAATTTGAATATGTCATAAAAGGGCCTTAACCTCTTTTATGGGGATTAAGAGAACCTCTTCTGTTAACTTGTTTTATTGTTGTTACCATGGAGACCACAGGAGACATATAAATGTATAAATTCGTAAACCAAATGAATTAGCCTCCAAGTAATGAATGTTCTTGTACTTTATTTGCTTCAAATAATTTTTGAAATGCTTTACATTTTTCTCAAAAATGAATATGGATTTTTTTTTTTACTTGCCTGAGTTTCATAAATATGCAGGTCAGGATCATAGGTTATAAGTATAAAATTAATTCACTGAAATATTCATTTTATGAGCCAAAAGTTATGAATTACTTCATCACAAAATGTCATAACAAAAAAAAGCAATTTATTGGTATCACTGCTTTTATCAGTTGCAGATGATTAAAATGTGCAGTTGTAATGAAAAATCTTATACATAATGTCAAGATTAATGTTAATATGCTATTCAAAATTACCTAATATTCTATAGGACATGTATTATTCTGTTCTAAATCTCAGAATAATAATTATTATTCAAAATATATACGTAAAATGAGAACCACTAAAAGTCATGCCAGAAAGTAATTGACTATTGTCAGTGCAGTGTTAGTAATGGTTATGACCAGCAATATTTAATTAATTCTCATAACAAACTCTTTGCTTGAATGGTAACATTTTCTTCCCCTAATATTGTGTCTTTCTAATTTGGAATTATGACTGACTCAGAAATCTCTATGAGGATTCTAAAGAAAATATGGATTTAGCCTAAATGACTATTATGAAAATTAAATTACATAATTTAATAAATGAGTCATGTTAAATCAAAGGTAATCCTCAAAACTTATCATTTCCTAGTTATTTTACCATTATCTATGTTTTTAAAGTTACTTGTATCTGTTGTATCTGTATGGCCCCAAAGCATTTAATGGTGGCTTCTGCAAATTTCTACCCAACTCCTATGTTCTGTAACATCAGATTTGTTGCTTGAAATTGGCTTTGGTGGCAGAGTATTTACACATGGAAATTGACAAATGTTACAAATCAGGCCTTTTTTTAGGGAGCTGGTTGTTAAACATTTATCAGTACACCAAGACATCACTCTTCATAGTGTTTTTAGGGTTTGTCATCCTAAAAAAATTTGTTAAATATATGTTATTATATATAATATATAGTATAATGTAAATATATTAGATTTGTGTGTACCTATAAGAGCAAAATAGCATGCTGGGCACTGTAAGTTTTCAAAATGGGTTAGCCATTATTACTTCTGAGTTGTGTTTATCTTATTAATGGCGTCTATATTCTTTCCTCCCTTACTCCTCCAGTTCTACTTCTTTCTCCTTCCCTCACCCCCAGACCTGAAGCACAGTGTGTGGGGAGATACGACCATGAATGGCAACCCTTGTAGTTCCGTTTCTTTCCTCCTGATCTCTACTAACTTGACTTTCACCCCAACTGCATCAGACCAGGGACTGCACATCTCTGCTTTAGCAGTGGGTCCCCAGCACCAAACAAGGAGCCTGCCAAGCAGCACCCCTCAGATAATCCCAGCTGTGTAGACCGATCCTGGGAGCTAGCCAGGAGACTGGAGTTCTAGAAGTCAAAGCTGCAGTTAGAACTGCTGCGTGTCCACACTGTTGTCCTTCCCAGACCACTCCCAAGATTCACTAGACAGGTTTTAGGAAATGTCTTCCAGAGCAGATTTGTTTAAAATGACCTCAGACAGTTGTAAACAGCTGTAGACTACTCTGGGAAGAAGTATGCAAATATAATGACTTAATAAGATTTTCCTTTGTCCTCAGTTCTGGCAGCCCTTCATCTTTGCCCTTCATCCTCTATTTTATATGTCTAGTCAAGAGCTTTTTGATGTGGCGATTGTTATCAAACTGGCTCTGCTTTAGAGAATCAGATATTCATCCTGTTTGTCAATGTAATGACCCTCTTTAGTGCATTTGACAGTTAGAATTCCCTCTGCCCCGTGGCCTAATTCAGTTTTCATTAATTTGCCTTTTAATGAGGAACTTTGAGTTTTAGTTTTTACCATGTCTTGGCTGTGTTCTATTTTAAATTATAGGTTACCATTTTGTCCTAATTCAAACTAACAGTGAGACCTGAATCCTGAGTTGCAGTTGAGTATGTAAAAATACTGATTTGCTATGGTATAGCTAACTGTAATTATACTTTTAGTAAACAGAGTCATTTATAGATTCTAAAATTTAGAGAGAAATCTCCAGGGGATTTTTATGCATGACTTGTGCCACAGTCCCCAGTGATCTTCCTAATGTTCTTTGTGATCAAAATAGTTCAGGGATCTGTAACTGGCTCTTTTATTTGTGCCACTGGGCCAATTTATCTAAATATGTAAACCTATATCTTCAAATATTTGTAGATTAAAAAAATGAAATTCTAAGATAAGAACTTTTTTCAAATGTTTTTTAAAAATCAAATACTTTTATCTCAATTTTGCTGCCCAAATCATCTTAAATAGGCTATGGATTGGCATTAACCCACCATCTGGGCCTACTTGGTTGCTTTTTAGGTTAAAGGTGGCCCTCCGCAGCGCTAAGTTATTTGTCTAATGCAGCCCCTGCTATTGTCCCAGCTGCAAAACAGATGGTGCAGTGAGCAGAGGGCAGCCGTGGGGTGCCTGCCCTCCATTTCATCTGCTTACAAGCCACAACACACACTCTCTCACTCTACTCTCTCTCCCACTCTCTCAAAAACATTCTCTTCCATCTCTACCTCCCCAACTCCCAATAGATATATGAAATATTAATTTGTATGTATGTGTAATAAAAGATCATAGAATGACTTCCGCACAAAATTGAAAAAAAATTCCTTGAGTTTAGGAGAAGGCCTGGGTTAGAAGTCCCCTAAAGAACAGGTGTTGTAGTGTGTTTCAGTGGTGGACCATCTGCTAGGCTATGGGAACCTGCTGGGTACAGCTGGCTGCCTGACACATAAGAATGTCACTGATTAATACACAACATGAAATACATTAACACCATAGTTGTAAGAAATGGTGTCCAATGTGGTATGAAGCTGAAATTAGAAAGAGAGATCTGTAACTTGTTGATTCTGCTTGGTGTGGCCTAACGTGAGATTTAGTGTGTCATATTTGGGAGTATAGGTAATACCCATTCCATTCACTTATTACTTTTTCTTATATACCATGAAGATCCAATGACATTAATCTTTCAAAATGTAAAATATCCTCCTCTATAAAATACAGTGCAATCAAACAATATTCTACCTGAAAGCACATCTCCCAAAGATCAGATGTTCTCTTTAGTAAAAGGTTCTTCCATCTTAACCCGTATATTTTTATAGTATCACCAGAATTCAATATTCTATTTCATTAATGTAGTATATATCCAAAATGCATTACTTTGTCTTGGCTTCCTTTGAATGACATTTCTGTCTCATGGAAGTTATTAATATTTTTGAGGAAAGTAGGTGTAGAACCATTTGCAGCCATTATATTGTTTTTTGAAGTGTGTTATGTGTTTTCTGAGTGATCTGCTGTTACATCTTTCAAACAGGCTGGCAAAATACTATAATGCTCTCCATCTTGAAAAACAGTTGACAGAAACTAAAGGAAACACTTTACAACTACTGGGGAAAATGTTATAATCAGATTATAATTTCCCTTTCTGAAGGGAAAATGCCATTGAGACATAGGAAATAGGCTGGGAGATATAAACTGAGCTCAGGAGTAATGGGATCTGTAATACGTTGACAGCTCTTGGTAATCTTCAGTGAAATCAGAAAATCTCTTCTTCATGAAGGAAGTCATATGAAAACAGAGTTGGGTTTTCTGTATTTTCCTTTGCTGGGTCTCCAGTTCTCATAGGAATTATATAAGTGAATCGTAATGATGTTCTAATAGTCCTAGAAACCAGAAGCATCATCAGTAATATTGTTGGTTTATGCACATTTATTGCAAGGTCCATCTCAAAACTCAAGTCATTGTCTGGGGCTTTGCTTCTCCTTCTTGCAAAGGACACAGGAGCTGAGATCAGACTCCTGGGGTTCTGGCAAGTTGAAGGGTATTTGCCCATTTAAATGCTTTGTGGGCTCCTGTCTTATCAGTCTGAGCCTGAAGACACAATTGGTCTGGGCCTTCAGGAAGCAGCAGTTGGGATGAAGAGAGAGGACAGAGAAAGAGAAGGAGACAGGCAGCATGGGCCCAGCAGCCACTGTCCATGGGAAGAGCCCATCCTGATCCTGGACAGGAGAGGAGAGTTCTTGCAGTCAGACCAGAGAGGAGGCCCTATTTATATGTACACAAAGTCTATAGAACAGATACTGACACTTTAGCAACTCCCTGCATGAATTAAAATCCAAACTCCCAAACAAAAGACCTGCTCCTCTTCACAGAGGCCTACAGTCTGCTAGCAAATCAGTGGGCTTCCCCTTGCAGCATCAGCCTGTGATGACAGTCCACGTTCCAGATAATTGTCATTCGTAAGAAGTGAAAGAACAGTTTAAAGATTTGTTAGACGCTCCTTTGTGAGATGATGCGATTCTACAGAAATTCTGGTTCACCCTGATGCAATGCAAGGTTTATTAAAATTAGATAAACTAAAAATAGTGCTGAAAACAAAAAAAAGTTTAAGATGCTGCATGCATCCTGCTAAGAACAAAAATCTGAGCTGTGTTTTTGGAGGTATTTTTTACGAAAGCAAGGAGAGAGATATAAAAATAGAAACTTGAGCAGTGGCTCACAGCCAATTTTATATCATTTGGACTGAGAACAAATTGTGCCACATCTATCATTAGAAAAGAACATATCCTGCCCAAATGGGAGAATGGGTAAAAGTGATTTATGAGGTACTTTTGAAGAAAACACACATTCTGGAAAACAAATAAGAGACAATCAATGAAACTGCTATAAAAGGTGACTATTAGAATTCAGGAATGGACCCTGTAAACTGACACATGAGCATAAGATGAATAGGTGAGAGAATATACGGTCGATACTCATCTCAGGCTCTTTGTATTCAAATGACCTTAACTAAGTTAAGTCTCTGCTCTTTCATTTTCCCAACATATGTAAACCGTAGCTGCCAGTGACCTACACCTGAAGTTATTTCATCTTTGTATGTGCTCAAGAAACAATGCAATTCTCAAAGAAAAATCACCCACTAAAAGGAGGTCTCTTGGCCACCTAGAACCTTCGAGTTCAGAAACACTAAGTTACCTGAATTGCTGTCTAAGGAGATGGTAATGTTTATTAATCTGGAAGCTAGTGCCTTCTGCTAGCACTAACTTCTGAGATAACCCAAGAGGTGTGCCTGATATTACATTAGGTATTGAATGTAGGAAGTACAGAGTACATCTCCATTTTTCAATCTGGGCCACAGTGATATGTTCCCTGGGCAGAGTAGATGTGATCCTTCATCACATCCCTTCTCTCCTGCCATCTCTAGCCCATGTGGCCACTGGTGCAGCCTATGTTAATATGGAATTGAAAGCAGCAAAGAGTGAGAAGGAATGAGCTTTAGCGGGGAATGGAGACTGCTATTCTTCACCATACGATTTGCCCCTACTCTTGACCTGCCTTTGGTATGGCTCCTCCTGGGGGAGACTGGCTGGCCCAGAGCAGCAGGTGGGTCTGGGCATCCCAGCCCTCTGCCATGTTATGTGCTGGATGTTGGGAGGCATTCATTCCATGCAGAGGTGTACATTGTTGCCACCATGGCTTTAAGAGATCTCCATTTCACTTCTATTGAGAGGGGACTGCTGTGCTCAAATACTACTGAAACCAGGGAGCACACACAGATAGCTATAAGCTGACCACCAACATGCTTGCCATGCCCAAGAGTCTATCATTTCTGTTTTAATAATAATTTTAAAAAGATGCTCTATGCAAAAATTGTTTAGCCAAGAAAAGTGGGCATTTCTGTCTCATTATAGAAAAAAAAAAAAGAGTGCTGGACTTCAAATGTGATAAATGGATGAATTGGCCCAATCATTAGTTTTTCTTAAGTGACGAAGGAGGGGCGCCTGGGTGGCACAGTCAGTTGAGTGACCAACTCTTGGCTTCAGCTCAGGTCCTGATCTCAGAATTGTGAGATCAAGCCCCACATCAGGCTCTGTGCTCAGCATGGAGTCTGCTTCAGATTCTCTCTCCCTCTGCCCCTCCTGCTTGTGCTTTCTCTCTCTCTCAGATAAATAAATAAATCTTAAAAATAAATAAATTAAGTAACTAAACAAACAAATAAATAGCTGACCGACAAAGGAAATTTGTGCAGATTAAACTTAGTTTTCACTGACACTTCTTTCTGTTTGGAATTTTCACAAAGTGAAACATCTTATACTTAAAATGCATTTTATTAAAGCTTGTAAAAGTTCCTAATACAAATTGTATCATTTTCTATAAATATAATAAGTGTAATAAAAATAATATGCAATCATTTATACTTAGTTAATGCAAAATAACAGTGACAGACAGCAATTAAATTAATCAAGAGAAATATTAAGTAGGGTAATCATCCTTCAATGAGATGCTATATAAGATATTTATATACTGCGTTCAATCCAAGTTTGTAGGGAGAAATCTGGACTCATTTAAAGGTTTAATTTTCAAAAACAAAAATAAAGCAAACAATAAAAGGAATAAAAATAGAGATTAACTGTGATTTTACATATCAAAACTGAGCAAGATTATGTAGGAATTCCAGAGTCCCTGGTCACAGAATCCAAAAATCAACCTTTCTACTACACAAATATTTGAACCTATATATTTTTTCTTAAAGTATATAGGGGGAAATCCCACATAAATTTCATTTGTAGAGCCTCATATAACAATTAACTAATGACAATTAGTTACAATTTTTTACATCTTAAATTTCAATATCTTTAGGGAGAGAAGGAAAATTATACAATAGTTTATTCTGCCATTTAATGCCAAATTAGAATACTTTATTAAGGTTCTCTAAATGAAAGAGCTCTAACTTATGAAATGGGAAGAAAAGATCCTGTATTTTATGTTCAGTGGATTATGCTGCATACTTTTAAAATCATTTTCTTAAAATTCCATAAGTTATGATAAATGAAAATATTATCCTACATACATGTTGACAGTCTGTGGAAATCTATCAGCCATTTGAAATTTAGTTCTGAAAGGCTTTATTCAGCTCACCCACACTTCACCTCACCAGGGATAATTAACAAGAGAGCTGGTAAGTTCTACATTCACCCACTTACCATTTTTACAGGTCTTTTTTTTATATATAACATGGTGTTTATTGTTAAGAGCAATGTTCCCTCTGGAAATAATACATGAAAAACTGTCAAAAATTATTAGCTACAGGGGAGTATTGGATTACAGATAGGAAACCTTGGAGATTTAAAGCCTTCCATGGGGGTTAAACTCTCAGGAGACACAGCCACCTCCTCCATCTTTATTTCCTTCTGTCTTCCCACAAGTTCTGCCTTGCTTCTTCCATCAGGAGAGTCCTGCTTTGCCTCCTGTGGTATATAGATGGGTAAGAAAGGTCTGGCAAGTTTCAAGTTCAATCAGAAAACTATCAAGTAGTTGTGAATATGGGAACATACATTGTCCTATAGCCACATGTTACCAAAGTCATTCTTGAAAGAATGTATAGAGGGCACATGGGTGGATCAGTCTGTTGAGCCACCGACTCTTGGTTTCTGCTCAGGTCATGATCTCAGGGGCTCCCTGCTCAGTGGGGAATCTGCTTGTCTCCCTTTCCCTGTGCCCCGCCCCCATCTCCAGTGCATGTGCACACTCTCTCTCTTTCTCAAATAAATTAATCTTGAAAAAGGAAAGTTATATGAAGGGATTCGATGATTACCTGAAAACCTCAAGCTGGGCATACAAAGAATTTCATGGAGGCATGATTGATTATACCCTGAAACTGGCTGTTGAACGAGGTCATGAGATAGCTATCTAATAGAAGGCATTTTTCATATAACTTTTATTAAAAATATGACAGTGTTTTATGACATAGTAGCAACTTGACTACAGGCAGAAACACTGGATAATGGGTTATCAGATCAAAAGTGGTTTTTTGCAGTAAATATGATTTTGTAAAAAAATACCTCTGATCTCTCTTTTTCAAAAAGCCAGGAAAACCTGCCCATGTTCATGAAAGACGCTCTAATCATAAAGCATTTGGACCCTGTTGGACCTCCACTTTTTTAGCCCAGTTGATTGCTGAATGATTGGAACAATGGATTTCTCAGACTGTTTTCTTAAAACATAATAGATTCAAAAAGGGAAAAAAATCTTTTTACCATAGGCAAGAATATCTAGCATTCCTCAGACTTATATTTATTCCAATCTATTTTTTATTCATCTAGTCCATTCATTTGCCAAAGGATTATTTCCTAATACGCCATAAAGTATGAAATAAATGAATGAATAATGAAGTGAAGATGACTAATAATTATACCCAAAGTATCAATCACAGAAATTATAAAAGGCACAGATTTAAAATCCCCTGTGAGATAAACATTCCTTCCTTCTCCTCTGTGTTCCACTACAGAGAAAATTAACATTGTGGGGCTAACTCGCTGCTTGAATCATGACTGGTGGCATTTTTGAAAAGAAAATGACAAACTGTTTTAAGAAGATTTCAGACAACAGAAGAACCAAGGGAGAATCAGGACTAAAACTGGGGTAGAAAGAAATCCCTGTCACTAAGACATTGACGCTTTCATTCATCTCCTAATTATTTCCATCAGAAATGTCTGTCTTCCATTATACACGGCCTTAGTCACATCAGTTATCTCTGCTCTGGAATTAACATTGAATCCCTCCTACTCTTTTCTGCACATTATCATCCATATATTACTAATTTTATTCTTGGCATCCTTCCAATTACCCAAATTCTGCCCTATGAAAGAAGTTAAGGTGAGTACTCTTCCCAAGGAATTATCTGGTTCCAATCTATTGCCTTCAGGTAAACAAATAATGAAACCAGCCATCCGAACATTCACACCTTGATCTTCTTCATACTAATAAGCTCTACACTGGGAGAACCATATTAAGTTTGTTCCAGGATAGGGTCTGATGTTCAAAATTGTGCTAACATAACATGCTATGTCTGATATGATCAGCTTTAGTGACTTCTAGTTCATTCTTAAGCCCAGCCATTTGGTATATTTTTAGATTCACAGATTTATTCACCATCCTGTTTAATCAAGAGCCTTTTGTATGTATCTTATATTTCAATAGGAGACATAATTTTCTCAAAGTATCTGGAGTAAAGAATAATTTTTAAAATTTTTCACACTGTGGGGCACCTGGGTGGCTCAGGTGGTTAAGAGGTTAAGTGTCTGACTTCAGCTCAGGTCATGATCTCAGGGTCCTGGGATGGAGCCCTGCATCAGGCTCCCTGCTCAGGGGGGAGTCTGCTTCTCCCTCTCTCTCTCTGCCCCTCCCCCTGCTCCTGATCTCTCTCTCCCTCTCTCTCTCAAATAAATAAATAAAATCTTTTTTTAAGATTTTAAAGATTTTTTTATATTTTTTTATTTACTTATTTGAGAGAGAGAGAGAGAGTGAGAGAGAGAACAAGCAAAGGGAGCAGCAGAAGGAGAGGGAGAAGCAGGGAGCCCGATTCAGGGCCCCATCCCAGGACCCCGGGATCATGACCTGAGTCAAAGGCAGACACCTAACTGACTGAGCCACCCAGGCTCCCCAATAAATAAAATCTTCAAAAAAAAAAACATTTTTTGCATTGTTATAGACCAGTAGTTCTGTGAAATACAAAGAAAATTAATTACTAGAAGATAATACTGGATATCAGCAAAATCAAATTGCTATAAGAAACAGCTAAGATCTTGGGTGCTTGAGTGGCTCAGTCAGTTAAGCGTCTGCCTTCAGCTCAGGTCATGATCCCTGGACCCTGGGATCAAGCCCTGCATCGGGCTCCTTGCTCAGCAAGGGAGCCTGCTTCTCCCTCTCCCTCTGCCCCTGCTCGCATGTGCTCCCTCTCTCACTCACTCTATCTCTCAAATAAACAAATAAAATCTTTAAAAAAAAAAGAAGAAGAAGAAAGAAGCAGCTAAGATCTTATTCTCAATTTCTGTACTTACCTTGTCATAAACCAGCATCACAACGTAGGCCGTGTCTTGCATAGCACTATTCTCGAACAGTCTTGTGACTTTATCTCAGTCTTTTGTCACGTGTGTGCATCACTGTCATGCCAAGAGCAGGGGTTTGGGACCAGACCACCTGGGCATATGCAATAGAAGTTGTAGAGAATTTTTAAACAATCATAAAACTGATTAAAAATCAGCCTGATTTTTCTTATTATTCACCACTTGATCATTGACAATTCTAAACAAAGTCAGTGATAAAGTTTCCCTGAAAAAGATACTTCTCTCCCCCCAAAAATCTTTTCCACACACACAGAATCTTCAGTCAATTTTAGGACTGTATCATACATGGTCTCTAGTTTCTCCACACTCTCTGTTAACCAAATAGGGTATACTATTTTATTAAGAGTCTGACCAATTCAGAAAATACTGGAAGACTTGTTCTTGACTGTTCAGACATCAAATTTCTTCAACATATCTCTGTTTTTAACAATATTTTAAACAATAACACTGTCACTGCTAATTAATATTTGGTTTTTGATATCAACTGTTAGTTCTTTTTTTCTCCAGTGTTTAGGCTTAACCTGTATTTCTGTGGGTTTAATATCTGTTTGGAGGGGAGGTATTTTTTTTTTTAACTCTTGTAATTATACCATGGGAATGTCTTCTCTTCTAAAATCCACCCATCGTTGAATTAGTGTTGCACTTGGTCTGAGTCAACTTAAAAATAGTTTCTGCCTCCTGGAGTCAGAAATGACACAGTATCAGGTAAGGTTCTCTAACAGCAGAGGCTGCGATAGGGGCTTGGGTCAAGTGTTTTACTAAGGGAATGCTGTTCAGGAAAAGAAATCTGTGAGGGAGGAGGGAGGCAGGATAGGGAGGGGGAAGGAGTTGAGCAAGGATGTGGTCTCGGGTAGTCTCACTTTGGCCTGATTCATTAGTGTGTGTGTGTGTGTGTGTGTGTGTGTGTGTGTGTGTGAAGATAGAGGTGGGGAGGGGGTGCTCCGGAGTAAAATCACGTAGAGTTGTACTGCCTATAACAGACTATCGTTGTCTGTCCCCAGGAAGGGAGTATATAACCTCTCAAGCATCCTAGCCACGGGCCTTGATGAAGGCAGAATATATGTGCACCAGTCTAGTATAGGTTATCCGAGTAGAACACCAGTAGCACCTACTCCTGCAGTACTCAGATCCACTGGCTTCCCACATTAAGTTCATTCCATCTAGATGCAACTTCTCCAGGGTTCGGGTTGGTCACAATTTCTTTGGAAGCTTTGAAGAGGAAGGTTAGAGGAAGAAAGCAGATTTCTGCTGCGGCATTTGGTCCCAAGCTATAACTGATGTTCATTACCACCCTCTAGATACCCCTCATCCTTGGCTAGTACTTTTCCTCAGTGGCTTGCCCGTGCTCTAGATCCACATCACGAAGGGTCTGTGCTCCACCCTACTGTCTTATGCTTGCCCATTTTCAGTTAAAATTGGATGGGGGAGAACCACAGGATGCCTCGGTAGATCACCTGAGTACCACATATATTCCTTCCTCCCCCATTTTGTATCAGGCTTACGTCCTCATAATGAGCAGGGTTGAGCATATCTGGCAGTGTGAGAACTCTTGTGTATGTCTGCTGGCCTACTGGCACAAGAAGCCTTAAGTGACCAGATGGCAGCAATAGCAGTAAGTTTAGTGGGTATCTTGATATACTCCCTATTGGAAACATCCTCTAAATGTGAAGGACTTCTAGACCCACAGGGCCAAAAGTTGTGAGAATGGGAAGCACAAAGTCCCCAAGGGGGTCGTTGGTAATGATGGAGAGAGGTGCTGTTCCTACTGCTGTCCGTTGGCTTCCTACCCCATGTGGTCTCCCTGTTTGGGACATGGTACTATAAAATGGCTTTGATTTATATCCTGAAGGATAGCACTCCCTCATCACAGAGCATCTATCTCCAACCTGGCATCAGCTATGCCTCCTAATGTCTTTTTGTGACAGAGGGAGAGGGAGAGAAGCAGACTCCTCACTGAGTGCGGTGCCCGACACAGGGCTTGATCCCATGACCCTGAGATCATGACCTGAGCTGAAATCAAGAGTTGGATGCTCAACTGACTGAGCCACCCAGGTGCCCCATATTAAATTACCTGTATTGTAACAGACAGTATACAAAATTCCTTGAGTATAAAAGATCACACACAAGGGGCGCCTGGGTGGCACAGCGGTTAAGCATCTGCCTTTGGCTCAGGGCGTGATCCCGGCGTTATGGGATCGAGCCCCACATCAGGCTCCAACGCTGGGGGCCTGCTTCTTCCTCTCCCACTCCCCCTGCTTGTGTTCCCTCTCTCGCTGGCTGTCTCTATCTCTGTCGAATAAATAAATAAAATCTTTAAAAGAAAAAAAAAATCACACACAAAGTAATCACAAAGGCCATATGTGATGGATGAGACTTGCCTTTAGTAATAGCTTTTTAATTTCCATTCCACAACTCAACACCATAATAATTGCACTTTTCATTTTATTATTCCACGTAATCCTGGAAATACTTCAGTTTCAAAAGAAAAAGAGGGAAAACTTTCTCAAATGAAGTACATCTGCTGTAATAATTGCATTTTTACCATAAATGATGAGATTATGCCCATATCTCTTTGGCCTTAAGAGCTGAAAATGGAAATTGAACTGCAGTTATTGCTGGTAGGCCAGTCACATAATAAAAGCAGATTTTAAAGTGGGTTAAGACCAGGGCCACCAGATAAAATATAGTTTATCCAGTTAATTTTGAATTTCAGATAAGCAATGAATATTTTTAGCACAACTGTGTCCCAGATATTACACGGGACATACTTATAGTAAAAAATTATTTGCTGTTTATCTGAAATTCAGACTTAACAGTGTGTCCTATATTTTTGTCTGCTAAATCTGGCAACCCTAGATAAGAAGAGAAACCAAAAAAGTTCTTGTCTATTTGTTTTTCTAAAGCCTCGGAATAATCCCAACCACTTTACCAAAGAAAGAAAACGTAACCCAGATAAAAATAATTGGCACTAGGGGTGCCTTGGGTTGCTCAGTTGGTTGGGCATCTGACTCTGGATTTTAGCAGGGGTCCTGATCTCAGGGTTGTGGAACTGAGCCCTGCATTGCCTCCACTCCACGCTCAACAGGGAGTCTGCTTCTCTCCCTCTCCCTATGCCCCACCCTCCTCTCTCTCTCTCTCTCAAATAAATAAATCGAAAAACAAACAAACAAACAAACAAAACTGACACTAAGCTGCGAGTCTTTCCAGATGTTACCAGAACTGAAATTAATTGGTAAAAATGGAAGAAACGTATTAGGGGAGTATCCCAACCCTAGGAGAGGTAGAGGAAAAAAAGAGGGAGAAACCAAGAAGACAGAAGATAGAAGGAAATACAAGGAAGAGAAAAGAGAACAAGAAAGAAGAGGACAGAAGAGGAATGACAGAAACTAAAAGGAGGAGGATGGAGCCACCAAATGGTTGGTGAAAACACAGCCATTTCGCTGGCTCAGCAGGAAGAGAATGGAGCCCATGCCCACCAAAAGGGAAATACATAGCCATTCCATCTCTGGCTCCAAAACAAAGACATCACCCATCTCAAAATTCATGATCCGATGCTTATCAGAGGAAGAATCTGATAAACTTGATGATCCAGCCCCCAAAAGGAGTAACTGGACAAACATTTACATCTGGCTCTCTGGTCAAGCTGTAGGCCCAGAATTTCTTATTATGAAAAATGTTTTTGTAACATCTCCCAGTATCCAATTTCTCCAAAATGAGCCTCTATAAATATGTAAGAAACATCTTTTCTTACCCATGGCTTAGGAAATTATTGTAATAAAATGTACTAGGATAGTGCCATAATAACATCCCAAAAGATCCTACCAAGAAATCAGATATATTGATACTGTATACCACAAATAATATCCTAGAACTTAAGTTTCCCTTCATAGCAGAAGCATTAGGCATTCCATTTATATTGTAATAGTAACAGCAAGCAGACATTAACTCTGGCCGCAGAATTTAGGCAGATGAAGAAACCGAAGAATATCACAGAAACTTTAGAAAACATTTGACCAGGGGCGCCTGGGTGGCACAGCGGTTAAGCATCTGCCTTCGGCTCAGGGTGTGATCCCAGAGTCCTGGGATCGAGCCCCACATCAGGCTCCTCCGCTGGGAGCCTGCTTCTTCCTCTCCCACTCCCCCTGCTTGTGTTCCCTCTCTCGCTGGCTGTCTCTCTCTCTGTCAAATAAATAAAATCTTAAAAAAAAAAAAAATTTGACCAAAACATATTTCTCCTAATAGATAAAGAGATTAACTACTAGGTCAACATCCTGTGTAAGTCAAGTTTTAAGAGTTCAGTTAGGAATCAAGGTAGCAGACACTCAGCGTTCTACCCACAGTCCCTGTACTCACCAAGTTACTCTAGCATGATTTCCAAATGCCAGCACCTCCATTTCTTTTCTTGAGGACAAGAACTCTTACTACTAGAACCAGCCAGATGAAACTTTACTATCCACTTTGCGATAGTCAGCAGGCAGGAAAATGAACACTCCCTGGGAGCAGCCCTCAAGCACTCCCTCACTCCTTAGGTAAGATAACTCTGAGGTGTGTGTGAGATCTAAGTTGGCTCCCCAAGTTCCTCCAGTGGGATTGAGCTCAGCCTTCCACATTGATAGCTGGCTTGATAACACATCCTTTATTAGCTGCCCTCCCTTCTTTGTCTCATTTCTTCACTCGGATCAAATCAACTGTGTGTACTTGAGTCATGGTCTGCTATTGGGGAACCCAAACTAAGGCAGTCAAAGTTTTAGAATTTTGCTGTATCTCCAAATTTCTGCTCAATATAACAGATTATTTGAATGCATTTGGTTAATAAATCTCATTTTATTATACTTTGATAAAATGGTATTGTGCATAACAATGATTGCTATTTTAAACACTTAATGTTTTCAAAGAACGTTTTTTATTATGCTCAGTGTTCCTTCATTCATTTATATTTTCTCTCTTAGATGAATATATAAATTAGTAAAACATCAATAAGAATAGTGAAATTTTACAATCAGTAGGTAGCTATCAGTAGGCTCTAGATGAAATGACAGAAAGAAAAACATAACTGCCTTTTTTTTTTTTAAAGTGAGGTGAGGAGGACAGAGGAGAGACTGGAGTCCATTTAAAGATTCTGGCACCATTTAGGTTACTAATTACTTCTTATAGCAGCTAAATGGGCTAGGTTACCTTTGTCTGTGTCCTACTAAATCAATGCCAAAAAAATGTAGAATTGGAAACTTCCGAGATTTCTTTGAAATCTAGAAATTTCTTCTTAATCAGCCACTGGAAAGTCATCTCAATATTTCAGACAATCTACTTCTCAGGCTAAAAAGGTTTTAGGAAAGTTAGAAGGAAAAAAACACCTTATTCAAGCCTCCATGGGGTAGACGGTTAATATATTTTTGGCTGCCCTACTCCTTGGAACACCCTTCCAATGTTGGGAAGTTTTCCATTTCTTGAGTCCTGTCCTTCTCATGACAGAAGACAGAAGCTCTTTCCCACCTTGCATGCAGCCAGGCACCAGCATGTGAGAAAATGGTAGAGGCCACCACAATCAGAAACATGTGATACCCCAGGTCAGAAACTGGTGCCCCACCTAAGCTAGTGCTATACAGATTCATTCTGGGGAATGTGACTGCAAAGACGTGGGCATCCAGAGGCAGCCAGGGCCAAGGTTCAGCTATAAGCTAGCTTGTTCTCACAGGTAGCAGTGAGCTGTGGTGTTGCCTCCATCTGGTAAACCCCACAGGACCATCCTGTGGTAGGATTTGCACATCGCTCCAGTTTGCGTAACCTTCAACCCAATACTCTGGCCTTCGGGAAGAGTATGTATGCTACTCATATCATTTGCTACCTTTATTTTCTGCTTAAACTAGCTAGAGTTTGCAACTCTGTCCCTTGCAACTAAAAACTAACCGCCTCACCCTTTATAAGCAAAGCTACAATGCAGGAAATTTAAAAGTTTATATAGCACAGTGGAGAGAAAAAAAGTAAATGACCACAATATACAGTAGACTCTGAGAAGGCAGAAGACTATTGTAGCTAAGAGCAAACCCTTTGGAGCCATTCTACCTGGCCTCACCATTGTTTACTTAGTTTACCTGGGCAAGTTAGTTAACCCCTCTGTGCTTCAGTTTTGTTTTGTTTTGTTTTATCTGCACAACGGGGTTAATAATATGACTGTCTTACATGGCATCATGATAGAGAGTCCTGAGTGTCTTATCACATCCATTCTCTTTCTGGGCACACAGCTGATCAACTAAAGATTATATTTTCAACCCCCTTTAGAACCAATTCAGTGCACCTATATGACTAAGTGTTAACCAGTGGAATGAGAGCAGAAGCAGTAGGTACAGCCCTGGCTTTACTTAGTTAAAAAGAAATTCCTTGTCCTGGACTTATACTGTGTCGTCCCTTTCTTCTCAGCTGTTTGCAAATGGTGATTACTGGTGATGAATGGTAATGGTAAAGCTTGATGTGGAGGATAGCAGTGCCATCTTGGTTGCCTGCATTTCTGGATGACTCTGGAGAATAGCCCATCTACCACCATTGCATTGTTGTAAGAGAAATCAGTGTCTATGTTAGTCAGGGTTCTCCAGATAAACAGCCAACAGGGTATGTACAGATATATAAGAGGAGATTTATTATGGGAATTGGTTTGTGCAATTATGGAGGCTGAGAGATGCCATAATATGCCATCTGCAACTGGAGAACCAGTTTTCAGTAATTCAGTCCAAGTCCAAAGGCCTGAGAATGGGTGAGGGAGTGCACTGATGTAAGTCCAATTCAGTCTAAGTCCAAAGGCTTGAAAATCAGGAGCTCTGATGTCTGAGGGCAGAAGATGGACATCCCAGGGGTGCTCAAGTGGCTCAGTCAATTAAGCATACGATCTTGATTTCAGATTAAGTCGTGATCTCCAGGTTGTAAGATTGAGCCCCATGTCAGGCTCTACACTGGGTGTGGAGCCTGCTTGGGATTCTCTCTCTCTCCCTCTCCCTTTGCCCCTCCCTGCCTTGCTCCTGCTCGCTCTCTCTCTCTCTCTCTCTCTCTCAAAAAAAAAAAAAAAAGAGGGAAGATGGACATCCCAGCTCAAGAAGAAATAGAGAATTTGCCCTTCCTCCATCTTTTCAGTCTATTTGGGTTCTCAGTGGACTGGATGATGCCATTCCCATTATCGAGGGCAGATTTTCTTTACTCAGACTGCTGATTCAAATGCTAATACCCTCACAGACACACCCAGAAATGTTTTACCAGCTATCCTGGTGTCCCTAGCCCAGTGAAGTAAAATTAGCCATCATGATGTCTTTATTCTTTAAGCTTCTGCATCAGTGGGACTCTTTGTCACAGCAACTCTGGCTTTTACCCTATGGACTATAGTTATTACAAGGATAAAATACATACGTTTTATATAGAGCTTAGAATAGTACCTGGCTTAAAGTTAAGTACTATACACGTTTTAGCTACTATTCCTTTTTTTTTGTCATATAAGGAAACTGAGGCCTAGATGGATTAAGCAGATGACCCATGGCTACACTCGAAGTGTCAGAACTAGGATTGAAACCCAGGTCTGTCTGCCACAGAACTATAATGAGTTTCAAAATACAAGTGTCTGTTATTTAAACAAGATTCACACTTACATGAAAATGAGGCCCTAAGCAATATTATCATCCCTGAGAATTTATAATTATTAGATGCCCTTGAAGGTCAAGACGGGTCCTTTCTATCCCAGTCTTCCATTATCCTCTTTTAACACTGAAATGAGCAATCAGGGGAATGGATTGGCATTGTCTCTAGAGTTGAGGCAAAGGGGGGTGATCATGAGAGAAGGAGTCTAAGCCTCACTGAAAAGGCTGTTGGTGGGGTCCAAGCAGGTAGGAAGACAGTGAGGGCCAAAGGACCAAAGGGCTTTGAGCTCAGGAACTAATTGCCTGTCCCTCTAGGGGTATAAGGAAGAGCGAGGCACAGTGAAGGCTGGGAAAGATAGAAGGGTGAGAAGTAGCAGTCACAACAGAGATGGGCACAAGACTATTTCAACCTCTGCCTCTATGGCATGTACATATTTATTTTTTCCTTCCATTTTTAACAGTCAGCGAGATTTCCGTAGTACCTCCTTGGAGGAGGTAAATCCTTTTATGTTAACAGCTCGTATCATTTCACTATATTCTGCCTGCAAAGGATTTAGTCATTTAATGGTTCATTTGCTCAGACTAACTATTTAATATCTGTACAGGCAGCTTCTCCAGGCTTGATTGCACATGGATCTAAGGTGACGTTTGATTGACAGCTCCGCCATCCAATGCTGGTGGGGCCTCTAGGACCGCAAGGGAAGGGAAGGAGAACTAGGGTTTATTGGGCGCCCACTACACATTTGACATTTTAAGCATGTACTTTGCTTGACTTTTACTAACTCATGACATTTTATTAACCCAGTTTTTGGAGACTAGAAACATGAAGTTTAAAGAGGTTACATAACTTATCCGAGCTCACGGGTTTAGCAAGTGGAGGAACTGGTTCAAGTTCACCCCCTCCCCCGACTCCGGAGTCTACGCCCTTGCCACTCGCCTGTGTGCACATGCCCGTGAGGATGCTGCCGTTCACGCTGAACTGAACTCCCTCTATGTAATGGGGGTAATAAATACCTCATGGAACTGGACAAGATGAAATAATGCATGCACTAGGCACAGTGCCTGGCACATGGTAGATACTGAGTGCGCTTGGGAACACATACCATTCTCTGCATGTGGTCATGAAACGATATCGTTTTAATGGCGTTTCATTTTGCACTGAAGCCAGAGATCTGTGGAATTTCAGCTTGTTGAGCCTCCCTGAGCTATGAGTAGACACTTGGGTTAATTGTTCCATTTTGGTAGTAAGTGAAGAATTATCATGTGAAGACCAAAAAAGTAAGGTGACAATTGACTGTCCTTGGTTGCTCTAGAGGGTAAACAAAAGCAAGTGAGTGGACATTACAGAAAGGCAGACTCCAACAATATTTAGAGGAGAAGTCCTGTTTTTAGATGTTTCTAAACATCTAACTGAACGTGTCCAAACTGAACATGTTACTGAACATGTCCAAACTGACTCGGGGACCACCTGACAAAAGACAGCCTCCTGTACTGGGCAAGACATCAGGCTACAATGTTCTGATCCAGATTCTTGGCCAAGTTTCTGTGGCTTTTTTGTAGGTTAGGAAGAACAGACTATTTCCTCCCTGGGTAATTTCAGGACATCCCAACTTTGAAATTTATGTGAATTATGCTTGATTCAAGACTGTGTTCTTCTTCAAAAGCCACTTTTCCCATTTGTCTTTCCCTGCACCTTTTGAGGGAGGAGCTATGTTGAGCATCTGCTCCCGGATTTCTGTCCTGTCCTCCAGCGATGAAGAACACCCCCGTGCCTGTGGGGGCGGGAGGCTTGGCTCTCCTTTTAGAAATTCCCTTCTGTGCTGCACTAATCACACCCTCGGTACATTTTACATCTTATTTTTAGGAGCAAAGTATAAAGACTCCTAGCACCAACAGCAGTTTCTGTGGCAACCTGCATCGCCCCCTTGCTTGTCCAGCTGTGTAGAATTAAATTCTAAAAGAAGCCGTTTTACATCATGTGAGGGAGATCCACAGAGAAGGTGCTTTTCTAATGAAGGTTTTCTTCTGAGTTACGTGGGAACTAGCTTGGAATTAGGTTGGGGGCGAATAAAAGAAACAGAACCTTTACTGAGAACTAGAGCTGTTATAAAGTCCCAGGTGTTCACGGCCATGCCCTAGTTGCCCTGATTTTTTTCCCACAGGGCATCATTTTAGACACAAAAATAGCACTTAGACCAATGAAAACTAGGTTTGAATATTAATATCAGAGGAGTTTGTTGATAAGCTCCCCTTCCCCCTACCTACCCCCCCCAGGGTCTTCCTGAAAAACCTTCTAGACTAGACTAGATTATAAATTCACATGCTTTCTACGTTCATCTCGAATAGCTCTTTCAAACCAACTATCCCAGCTCCCCAGAGGCTTTCANNNNTCCCTACCTAACAAAGGCAAACAAAGGCAGAATCCACGTGGGCCAGGCCTAAGAGCTGACCTATGTAAGGCAGCGCCCCGAGACTGTGATTTGGGGGACACCGAAAACCAGCAGTCCAAAATAACCTCCAAGGCCATGTCATGCCCCCATTATCATAATAACCACTGCTTTGTGTTTAGTCATTTGCTGCCATGTGATTCTGGGAAATTGCAAGTATGCTTCTGGGAGGAATAACATTTTACAATCAATTTTATATTTTATATTACATTTACTTCTAGGAAAACATGAGGGGGCACATAACAAAAAAGACATTACTCCTAAAACCATTAGTGTAGAGACCACAGAAAGGAATAAATAAATATGCCCGAAACCTAGACTATGCTTACACATTGATTGAGCTCCAAGTTTCCTGAAACTAGTCAAACGAATTTTTTATTACGATTCGTTATTTGATTATCGCCTGATAAAAGACACCAGTTTTTCAGGAGAGAGACATTTTTCTGACACTAAATTTTTAAAATAAACCCCTGTCTTTAGGAAACAGAAAGGGGAACTCCTTTTCTTTCTTTTTTTTTTCTTAAAGATTTTATTTGAGAGAGAGAGAGAGAGCACATGAGATAGTGCAGGCAGTGGGGAGGGAGAAGCAGGCAGAGAGCCTGATGTGGGGCTCAATCCAGGACCCTGGGATCATGACCTGAGGTGAAGGCTGACACTTAATCAACTGAGCACCCCAAACGCCCCAAGTGAACTCTTTTTTAACAGTAATTTAGGAAAAGGTGTAAAATCATTCTCCCACGGTCATTTATTTATGCTGACCTTTGATCAAATCTGAGGTATAACCTCAAAATAAAACTCAGGAAAGCCACCAGTGGAGTGCTTTAAAACATTTAACCTGACCTACCTGAGCAGATTGGCTCCAGGAATATTGGAGGAGAATGGGCTTTCAGGGAATATGACATAAAAAGCTAGATTTTGTTAGGAACAAGTGGCAGTGAAAGCCAATCTGATGGGGTTGACGAGATGTAGTGGGGTTGGGGCTGGCAGTCAAGCATGGGAAGACTGGTTATATTAAAGAAGAGTGATGGCTAACTAGTGAAAGGGAGGGAGGACTGGAAAGAGGGATGAGAAGGATCCAAGATAACTTAACTTCCTTGGCAATTTTGCCCAAGACCATCCCTACAACATGCAACCCTGTGATGAAAAATTTGACAGTTGTCAGCAGAGGGGGACAACCATCATGATGCAAAGGACTTTGACTTGGTTCTCTTAAGCATAAAACACTTCGGTTGTGGGTCAGATAGGACTCTGAAAGTGGTAAATGAAACTCAAAATTGCTCCTCTAAGACAGGAAAATTTGTCCCAAAACTACTTGATCAACCTTCCTTCCTTTCACTGAAAGTTTGGAAGTAGAGGGTTTTTGGGGGGAGGAGGGCTTTTTGTTTGTTTGTTTGTTTGTTTGTTTTTTCAGAGAGCCATTAGGAATCCAGAAACAAATAAGCTAAAACTCTCTAAAGCACTTGAAAGTGAGTTCAGGTCCCTTCCGTACTGAAATGTGATTTTTCATGAGTATACTACTCAGTCAGTATGCGTTGGGTGCCAGAAAATGTTAGAACCAGTTTCAAGAAAAATAGCACAAATTAATTACTGACTTTAAGGGACACATAACTGACTTTATTTATTATTTAAGATTTTATTTATTTATTAGAGAGAGAGTACGAGCCAGTGGGGGGGGGGGGTTTGCAGGTAGGGACAGAGGGACAAGCAGACTCCCCACTGAGCCAGGAGCCAGATGCAGGGCTTGATTCCAGGACCCTGATATCATGACCTGAGCTGAAGCCAGAGGCTTAGCCGACTGAGCCATCCGGGTACCCCGATTTTATTTTTTTAAATCAGACAAAATTTTCCCTTTACCCTTAATTTTTAGGAATGCTAAAATATCAGCAAAACAGATTTAGCTTATAACAGCACAAGACCCTTATTATCTGTACCCTTGCTTCCAAAGACAGCTGGCTCTAGAAGCGTGAAGGGACCCATGGTTTCTAGGGTCCACTCCAACCTAAGTATTGTAATAGCTATAGAACTAAATGTGGTGACCCCAGTCAGCACCCCGGTGCATATTTGCCTATAGTTGTGCATTAGGGGAAAGTGGCGGGGCGAGATTGGAGGGAATTTTATCCTTGAATTTTCTTCTCTCCATTAGATGTTCATCAAAGGCAGGGGACACGTTTTTATCCATCTTGGCGTCTTCAGTACTTAACATACCACCTTACATACAGGTGACATTTAGGATATGCTTATTGAATTGAACTAATAATAAGAGCAGTTCTTCACATTATAACCTCTAATATCCCAGAAAAAATCACCATAACACTGGATTTAAAGTGTTACTGAGGGGCGCCTGGGTAGCGCAGTCGTTTAGCGTCTGCCTTCGGCTCAGGGCGTGATCCCGGCATTATGGGATCGAGCCCCGCATCAGGCTCCTCTGCTAGGAGCCTGCGTCTTCCTCTCCCACTCCCCCTGCTTGTGTTCCCTCTCTCGCTGGCTGTCTCTCTGTCACATAAATAAATAAAAAATCTTTAAAAAAAAATAAAAATAAAAAAATAAAGTGTTACTGAATCACGAATTTGGAAGACCCCTAGTTCTCAGGAGGGTTAGCATGAGAGGGGAGTCAGGGTGCCCTGTCTGCATCCCCCGCCCCCACCATGCCTGTCCCAGCAGCTGCTCCACTCCTGTCAGCATCCCTCATTTGGCTCTGTAGATAATTGGGGAATTTGTGTAATCTTTTCTGGTAGAAATGATTGAGGCTGGGGAGATGACATCATAGCAGGTGTTGGCATGAGGAGGCAGTCCAGTCAAGTGCCCCCTGAAAGAAGGCAGGACCGAGGCCGCAGTCAGTGACAAGAATGTCTAGCATACTCCCTCGGGCAACACAAACACAAAAGAAGCCCAGAGAAGCTCCAAGACAGAAGGCTTCCTCACCATTTCCGCCTTTGGGTAACCCCAGAGGAGGAGAGTTTGTTCCTTACCGTACGTCAGTGGAATCATGACTCCTTCTCAGCATTTCTCCAGTGGTAAGAGCTCTTCAGTATACTTAAGTATTCGATTTTTTATTCAATGTAGAGGAATGAATTCGGCATATAGTATATACTAATTAGATGATTCCCAGCCCTTAATCCCACCAATCGACTGGGCATGTGTTTTTGGTAGAACTGACTTTTGTGTCGCTTCCACCCCTCCTGTAGCCGCTCTGCCCTGAGACTATTTCACCAAGGGCTGTTGGAACACTGAGGAGGCAAGGCGGGCTTTCTCCCCGTCTTTTTCTCTTCGGCTGAAATGGTTACTGATTCTCTTAGCTTACTAGCAGCTACCTGGAACTTTTCTCACAGAGTTTCTTGAAAGTAGAGTTCCTCTTCTCCTGGGAAAATTCTACCTACACCAAATCCCTTCTGTTGTTGCCCCTCTGAAATCCTTTATCCAAATGCCCCAGATTTCCTGACAGCCCCAGACTTGACTCACTGTCTTACCTGATGAATGTCAACATGTTTGGTGGAGGACTTCAGCCCACTCACGTTTATTTTAAACACCAATCCGTTTAGTCATATTCCTGACTGTTTATTTTAAATTCTCTTTTTCTTGATTTGCTATTTGCTGTTGTTTCTCCGTCTTTCCTGACTTGTACTGGATAACCAGGTTTTCTTGTTATCTATAGCATGGACATTTTTTCTGTTATGGGCCAGACACTATGTATTTTAGGCTCAGTAGGCCATACGGTCTCTGGCACAGCTCCTCAGTTCCGACGTTATAGTGCGGAAGCGCCAGAGACAATATACACAGGAATGAACAGGACTGTGTTTCAGTAAAACGTTGTTTACAAAAACAAGCTGCAGGCCAGATTTGGCCTGGGGCTGTCATTTACTAACCCTTGTAGAGGATTAAAAGTTCTACCTCCTTCATTTTAAACAAGCATTCCTTGCAACAATAGAGCATGCGTTCATCTTCTCTGACCGGTAGTCCTAACACTATAACTTAAACAAGACAGTTTATTTCTCTGATTATACGTGAGTAGTCAGCGGCTGCTTCGACAGCACCAGTCTCAGGACACTGGAGTCTGTCTTACTGGTCCTCATCACTAAGGTGTTGCCCTCAACTGTACCTACATCCTCATGCATGTTTCAGCCTGTGGACATGAGCAGGGGAAGTGGAGGGCATGCTCCTTCTCTTCAGGGGACAGCCTGGGAGGTGCACGGACCACTTCTGCCTGTATCCCTCTTAACGGTAGTTTGTCCTAGGTCACAGCTGGCTTATTGGGAGCCTGGGCTATGTAAGCAAACTGGTGGGCTGTGTAGTCAGCTACAAATCCTATATTATAGAAGATGAGAGGATAGATATTGGGGAGCATCTGACAATCCCTACTACAACTAAAATTTTGATTTTTTTGATTTGCTTCAAGGATCGATTACAATCTATAACCATCATCCAGTCAAAACAAAACCTTTAGCATGTATTTATTGAGCACATTTAAAATCCAGCTATGTGTGTAATGCTGTCATCTCCCTAGATTCAGTTTCTCTAAGCTCCCATACGAGTTTTGGTGCTCCACACCCCCTTTTTTCCTTCACCCCTTTTTTAACAGATGTAGCTGCTTTACTGATGATTATTTTCTAAGATCTGACCTCCAAACTTTGGGGACCATTATTCCACATCTTTCTCCTTTTTTTCATGGAGAAAGAGGGAGCAGCACAAGGGAAGGGCTTACTGTTTCTGCTTAGAAAAACGTGGGTTTTAATTACTGCGTGAGAGTCTGTGTTTAGTGGTGGACAACATGAGATGAAATACCTGTTAGCGTGACATGACACTAAGGGAAGGAACAGCTCTCCGCGGACGACATGTCAGTGAATTAATTCCCTGCTGTTATAACTGTTCTGAGAACCTCAGTCATCAGCCCCCTTTGTGAATAATTTCCCATTCTTATGTATGGGTGTCTGACAGTTTGTTTACATGAACGTTGGGAAGAAGAGCCAAAATTGTTTGGCTTGGCGTCAAAAACTGTCTCTATTTTTGTTGTCTGCAGTGCTCTGATTCAGTGCATTTTAATAAGTTTTTAACAATGCATGAATTTGAGTCAGAGGAACTGGAGGAAAGGCTGGGATGACACGCAATTATTATAGGATATAAAGGGATGGTACGTCATCTATTGTTCCCCATGCCAACAATCCTTAAATCAATGCCCCTTCTCCTTTGGAACTGAATTGTTCTCATTAGGACTGGGCACAAGCAACTTGGCATAACTTGGTGTTTTCCTTTAAGAGGTTTTAAATCTGAAGTCATGCTTGAGTTTATTTCCAAGTTCTGTCTCACCCAGATTTCATCCACTTTCTGTAGGGTCTGGGCTTTGGAAGGCTTCTTTCCTAGACAGCCATTAGAGGTTTGTACTTTATTGTGTAGGGATATATCCTGATCCGAGTGAGGGTAGACAAGATATGCAGTATTGTTTTTTTAGAGTCTGGAATAATCATTTTTTCTGCATGCTCTCCTCCTGCTCTTTGGCTTACAACATTGAACTGACAATGAGACTAAACTAGAATTTGAAAGCACTGGAGTATATTCATTTTTTTTCTTAAGTGAAGCAGTAATTTGGACTCTCTCATGGAAGTCCTATATCAGGGACAAATCAGTATATTTAAGCTGCCTGAAGTTTCTTCCTGTTGCCGGAGGGAGACTTTGAATTCTAAGTTGCTGAAATGGAAAAGCTGCTATCTGGGGGCCCATAACCAATTTCTGCATTTTAAAATGGAAACTGGAATCTATTCTGTGGGCAGGCCTTTGCTAGGTTCTGCATTGCAGATAGATGTAAAGCAAATAACTCCACATTAATTTTGGGAGCACTGAACCACTGAAATAGCACAAATATAAATGCCTCAGACTAAGATGTTTTCATTCAGTTTAGAAATAGGAATTGGCTATGTCTTTAGCAAGACTGTGTCCTTGCAGAAAAATGTCTTTTTTCTAAATATATATTTGACTGTGTCCCAAAAGAGTAGTTATTTAGGACTGAATAACCTACTCTTTAGTTAATATGTTGCTCATTAATGACTGTGATTGCCCTGCAGTAGAGTGAGTGGGGCATCAGACCACACTGTGTTTCCCCCCGTCAGTCATACTGGGGTGGATAAAAGAAAAGTAGACTTTGGAATGATAGAAGGAGAACTCTGTCTGAATGGCTGAGAGGGGTGGGAAATGAGGCTCTTAGGAGAAAGGACATGAACTGTGCTATTTGTGGGACATAAGCAGGTTCCTGAAAATAGTGACATATCAGGAGAAATGACCTGCAGGGGACCTCTGTGAGCATGGTGCATGAGTTCTACCTAGTTTTTTTAGCTCAAAATTTCCCAAATGCATTCAAAATAAAGAACTCTGTTGCATAACACTTGTTAATTTGCCACATAATACTTTCTTTCTTTTTTTTTTTTTTAAAGATTTTATTTATTTATTCGACAGAGATAGAAACAGCCAGCGAGAGAGGGAACACAAGCAGGGGTAGTGGGAGAGGAAGAAGCAGGCTCATAGTGGAGGAGCCTGATGTGGGGCTCGATCCCACAACGCCGGGACCACGCCCTGAGCCAAAGGCAGACGCTTAACCGCTGTGCCACCCAGGCACCCCCACAGAATACTTTCTGAAGAATGTACATGGGAAATGGTATTAGCCAGACTTCTCCTAGCATGCCTCAAATCACCTGGATGAGTTGTTAGAGCACAGATTGCTGACTCTAACTCCCAAGTTTCAGATTCATTAGGTCTGAGGTGGACCTGAGGATTTGCACTTCTAACAAGTTCCTGGGTGCATGCTGATGCTACTAGGTCCAGGAGCCACACCTTGAGAATGAATCACAGACTGAAAGGGTCTGATCCTCTTTCTCTTCAAGAAGTATAGTCATTGAAATAAAGGCCAAATATTAAAAGCCCACAGCTAACAGCATACTCAATGGTAAAAAAACTGAAAACTTTTCCTCTAATGTCAGGAACAAGGCAAGGATGCCCACTTTTGCCACTTTCATTCAATATAGTTTATTGGAAGTCCTAGCCAGAGCAATTAAGCAAGAAAAAGAATAAAAACACACCGAAATCAGAAAGGAAGAAGTACTAGTATCCCTGTTTGCCGATAACATATTCTTATCATATATAGAAAACCCTATAGACTCCACAAGAAAACTGTTAGAACTAATAAACGCTTTCAGTAATGTTGCAGGGTACAAAAGCAGCATACAAAATTCACCTGTGTTTCTATGCATGAACAAAAATAATCTGAAAGGGAAACTGAAAACATTCAATTTATAATAGCACCAAAAAATATAAAATACTTAGGAATAAGTTTAACCAAGGAGATGAAAGACCTGTATGCTGAAACTACAATGCATTGATGGAATGAATTAATGAAGACACAAATGGAAAGACATCCTGTGTTCATGGGTTGGAAGACTTAATATTTTTAAAATATCATGGCTATCCAAAATGATCTACAGATTCATCCCTATCATAATCCCATTGGAATTTTTTACATAAATAGAAAAAATAATTCTATAATTCATATGGAACCACAAAAGACCATGAATGAGCAAATCAGTCTTGAGAAAGAAGGAAAAAACCAGAGGCATCACAGTTCTTGATTTCAAAATATATTACAAAGCAACTGTAACCAAAACAATATGGTACTGGCATAAAGATAGACATATAGATCAATGGGACAGAATAGAGAGCCCCATAATGAATCCGTGCATGTATGATTAAATGAACTTCAACAAGAGTGCCAAGAATACACAATGGGAGAAGGACAGTCTTGTCAACCTGAAAAATAGTGTAGCCACTATGGAAATGGGTATGAAGATTCCTCACTTCGGGATATTTATTCTAAAGAATTGAAATCAGGGTCTTGAAGAGATACTAGCACGTCCATGTTCATTGCCTGCACTAGTCACAAAATGTGGAAACAACCTAAATGGCATTCAGTGGATGAAAGGATAAAGAAAATGTGGTATATACATAAGTGGAGTATTATTCAGCCTTTAAAAAGAAGGGAATTCTGCAATACGCAACAACATGGATGAACCTAGAGGACAATATGCTAAGTGAAATAAGCCAATCATGGAAGACAAATACTGCATGATTCCACTTATATTAGTTACCTAAAAAAGTCAAATTCATAGACTTGAAGAGTAGAATGGTGGTTGCCAGGGACTGGGAATTACTAATCAACAGTCATAAAGTTGCAGTTAAGCAAAATAAATAAGCTCTAGAGAGCTGCCGTCCAACATTGTGCCTATAGTCATCGATAATGTATTGTGCACTTAAAAATTTAAGAGAGTAGATTGCATGTTAAGTGTTTTTCCCACAATAATTTTTTTAAAAAGGACCACTTTCTTACACCATACACAACAATAAACTCAGAATGAATTAGAAACCTAAATGTGAGACCTGAAACCATAAAACTCCCGGATAAAACATAGGCAATAATCTCTTTGACATTGACCTTAACAACACTTATCTAGGTATGTCTCCTCAGGCAAAAGAAACAAAAGCAAAAATAAACTGTCAGGACTATAGCAGAATAAAAAGTGTTTGCGTGGCAAAGGAAACCATCAACAAAACAAAAAGGCAAACTACTGAATGGGAGAACATATTTGCAAATGATATATCCGATAAGAGGTTAATGTCCAAAATACATAAAGAACTTCTACAACTCAACGCCAAAAAAACCCCCAAATAATTAGATTAAAAATGGGCAGAGGTCCTGAATAGACATTTCCCCAAAGAAGATATACAGAAGGTCAACAGACACATGAAAAGATGCTCAACATCACTAATCATCAAAGTAATGCAAATCAAAACCACAGTGAGATATCACCTTATACCAGTTAAAATGGCTATCATCAAAAATACAAGAAACTTCAAGTGTTGGTGAGGATTTGGAGAAAAAGGAGCCCTTGCGCACAATTGGTGGGAATGTAATTTGGTGCAGCCACTGTGGAAAATAGTATGGAGTTTCCCCAAAAAATTAAAAATAGAAATCCCCTATGATCCAGTAATTCCACTATTAGGTATTTGTCAAAGAAAACAAAAACACTAATTCAAAAGGATATATGCACCCCTAAGTTTATTACAGCTTTATTTACAATAGCCAAGACATGAAAGTAACCCAAGTATCGATCTCTAGAAGAATGATAAAGAAGATGTGGTATACATAGGTATGTATATATATGTATGTATACACATATGTACAATGCAATATTACTCAGCCGTAAGAAAGAATGAGGTTTTTCCCTTTGTAATAACACGGATGGACTTAAGAGGGTATTACGCTCAGTAAAATAAGTCAGAGAAAGACAAAATACCATATGATTTGACTTATATGTTAAATCTAAAAAAGAAAAAAATGAACAAACAAAACAAGCAGAAACAGACCCATAAACAAAGAGAACAAACTGGGGGTTGCCAGAGAGGAGGGGGGTGGGAGATGGGCAAAATTGGTGAGCTGGAGGTACAGAGTGCGTAAATCACAGGGATGAAAAGTACACGGGAGGGAATGTAGTCAGTGGTATTGTAATAGCATTATACGGTGACAGATGGTAGCTACGCTTGTGGTGAGCACAGCATCAAGTATAGAGTTGTAGAATCACTGTGCTGTACACCTGAAACTAATGTAACATTGGCTAGCAACCACACTTAAGTTAAAAAAAAAAAAAAAGAAGTAGTCACTGAACTACCATGAGCAGGGCATACAGGGTTTATTCTGCCCCGGTGACACAAAGGCACACTGAAAAAGAAGATTCCAGAGGCAAAAATTTAAGTCCCTCCTCAGTTAGTGCAAGGTAATTTTAAAAATTAATAAACACTTATATTATCCAAGCTTACTGGCTATTTTGACCATTTTACAATTCAATAGTGTTTCTCAAAGTGTAAAATAACTGACAGGAGTTTTACTCATGAATATTAGCTATAGTGAGTTCTCAGCAGTCTTGCCACCTTAAAAGCCATTTGGGTATGCTGGTACATGTTATCACAGCAGTTCAACATCCAGTTAAAACTGAAGAAACCCAGTTAGCCAGTAGGCAATTTGGACCGTGTAACAATAAACAACTGGTTTTGTTGATTGCTTCAGCTGAATTGATTACATGCCTCAGAGAAATAGTAGAAACACTTCAATTTGTATGACAGCTTTACATTTCTGCTTTCCAGTAATTATAATCTCTGTTGAGCCAATACTTCCAAAGGAAATACTGCAAAATGTTCTGAATTGGTATCTCGTTTGCAATGTATTATTATCTTCATTATATTTACCTGAAACAGAGAATTAGAAAAAACAAAACCAAAGTACAGCAGAATTGATGAGCTGTGTATCCCCAGCCAAAGTTCATCTGGAGAAGTTAAATATGCACACGGTAACTATTTTCTGCATATGTGAGGCAATTAGAAGGTGATATGCATTATCAGCCCACCAATTCAGATGTGCTTCACTCTAAGTCACTTGAGGCATTGCCTCATAGCATACCTGCAGATACTGATGAACTTCTAGAAAATGTCAAGGTCAGGCATTCTGTGTTTCAAAGACTTAGGGAGCCATCCAGCTAGCCATCTTCTTGTAATATGTGTCCTCATGACTGTGGTGGCCCTGAACTTGTGCTGGCCAGATACCCAGCTGTGATGAGCATAATTGACTCTGGCCCTAATAGCCACCCCTCTGAATGTACCAGTGATCGGGGTCCAAGGTCACAATTCCCACAGGCTGCCCCCAGGCAGTGACTGAGCACGATGAGGTACAAACGTGTCCCTATTCAGGTGAAACTCAAGACTCCTTCAGTGGGTAGTTTGGCTCGAGGACTGCCCCTCGGCCCGGCTGAACCTCTCTTGGAACCGCACTGCACTCTGAGGCTCTTACTGCCCAACCTCGCCTTCCTCTCTGCTTCCACAGGAGTTGGACCTTTGTTTCCATCTGAAGACTCCTCTTGCCTGGTCCTCTCTCCCCTCCTCATCCTTGACAGCCACTACCTTCTCTTGCACATCTAACCCCATCTTGGAACCTGAGCTCACAATGATTTTCATACCATCGCACAAGATAAAATCAAGATGTTTATGAATGGTGCTCGCTTCAGCAGCACATATACTAAAATTGGAACGATACAGAGAAGATTAGCATGGCCCCTACACAAGGATGACACGCAAATTCATGAAGCGTTCCATATTTTTCTACCCCAAAGATACAGACGTAGTGAAGATAAGGGCCATATGCACCCCAATGTTCATAGCAGCATTGTCCACAATAGCTAAATCGTGGAAGGAGCCGAGATGCCCTCCGACAGATGACTGGATTAAGAAGATGTGGTCCATATATACAATGGAATATTACTCAGCTATCAAAAAGAACGATTTCTCAACATTTGCTCCAACATGGACAGGACTGGAGGAGATAATGCTAATTGAAATAAGTCAAGCAGAGAAAGACAATTATCATATGGTTTCTCTCATCTATGGAACATAAGAAATAGCAGGGAGATCGGTAGGGGAAGAAAGGAAAGAAGAAAGAGGGGGTAAACAGAAGGGGGAATGAAGCATGAGAGACTATGGACTCTGAGAAACAAACAGGGCTTCAGAGGGGAGGGGGGTGGGGGAATGGGATAGGCTGGTGATGGGTAGTAAGGAGGGTACGTATTGCATGGTGCACTGGGTGTTATATGCAAGTAATGAATCATGGAACTTTACATCAAAAACTAGGGATATACTGTATGGTGACTAACATAATATAATAAAAAATATTATTAAAAAAAGATGTTTATGGGGGCGCCTGGGTGGCACAGCGGTTAGGCGTCTGCCTTCGGCTCAGGGCGTGATCCCGGCGTTATGGGATCGAGCCCCACATCAGGCTTCTCCACTGGGAGCCTGCTTCTTCCTCTCCCACTCCCCCTGCTTGTGTTCCCTCTCTCGCTGGCTGTCTCTATCTC
Source organism: Ursus maritimus (assembly GCF_017311325.1). Taxonomy (NCBI): domain Eukaryota; kingdom Metazoa; phylum Chordata; class Mammalia; order Carnivora; family Ursidae; genus Ursus; species Ursus maritimus. The sequence continues at coordinate 24,736,270 of NW_024426230.1, read as the reverse complement.
TGTCGAATAAATAAATAAAATCTTTAAAAAAAAAAAAGATGTTATTTTTGACATCAAGGAATTTCTAGTGGAAAAGCACAACAGTGAGGGCAAGGAACATCTAAACAATCAGTCTGAAACTCACTGCCCGCCTGGAGCTAAGGGCCTCTCCTGGGGCATCAGGAAAGGAGGGCTCTAAGGAATTCTGAGTTTGAAGAGGCTGGAGCCAGTGCGATACTGTACGCCTAAGAGAAGATAATGTGGACGAGTGAGATTCTGGAAGCTTTCAAATGAAATGGAAAGGCTTGGGTCTACCAGAGAGAGAATATTTCAAGATCTGAGATGTAAATCAGGAACGATTTGTTTCCTGATAAAGGTGGAAACAGACGTCTGAAAGCAAGTACAGGTACAAACTCTAACAGATGATAATAATTCAGGCCAAGTGCATCTTAGCAAATGGCAGTGCAAATAAGTGATGGGAGTTAGCGTGGAAAACTAAGGCTCAGTGCGCGGACACACTGAAGTGCTTACATGAGAAAATGCAATTACTTTCAATTGCACTAAACCTAATTAGGTACCCTTATTGCTTTTAATAACGGCTGGTCTGTATGAAATTTAGTGGTTCCGGCTCTTTGCTCACTCATATTGTGAGCTTTATCTGGCTTTGTTACCGGATCCCCAAGCCCAGGTTCTTGAGTCTCAGTGTCACAGGAATGAACACTGAACGTGAGACGAAGAACACAGGTGGGGTTTATGAGAGATAGCTTACATACAAGAGAGCCGATGAGAAAGAGGAATGTCACTCCCTGAAGGGGTAGCTTGCAAGGCTTGTAAAGGCGCTTTTCCAAATGGTGAAGGGTTCTGAGTAGGGAAGTGTCCTTCAGTCCCACGGTCATTATCTTGTGGCTGTTACTTTTTAGTGGACACAAGACGGTCACAGGATGCCTTTCTTTGTGGTTGATGTTCTTTAGGGCTCCTGGAAAATAGAAATACTTGTGCAAGCAGGCTTTGAATTGTTACTTCTTATTTTGCCCAGACAACCATTACTCCCTGGTGGCTGTTATCTGTCATTTGTTCTTTTCCCAGAAGGAGGTATTTGTCTCTAAGCCTGTGGAAATTTCAACCCTTGCCTCAGACCAGCAACTTTACAGGAGTTACGTCCCTCTTGCTTTCCCTATATTGTCTCAGCTTTGCTATCAAGAACTTTCTGTGGGGCTTGGGGAATATCTGTAGGAAAAATATTGCCTCCCCCCTAAATGGACTTGAGGTAGAGAGAGTGAAATGAAGTACAATTTTGAGAATGCCAATATTACCAAGAATCAGCTAATGCAAAGCTAGGATATGTTTTCCAAATGAGGATATTTTAATAGGCTAACTGGTGCCCAGCGTACTATGCTACCCAGACATGAATTTTAGGAACTTGAAATTCTAGCACAGAAGAGCCTTAGTTTGAGCTCCCCTAAAAGCAAAGTGTGAGACAAGAACTGGGGTGTGGTAGTTGAACTGGGAGGTGATTCCAGGGAGCAGGAGTGCGGCTGCCGAGATAGGGAGACAGAACAGGAGAAAGAATAACACATGGTGACTTTCTGAGGAAAAAAGAGGCCAAAACAGGGAGGCTTTTTACTGCTGTGGACATTGGTGACTCAGTCCCACTACAGACCCTCAAAGGAACTGTAGAGAATGTGTCTCAGAATTATCCCACTGAAGGACAGGGAGGCTGGGGGAGTCACTCCCTAACTTCTTCCTCATTCATTGAAGTTTGTCCCCTAAGGCATTAATTTCCCCCACACTTCTGGGTCGCATCTATGTGGACCAAAAAGACTTTGGAGGAAGTCCTAAAGCAAAAGTAGAGCAATCCCCTGGCCCATGCCTGAGGTGAGACGTTGGCCATTTACAGGGACTGTCCACTGACTAGCTACTGTGTCCCGTCCTGAGGTCTGAGGGTTGGAGGGCTGTGGTCTGAGGCCTGTGGAGCACAGCCACCATTGACTTCATGAAGCCACTGCCACTCTCATTAGTGTGTTCCTTCTTGTCTTAGCAAAGGGTCCCTCTTCCTGGGCAACACAGCCATTGGTTAGGTTCTCTGGTGCCCTTTCATAAACCAATTCGAACATGCCCTTCTGACTCTTCTTTCCATACTTTGCGCAGGCAGTTGTGGCATTTCTGCCACATTTATTGTAAGCTATTGTCATGTCCAACCATCAAAGAACCAAGCTAGCAACCTATTAAGGGTCCTTACCAGGAAGTTAAATCCTGCGTCATGGGAAGGTGCTTCCAGGTTGACGATCCACTCCCTCTATCCAGCACCCTCAAGATCTACTCTCACACACATTTCTAGGTTCCTGCCAGGTCATATTAGTAAGATCTGCAGTTCTTCCAGGAGTGCGCTGTCTGCTCCTGCAGCAGGGACTGCTTGGGCTATGCCAAGAGCTGACCCTAATTATTCATCTGATGGCAATGGTGGAAGGTATGGGTAGACCTGGAAAAGGATGAGCATCATCTTACTTCTGCCTCAGGTGAAGGCTTTGTGTCATCTGTTGGCCAAGTGAGGGGGGCTGCTCTTCTCTAGCAAGATGGAGGGGACTGTTTCTTCCCACTCCGAAGAATCTAGGGCTTCAGAATTCTCAGGTACATCCATGAACTATGCCATCCCATGTCTCAGGATCCTACTCCTTTCTTATAAGGGCTCTGATCTTACCAAAAGGAAACCTGTCAATGACAAGCATTCTCCTAACTAGCACATCTGTCACCCACCAGTTGAAGATAAGCAGCTCTGTATTGCTGCCGTGAACACTTTCTGGGCTTCACAGCATGCCCTGAATTGATAGTTAGACCATTCTCTTTCTTCCAGGTTTGTAGAGAAGATAATAAAAGTCAGCCGACTTCATAATCCTCATACTTACCCTCATAAGGACTAGAGCTACCACTGTGGAAGTCAGTGCTTTCCCCTTCTACCTAAACCTCATGCCAGTCCTCCATTAGTGAGATTCTTAGCAGTTATGAGGATGAGCTCACCAGAGTTTCTCTCATGCCACATACCACCGGCACTAGGGTCCTTGCTTTCATCTCACCAGTTTCAGTGTCCCATCCTGAGGGGCTGCTTTTTCTAGCACTTCCATTTCCAATGGTCTTGCCTTGGGTCCCCCTAAACCCACATACCAGTTGAGCAAAGTCCCACAGCTTCTGAGAAAGCACTAAAAAAGCAGAGAGACACCATGCAAACACTTGAGGTAGGATGTTGTCTATGTGCATGGAATTTTTCATATGACTACTGAAATCAGGCAGGCCCGGAGTGTGGCTTAGGGCGGTCCAGCTGTCTGTGTACGACAAGATGTTAGTGAACTAGAGGGAACTCAGGAAAACTGACAGACATTTTAGAGCCTTGGATAATCAACCCATTCCCCAAAACTATCATATCAAGAATAGATATAAAATTCATTAAAATAACTTCTCTAGTCAAAACCTGAGGTATGCCCATAATTTAAAGCTAAGACCCATGAAGAAAAGTGTTTTACTTTCCCAGGGACCAAACAGACAAACAAACAAAACCCTCAAAAAACGCCTGAAAGACATAGCTCAGACATTTTAGAATAAACCAGAAAGAGGGGACAGTGATCATTCCATCTGAATGGGATGAAAAAGAACAGGAAGTGACTGGAAGATTCCAGGCAATGCTTTCCTNCTGAGGTACACTAATAAAGTCGGGAGGCTAGGAGTCTATGTATTAAGATTATTTTGAATATAGTTTTACCCAGAAGGCCCTGCCACTGTAGCAGAAGCACCTTCCGTGGTGCCGTGCCTGGGAAGTCCTGCACAGAGGGGCAAAGCATCCCTAGCATCTAAAGTCTGTAAATCTAGAGTCTTATTCAAGGTAGGGAAGGCCTTGTTCTCTCACCCCCAGCAAACCCCAGGAGGGAGCAGCAGAAAGTTGTGCAGGAAAAGCAGCAACACCATCTGTCCAAGGAGCTGTCTACCTGGGACTCAGTGTAGGGATGTTTGCTTTACACATAACTGGAAAAGAAATAGCTTCCAGCTGGCTTCAGCTCTATGTTAGGATAGGATACGTGTTAGAATTGGCTAATTGCTGTGACAAACCACCCCAAATCTCAATGGCTTACAACCACACAAAAGGTTTAATTCTTGCTCATCTCATACCGCCGTCAAGTTGGCAGGGACTCGGGGACCCCAGCTTCTTTCATATTGTGGCTGCTCTGTCCCCTGAGCCTTGGAGTCCTCCACTAGATCCTCTGCCTCTATCCCACCCAAGTGCAGAGGGAGAGAGAATGATGAAGGAAGGTGGAGGACCACTCGGCAGGTGGAGACCTGGTGGCCTACATGACTTCTATCTGCATTGCTTTACCGAGAACTAATCACATGGTCCCACCTAGACGTGGGTCTGGGAAAAGTGGTCTTCCTGTGAGCCCAGGAGGGAAATGATAGAGTCCAGCATATACAGAGAAATGTCTCTGCCACAAACTGTATTCTATACATAATTGCACTAAATGATATCCCCCAGAGAAAATATCATCACTGACATAATCCTAAAAACTCAATTCTTTACACATTTCTAGTTTTGGTTAAGAAATCACTCAAATTGATGCTCTTATCATTTCTCCCTGATGGCTGAATAGAACTTATGTTCTGGGCTCTCCTCCCTAAGCTCTGTCAAGGTTCTGCCCATCCTGGGCATCCCATTTAAAATTGCAACCCACCCATCTCATCTTATCACTCTAACTCTGCCCTATTTTTCCCCAAGGCATGTATCATAATCTCATAATACATTATTTATTATATTTCTTTTTTATGGAATGCCTTTCCTCCTTGAAATTTAACCTCTAATAGGGCAGGTGCTTTTGTCTGATTTGATAACTGAGGTATCCTGATGCCTACAACTGTTCCTGGGACATAGTAGGCATAATGAATGAACAAATGAATAATGAACAAATGAACAGGGAGATACAGGCATTCATCAAGAAGGAACCCAGAAACAGATCTGTACACGCATGTTCATGGTAGCATTATTCACCATACCCAAAAGATGGAAAACACCTCAAATGTCCATGGAGGGATGAATGGGTAAACAAAATGTGGTATACACATACAATGGAATATTATTCAACCTTAAGACGGAAGGAAAGACTCCAGAAATCCCACTTCTGGGTACATATCCAAAAGAACTGAAAGCAGGGTCTTGAAGAAGTATCTGCACATCCATGTTCATAGCAGTACCATTCACAATAGCCCAGAGGTGAAAGCAATCCACATGTCCATTGACTAATAAATGAGTAAAAACATGTATATACATACAATGGGGTATTATTCAGCCTTAAAAAAAAGAAGGAAATCCTTTTTCGTGCTACCACGTGCATGAACCTTGGGAACATTATGCTAAGTGAAATAAGCCACTCTCTGGGCTCTCAATCTTCCTTCTGGAGCCATTTCAGGAGTGAACTTGATTGATATATATGCGGACAAAGAGTTCAATCAGAACCCAGAGTTCAGCAATACAGATCAGATTGACCTGTATGATGCCGTGTCGATGGCCACCTCACTGCCCTCAGATGACAGGAGCGGCAACACAGAGTCACCTCCTCCTGTTTGCCAGGAGCCATCTCCAAGCCCAGCAACAAGACCCCTGCAATTCTGGGTACCTACAGTGGCCTATGAAATAGGGGAACTATGCAGGCAACTTCTCCTGGTGGACCACAGACCAGTAGCAGCCCCGGGTTATTCACTTGGTAGGAATCTATGATGTGGTAGAGTTGAAATTTGCAGAGAATGGAGCAAATGGCCAATCCAAAGGGTATGCTGAGGTGGTAAATCTTCTGAAAACTCTGTTCACAAATTGTTGGAGTTGCTCCCAAGGAAAGTTCTTAGTAGAAAAAAACTGGATGTGAGGCCAGCCACCTGGTAGAACCTGTCACAGTTTGAGGCATAGTCTCAGCAGGAGGGCTCTCTCCATGGAACCACTCCTGAGATTCTAGCGATTCAGCTGATGGGTGGATCACCCTCAGAATCTTGTACCCTCGTCTACCTGGAACATAGGCCCCAGATGTGCTGCCCCACCTCAGTTGCCCTCCTTTGCCCTTCGCCTGTTGGATCTGCCCCACCCCCAATTCCATCCCCACTTCCTCCCTCCTCAAGCTTTGGAGTCCCTCCTTTTCCTCCTGGCATCCACTATAAGCATCTCATGTCTTTTTAAAATGCAGAGACAACCAAGTAAGGTGATAGTTTAAGGGAAAAAAATATATAGAATGTGAGAAAAAACATTTACCTGGGGAATTCTTTTCTCCCCATTTTTTGTTTTGTTTTTACTCAATGATACAATTTTTAGTTTTAATTCCTGACAGCAAACAAGAAAAAAAAGGCCTTGTTCCCCATGTTGTCAGTGATTTATTTGTCTTTCTGATAAGTTGAAAACTGTGTAATAAATTTGATGATGCTATCGATCTTTTATACTGCTTTGCATTTTTTTCCTTTTGCAAAAAAAATTTTTTAAATAATAAAATAGGGTTGTGAGCTGTTAAAAACTAAAAACAAAACACAAATATTCTATGATTCCACTTACTGAAGTATCTAAAGTAGTCAAGTTCATAGAAACAGAAGTGGAATGGTGGTTACCAGGGACTGGGGGCAAAGAAAATGAGGAGTTAGTGTTTTAATGGGTATAGAGTTTGAGTTTAAGAAGATGAAAATGCTCTTCACTGGCTTGACTCCCACTAAGAATGGACATGATTCAGGAGTGTGCAGGTTTGGTTCATTTCAATATGATACCGGTCACTATGCCCAATATTGGTATATGATGTATGACCTAACATTATGCATTTCTGTCTCTGTCTAAAATAAATAAATAAAATCTTTAAACATAAATAAATAAATAAAGCTTATAAATATATCAATAAATCAAGGATCTGTCTTTCCAGTATGAACTATACAACTGGGTTGCCAAATTATACATTAGGGGAAGTATCTCTTTATAAGTAATATTTAACAAATGAAATAGAAATTATTAAAATTAGAATATGTTCATTTTATAAATGAGATTAACTACTAGATATAGGCAGTAATCGTCAGGGACTGTTAACATCCCTCTGAGGGATACAACTGGATATGCCTCCTATAGAACTGCCCAGCACCCCCTGTGCTCTTGCCTAAAGGATCAAACGTTGAGACTGATCCAGTCCCTGGACCCAGCTGTCAATTTGCAGGAAATAGGACAGAGGAACATGTGGAATTATACCGTGAGTTTGTAATCAGCAAAATTCAGGCTGTGGGAAACTCTGCCAGTGAAAGGACCCAAATAAAAGGTAAGAAAAAGACAGAGATGATTAGGTGAAAACTTAAAAGACATCTTTTTTCTTTTTTTTAATGGGCAAAGCTAAATTATAACATCCAGAAACATTTTATCACTCCTGGGGGATGAAACTATTTGCAAAGAAGCAATTTCTATAAAAGTAATTGGGGAAAACAGTGTTCATCATTGGGATGAGTCTCATGGAAAGGGGTCCTGAAGTGGAAGGCAAAGTTTTATACTTTCACCTGGGTTATAGTTACAAAGGTGTTCACGTTTATAAAAATTCATTGCCATGTATTCGCTTTGTGTAGTTTTCTGTATCTTCATTTTACACTCCAAAAACATCACAAGTTCTAAAAGAGAGAAAGATGCTTAGGAGACACAATAACAAATATAATATGTAGACCTTATTTGGATCCTGATTTAAACAAGCCAGTTATAAAATATTTATGAGATAATCAGGAAAATTAGAACAGTGACTGGATCTTTGATGACATTTGGGATTATTGTTTAATTATAGATGTGATAATTCTGTGTGTTTTAGAAAAAGAGTCATTATTTAAAGGTACACATTGAAATATTTTGGATAATGTTTGAGATTTACTTTAATCCATTGAGAGTGGAAATGGCAGTAGGGGTATAAATGAAACAAATTGGCCAATGTTGCTAATTGGTGAGACTGGTTTCAGAGTACATGTGGGCTCATTATATTATTCCCGCAACTTTTTAAATTAATTAATTATTTAAAATATTTTATCTTATTTATTTGAGAGAGAACAAGCACAAGCAAGGAGAGGGGCAGAAGGAGAAGCAGACTTCCCACTGAGCAGGGAGCCCAATGTGGGGCTCGATCCCAGGACCTTGAGATCATGACCTGAGCCAAAGGCAGACGCTTCACTGATTGAGCCACCCAGGCGCCCCCATTGCCTCAATTTTCATGCATATTTGAAATTTTCCATAACAAAAAATTTCTTTTATTGTTGTGATTTGGATGAGTAGTTCGTAAGCAAAGGAAACACGGACCCATAAGATCTGTATGTCGATTGCACGAGCAGCTTTCTCTCTTTTCAATGACTGTTGTGAAAATTCTCTCTACAGGGGATGATTATGTAAGTAAGACCAAAACTTCAGAGCCAGGTGAATAGCAAATATCCCAATACTTCTTTCAGACCGAACTGGCAAAATCAAACATGTTTTAACTTCTCTCTGGAGGTCTGGAGACCATGAGGCACAAGCTAAATTGTAGTGAATGTACTGTCTGGGAGCTGACGCCCAGAGTGGTGCACCTGATAGGACAGAACCTTCCATATTCTGCAGAGTTTCAGGCCCAGACCCAAAATCTGTCTTTGAAACACCTCCCACACTTGTTGAACAGCTGCTCAATCTGAAGTTAGCACCCAAAGGAAAACATAATAATATGGGTTGTTTTTTAAGGCCTTGCTGTCTCAATTTTATCATGCTGGCATCAGCACCATATGCCTACTGCTGTGGCAAATTGAGAAGAAAATGTTTCTATGACCATGCTGCTGATTTTAAAAATAACATATCTAATGAGCCAGCTGTGATTAGACCAAAAAAATTAATAATCATTTCTGCAGTTTATTTCATCCTAAACAGTTCTCAAATATTATTCTCTCTTTACAAAACTCTTATACAGATATCCTACAGATGGTCCATTTGATGGGTTCTATTTTAAACAAACCAACAGAGAGATCATTGTTTTTATCAAGCGGTAGGAAAAATAGTTTATTACAGGTCAAATGGGCAGAACTAAAAAGGAAGTATGACTTTGACAAAATGACATGTGTTTTATAGGGCAGTGTTGTCAGTTCATTGAGATACAATGCGCTGTCGCCTTGGAAGTTGTAAATACAGGAAATAAAGATTGACTTGAGCGCTAAACCATGCAATCAATATATAGTGATCAGAGCTGACAGTGCAAATCTGCTTAGAGACCAAGCAGCTGTCAGGTCAGCAAGACTGGGCTATGAAAAATGAATATATTATGATACCTAAAGAATGTGTTCATCCAAAGGTGTGTGGGAGGGGGTCACAGAAATGTAGAAAAGCAAGTGTCACTAAGTTAAGTGTTGGCTGTGCGTGTCTAAACAGCATTCAGAGGACAGAGAACCTTATTAACCAGTGGTTCTCTGGGTTACTGGAGTCTTCCTGTGAGCCAGAAGCATCAGGCTATGGAAACTCAAGGCTGAGGTCACACACACCTAGCCTGGCTCACAGATAGATTTCTCTGGATCCTGTAGGTTTTCTTTTTAATATTCAAACTAACTAGAAACATTTTTTTTTAAGATTTTGTGTAAGAATCTCCATTTATGGCTGTTCTTGAAAAAGCCCATATTCTCATGCGGCAAAAATCAGCTAGAACTGAATAAAAGCTGTCACCTTCGCTCCCCAATCAGTCACCTTCACTCAGCTCTCTTACCTGCCTAGACCCCAAAGGCATCTGTGTTGGCCGCACACCCTGCCCCCTCCCCCCCACTGTGGAATACCTTCAGCTAATCCATTGGTCTCACTTCCTGCGTGCTAACTCCATGCTCATACAATCTTCTGGTGCCAGCCTGACTTCTCCTCTTGGTCTTTTTACAGGGATGAGCCTGTCGTGTTGATGTCATCTTCAAGGCTAAGGATTGAAACACCATTGCTGCTAAATTCACAGTGGCGAGCACCCTGGTTCAGTGACATGGGATTGAACTACCCAATGTCACCATATGGAATCCTCTGCAAAGAGGACATTGTTCAATTTTCATCTTATATTTAGAAGGTACTTTTTGGTCTAATTTTGTTTTATAAATCACATATGCTCACATTATACTTTTGTATATAGCCGTGTGTGCGTGTGTGTGTGTGCGTGTGTGTGAAATCTGAAAATAGGACTTAGGTTAGTGGAAGAGCAACCAAAATAAAAGTTTGGGTTCAAAAATAAAATGATATTTGCCTTCCCAGCACTTCCTGTAGCGTGCTGGCTGTACACTTATGGTTGCTTTATCCTTTCTACTAATATCACGTTTCATGGTTCTTTATTAGTTGTGAAAGAATTCTTGCGTTATCTGACTCTCAAGCCTTACCTTCTCTACTTAGTTAATGTCATTGCCTCTGCAGTCACCCACTAGCCTCCTTTATTTTATAATTTAGAAAATGTCCACCTACATATTGTACCTCAATTGTGTCATCTGCCAAAAAGCAAGATGATTGGGAAAGAAAATCTTAAAAACACTTCCTACACGTTCACACATTGCAGAGGCTTTACATCACAGGCATTTGGGAGCCCCACTGTGTCTGGGAGAACTTTAGAATGATTCATGCAGGAAACAACTTGGGGGAAGATGAACTCCAAAAGATTCTCTTTAGCATGCGTGTGGCAATGCTGCCTCGTGGAACAGCTCTGAAATGCTTTAAGATCTTCCAACTCTTTCCGCATTTCAGTCAGAAACATAGAATGCTCATTCATTCATTCAAAAAGTGGGTGTCAAGCATCTACCATGTGCCAGTGACCAAAGACACCCTTAAAGCCAAGAGAAAGCAGTTCTCCTAAACGGAGTCTCAATGATCATAATGATGATGACAATAATAAAACAGACAGGACATTTTTTGCCTTTGCAGCCAGTCCCACGAGGGGCTTTCCATTGTGTTGTTTTCTGCATTACAGGATAGGACTATTTGGCAGCTTGTAAGAATTTCCAGGAAGTGTCACATAGATCTATACTTATGATTTGTGTGTTTTCCTCCTGTAGGGAGGTGTCTTTGGACACCAAATTAGAGTTTCCTACAAAATGCAGGCGGAAAGCTGGCAACTACTTAGGGAATATTTCTCAGTATTGCTTCCAAGTAATTTTAAAAGCATACCAGAATGTCAGAAACTCAGTTTCTATCTCATCTTACAGTGAACAATGAATATGTGGTGTACTGAGAAATAATAAATAAGTAGATCTCTTAAAGTTATGTTTTTGAAATCACACATGCATTTGACTGATAAATCAGTCACACATAAAAGTGTTTTGAGAAGCTTCTCAGTTTCATTTCTACAAAATGTAATACTTCCAAGGCTGACATTTCAATAACTAAAATATATCTTCAACGACAGAAAGAAGAGTTTGGATCAACTCTTTACCTGGGTTACAAACTAAATTTACTTTGAATTTTGCTTTCTAAGAATCAAAGAGAATGACAGCAGAAAATTGAAATGATGACATTTTTGAAGGGCCAAATACTGATGTTTTAATTACAGAGTTGGCAGTCTAGGCTCCAACAACTCAAATAAGACACTGGCATTGGCCTGGGAATGGGTTTTATTCCATAAAGATACTATGTGACCTCTAATGAGTACTTAGAATTTAGATAGAGATAGGAATATCAGAGATATAATTTTAATGTAAACATTATTGTAAATAGGATCTACTTCACTAAAAACCTGTTTCTTCTCCTGCAAACTCTGTTGGCAACAAGCCAAGGAACTTAAAAGCCTGACAGATAGTGTTGTGGAAGCTGTGTGTGTGTTGTGGTGATTGTGTGTTGTTGAAACTGTTAACTTTTAAATGACAGCTCTAGTATTTTATGCTAGTAACAAAATGATGACTCTGTGAGTTCCATGTGGGAACCCTGTAATTAATTTTAAAATTGCCCAGCAACCTACAGGTAGGCTTAGGCATATGACAGCCAATGAGGACATTTGATGGCCTCACAGGAGTGGGTTTGATATGGTATTTTTTAATAGAAGGGGAAAAATATTGAGCCAAATGCCAAGTACCTTGCATTCTCTAAGTAATCACAGAATGGCATTCCGGGAGATAACATACATATTTACCTGTCCTACCCAAAGTCACTACCAAGCTGTTCTAAACTTGAAGGACAGAAGGCAAACGACTCACCTGCCTGGTACTTATTTTGCAAAAAGCAAGGACTACAGTGCGTCTATTCCACTCCAGAACCTCAGGCTTCAGAGTTAGCTACTTAGGGTCTGTGTAACCTTGGCCAGTTTCCACAACCTGAGTCTATAATTTTTATCTATAAAATTAACAAAAGTACCCTATAAAAACAGAATAGAAATACCTATCCCACAACAACTAATGTTGTTAGAAAGGTCCAGGGAGATAATGTGCTTTAGCAGTGTGCCCGAGGGATGGTAAGAGCTCAGGAAACAAGAGGACTTTGTACTACCCTCCCTGCACACTATCTGCCACTGCATGAAGCAGACGAATTGAGCTGCTCCTGCTTTGCCTCTCTACCTCACAGATGTGGTCACCGCAGCTGAAATGCAGCAGTTCCTTCTGGGTTCTTCCTAGAGGACGAAAGTTGTTCATCAGCAACATAAAATGCATGAGTCCCCCTTCCTGACCCTGGTGAGATGCCAAGAAAGAGAGGTGGTTTTCTGGAGGAGGATTGCTTGGGCAGAAGTGTCTGTATCCACTTCTGTGACATAGAGTGCCAGCCTGTAATTGAGAATTGTATGTAATTGAGAATGAATGCCACCTGTGTATACACAGGAAACAGGTGAAATCATTTTTCTCATGAATGGGATTGAACTATTCTCCCCCACAAGGATTTCTCAAGTCCTTGCTTAAATATCACCTCCTCCACAAGGGCTCCTCTGACTATCATGTTGAAAATAGCAACCCACCTCCCCATATTGAATCTTCCTTAATGTTTTCTTCTTCCTTAACCCCATTAATTTAGTGGAATATGTTGTTTTCAGATTTATTATGTCTATTGATTATTGTCTATCTCTTCTAGCTAGAACGCAATCTTTTTGGGGACAGGAATGTGTGTTTGTTTTTTGCCTAAAGAGTTGATAATTTGTTGAATGAACAAATAAATACATAGATTTATTCACCTTTGCTTGTCTATGCACAGAGAAGTTCTAGAAACTTCCTGAAAAAATAATAACAGTTGTTCCTAGGAAAAGGAAAATGGGGAGAGGTGGTCTGGATGAACTGGGGGTGGGGTGGGAGGGAGATTTCAATTTTTGATTTTTGAACCATGGGAATTTTTGAGGTGTGTGTGTGTGTTCAGAAATCACTGTTTCTAAAGTCACCCGCCATCTCTGACAGGCCTGACTTCCACCTCTCCATTCTCTCAAAAGAGATCTCTCTTCCTTCTTCTTCCTGTGCCTCTTTAATTTCTCTGTAAAGCCTTGAAACAGTACATTTTTCCCACCACACGTACATATGCATCAGCACATACCCTTTCTGTGTAAGCGAGTCTGTAAGAAAAGTGTAAAATCGAACTTCGGTTTCAAAGCAGAGCTATCCTACTCAAACACAGAATGTAACCAAGTGTTTAGTAAAGGCTTCTTGTTCAACAGCAACAACAAAAAGTTGACTCCAGGAAGAGTGATGGTGACCTTAGAGGGTTGGATAAACTGATGGTTCATGCTGGCAACTGCTTTGTCGGGCATTAGCCCTCTCTCCCAGGGTCACCTAGCAGAAGGTCCATTGGGTAGCAGGTGAAGTGACTCCTGTGCTGGAAAGACATGCTCAGGGGTTCTCCCTGCTGAGTGTTTCCCTGAGGCCAGATATTGGCTTCCAGGCTGCACCCTCCACCGTTTTAATGGAAGGACTTACTCGTGTTAGCCATCTGAGGGGAATGCCTCAGAGAGACTGAGAGAACACAAACAAGCAGATCTGCAATGTGGTGTGAAGAAAACAGAAGAGCACGTGAGTTGGGATGTGTTAAACATGAGGAATTAATTTACACAGGCACCAGCACAATCTAAAATCAAGACAAAGCCAGGAGCCTTGCCTTCAAATCGCCAGTGTGTGGAACACAAGTAAAAACTTAAGATATAGATGCTTTCTTCTTCCCCTCCAGCCTCTTTTTCACCTCCCCACACATTTTCCAGCCAGCTGTAGGCAAGTGAATTATTATTTGGGCCAAATTCTTCTAGGAAGGAAGGAGTAAACTCAATCCATCTTCATTCCTCTCCTCTGACAAGGTAGGTAAGACAGTGATGATATCAGTCTTTAAACTCACTGGATTTTGTTCAGAGGGATTTAATGAATATTCGTTAATACACTGTGGTAAGCAATGAGAAATTATGAAGCATAGCAAAGTGATAAAGGCCATGAATTATAAATTCCTAAACCCTTATGCAGAAAACTCATTTCTTCTTAGTGCATTAAGATCTGACCATCCCCAGATGCAGTGCCTTTTGAGTACATCTATGAATTTTAATTCAGTAAATAATTAAAATCTGAAGAAAGAAGTCATTTTTAAAATATTATATATGTTTAGTCAAAGTACAGTTGACTAGTTGACATACAGTATTATGTTAGTTTCATGTATACCAGTGATTTGACGTTGATACCCATTACAAAATGCTCGTGAGGTATAGTTACCATCTATCACCATACAAAGTTATTACCACATTATTGACTCTATTCCCTATGCTGTACTTTCATCCCACGACTTATTTTTTTTATAACTGGAACTTTGTACCTCTTCATTTCTTCGCCTATTTCTCCCACCCCTAACCCCTCCCCTCTGGCAGCCACCAGTTTGTTTTCTGTGTTTATGAGTCTATTTCCATTTTGTTCGTTTGTTTTTTAGATTCCACATATAAGTGAAATCACATGGCATTCTGTCTGACTTACTTTACTTAGCATAATACCCTCTAGGTCTATCCAGAAAAGAGTTATTTTAAGTATAAAGATTTATTCCTAGTTTTTCACAAAATCCTTTCCCTTTATACAAAATATTAGTGAACAGTAGTCCTCCAGGATTGAAAATTGTGAAAGTCACATATCACAATGACCTGTAAATGTCTTATATTAAAACGAAGCCTAAAAAGATTTTTTTTAAAAGATTTTATTTATTTGAGAGAGAGCGCACGTGCCCATGCACAAGCAAGGGGGCAGAGAGAAAGGGAGAAGCAGGCTCTCCGCTGAGCCAGGAGCCCAACACGGGACTCGATCTCAGGACCCTGGGATCATGACCTGAGCCAAAGGCAGACACTTAACTGACTGAGCCACCCAGGTGTTCCCTAAAAAGATTTTTTAATCGATTTGTTAAGATTATATATTCTATTTAATCCACTGACCTAGAAAGTCATGTTAATGTAATTGGAGGTTGAAAGCAACATTTTCAAAATTGTTGCTCGATATTTCTCAGTGTTGGTTGTTGCTTCTGTCCTAAAAGATTATAATGGCACCAGCCCTTGAGATCCAGCCCCCAAACAAGCCCGTCTGGCCTATGACACCAGAGCAGCAAGTAGTTGACCTTGTTGCTGCTTACCACCATGACTATAGTTCTCTCTCCACTGTAGGGGTCATACAATGAAAGAAGTAGACCCCATCCCACCTCCAGGTGACATAAGCACCCAGCCCAAAGGGAGCAGCTCAGACCCTCTGAGCGGCACCCACAGAGAGAGGACGTCAGACCCCAAATAACAACTTTGCTGTGAGCAGCAAAAAGAAGGCACAATTCCGCTTATAATATTCAGAGAGTGCAGTATAGTCTATGAAACTGGGCTTTCCAGAGCACTAAACAGAAGTCACGCTTCAGCGGTCAAGAGCTAGAGGAAGGGCCAAGGCAGAGGCAAAAGCTCTAGCAGTTGCCATGGCAGCGGCGACAGGACTGGAGGTTTCCAGATGCAGGTCTGTCTCGAAAGTGTGTGATGCAATCCCATGCTGTCTGTGTTTACCACCTCGGAATGAAGACAGAGACAAGTCTGTTTTCCATCTCCCTCAGTCATTTCGCAGTAAGATAACCTGGTGAAATTCTGGAGGGGCAAGTTTGATGAGCCGTCTGCCCTGGGTCTTCAAGTTAGTCTGCAGTAAAGAAGGGTCGGGCCCTTCCCGGCTTGAGCAGGAAATGTAGCAGAAACCAATCACTGGGGGCGCCTGGGTGGCACAGCGGTTAAGCGTCTGCCTTCGGCTCAGGGCGTGATCCCGGTGTGATGGGATCGAGCCCCACATCAGGCTCCTCGGCTGGGAGCCTGCTTCTTCCTCTCCCACTCCCCCTACTGTGTTCCCTCTCTCGTTGGCTGTCTCTCTGTTAAATAAATAAATAAAATCTTAAATAAAAAAAAAAAAAAAAAAAGAAGCCAATCACTGAGGCAGGTTTAGCCTGGTCGGCTGAAATCTCCAGCTACACTATAACTTTTACCAGGCTCCACCTGCAGAATGATTGATCCAATAGTAAAACTGATTTGGTCAGCGGGCGCCTGGCTGGCTCGGTCCGTAAAGCGTGACTCTCGATTGCACAGTCGTGAGTTCCAGCCCCACGTTGGGCGTGGAGCCTACGTCAAAACAAAGCAAAACGAAAATCTGATTTGGTCACCGTATACTATTATTTGGAAATATTAAGAACTATTCCAGGTAGTGCAGGGGCATTGAATCTGAATTCATTTCAGAAAAAGCAACAAGAGGATATTTCTTTTTCTCTTTATTCCTTTAAGTAATTTGCAGAGGAAAATAGGCTCTCATTGCAGATG
>NW_024426230.1:24684965-24719545 GCF_017311325.1 Ursus maritimus | reverse complement strand
TCTTTCCCTGGGACAAGAGGCCAGATGCTGAGATGTGGGTCCATTCTCTAGATAAATTTTACCCTTCCCACACCCCAGGGGAGATGAAGTTACTTTTTTTATTGTGGTGAAGTATACATAACTTAAAATTGACCGTTTTCACCATTTTAAGGGTACAATTCAGTAGCAACCACTGTGCACACACACACAGTGTTGTGTGACCAACCATCGGCACTATCCATTTCCAGAACTTTTTCAACATCCCAAACAGAAACTCTGTACCCATTAAAAAATAACCTGCCAGGGGCATCTGTGTGGCTCAGTAGGTTTGGCGGCTGGCTCTCGATTTCGGCTCAGGTCATGATCTCAGGGCCATGAGGTCGAGCCTCGAGTCAGGCTCTGGACTCAGCGGAGAGTCTGCTCGAGGATTTTCTCTCTTCCTCTCCCCTTGCCCCTACTTCCTGCTTAGGTGCACACACACACGCGTGCTCTCTCTCTCTCTCTAAATAATTCCCCATTAGTCCCTCTCCTCAGCCCCTCGCAACCGCTATTCTACTTTCTGTCTCAATGAATTTGCTTATTCTAGGTACCTATGTAAGTGAGGTCATGCAATATTTGCCTTTCTATGGCTGGCTTTCAGTTAGTATAATGTTTTCAAGATTCTTCCGTGTTGTTGCATGTGTCAGAACCCTCCTTTTAAAGGCTGAATGATATTCCATTGTATGTATGGACGACATAAACACATTTTATGTGTATTTTGTTTATCTCTTCCTCTGTCAATGGACATTTGGTTTGTTTCTACCTTTTGGCTGTTGTGAATAATGCTGTTACATCGGTGCCAAGTATCTGTTTGAGTCCCTGCTTTCAGTTCTTTGGGGTGTATACCCAGAAGTGGAAAATGGTAATTATGTTTAACTTTGTTCCCCACAGTTTGCACATTGGGGCAATGCGCATTGGCACGACATTGGATGTACCATTTTACATTCCCTCCAAGTGTCTCCTTTGAATGATTTTGGGAAGATATAACCTCTGTGTTACTTTCTCAAATTTCAAAGTGCAGGGGGAAGGTTGCCAGTAGAGCCAGCCCTGTGAGTCAACGGTCAATACGTTTCCTTCATGTCATGCTGAAGCCCTGATAATTTAAAGCCAGAAAACCCTTGTTGCTTGCCTGCTATGAACCAGGCAATGTACCAAGCATTAGAGATACAAAGAGCTCATAGCTTAGTGAGGACGATAGACACGTATGTTCAAAAGTGTAGTGTGATGAATGCAGTAATAGAAAGATGTGCAAGGCAGTTAAAGGGCAGGAGAAAGTTTGCAGAAAGGATCATTGAACTGGGTTTTGAGGGATGAACAGGATTTTGCCAGGTGAGAGGAAAGAGACTAGCCCAAATAGGAAATAGTAAGTTCAAAGAAGATCCAAGAGAACATGAGAACATGGCATTCTCAGGGAATGAAGTGTAGTTCCTTCTGGCTGCAGGTTACTCCCTGGTTTCTGGCATGTTGGTATCCCCGCAGAAACTCTGGATAGGAGAGGAAGATGTGTGTATGTGGAGGCATGTGCTCCCATATGGACTTGTGTCTGAGGGTAGGAAGCAGTGGGACTTCATCAGGCAGCATCTGGTCTTATGATCTGTGGTCAAACGTAGGAGCATAGAGATGCTGAGTTAGAAAGGTGACTGCTGGGTGCTTTCTGACTCCTTGAGGCACTTAAGTAGTTGTTACCAAACATGAGTTTAAGGCACCTAACGATAGGAAAAGATCTCACTTAGATCTTTAGAAAAATCTACTTCTGATTGATCCAATTTTAGCAATATAGTAGACTAAGAAACCTGAAAAAAAAAAAAAAACCCACTGTAACTCCTAGAAAAGGCTTATCAAATACAATAAAAATTCTTATAAACGCAAAGCCAAATCAACACATACACAACATAGGCACATCTCCTGTGTCAGAAAAGGGGTCACTGGCAGCCAGAACAGCAACCT
Source organism: Ursus maritimus (assembly GCF_017311325.1). Taxonomy (NCBI): domain Eukaryota; kingdom Metazoa; phylum Chordata; class Mammalia; order Carnivora; family Ursidae; genus Ursus; species Ursus maritimus. Next base: position 24,717,580 of record NW_024426230.1, on the reverse strand, counting down.
GAATCTGTAAGCTGTGTGGTTCAGGGACAGGGATACACAATGGACAGCAAAGGAAAAGGAAAGGTTTACTTGCTTTTATAAAGCCAGCAGGAGAGCAAGAGAAGAATTAGCAACATGGGGTCTTATCTAATGTAACATAATCATGGGAGTGACATCCCATCACCTTTGCCATTTTCTGTTGATTATTAGTAGGTCCTAGGTCTCAATCACACTTGAAGCCGGGGAGCGGGGGTATTTATAGGGCATGAATAGGTACCATTGTGGGTCACTTTAGGGTCTGTCCACCACCTGGGTACAGACATTCTGTAGTGCTACATCCCAAGGTGTATCTGTCAACAGGTTTCTCCCCAATGTCAGAGTATTGACTTCCCATGTCATCTTTAGTGTGCCAGTGCCTATAGCCATTGCCTATAAATACAGAGGAACACAAGGGGTATTCGTTTTTCATTTGTGTATTTTATGTAAGTATTACATGGTTTTGGAAACATCCCAAACAGGATCTCTGCAGAAGAGATCCTCCTTCCCCTTCCCAAACTTTCCAGTACTACTACTCCTCAGAAGTAATTTTTGGAAATAGTTTCTGGATAGTGCAAGTTATCGAGACTATCGCCATTTCAGTAAAACAAGAGCACCATCGATCCAAGAGAAAATAGGAGTTGTACTGGGCAAGTTTAGCTCTTTGGTTTTTTGAGGTACCCAAGGTGGAGACGAAGGGGTGAGAGGTTATTAAGGGGGTCAGGGTACCGCAGGGCAGTGGCAGAGTGGCTTTCATTCTGCTCTGTGGTGCTGTGACTCAGAGAAGGAAAGTTTAGTAGCAGGTTAAGGAGAGGTTAAAACCAAGTAGTTAGTTATAAAACAAGAGAGTTAAAAATTAAAAGGAGCAAAACAAAGACTCACAGAAAAAGAAAAAAAAACAAGCTATTTTTTAGGAGTAAAGAAAAAAAATAGTAGTATGGAAAGAGTGCAAAGTATGAAAGTAAATAAAGGTCAAAAGTTCAAAGAAATCACATTGAAAATTAGAAGTTGAAACAAAGCATCACAAAAGTTAGGCTTAATTCTTTAAAAAAAAAAGTCACAAAGAGACGAACTGATAATTTACAGGCAATACAGATGGCCTGTATCTGTGAAAATAGTATAGCTTCATCTCCATTCAACCAAAACATTTAAAAAGAATCACGAGATACTATTTCTCAGCTATTAGATAGAAAGATTTAGAAGTTTGATAATATCTAGTGTAAACTTGAGGAAAACAGTCAGTCTCATACACCGTGGGTAGGAATATAAATTTCTATGGCCTGTTTAAATGACAATTTGACAATATCCATAATAACTTATAAAGCTACTTGGATTAATAAATCCATTTTTAAGGATATATGTAAGGATATATATACTTGCATGCAGGGTGTGTGTGTGAATGCACCATTTATCTTTATATGTTATAAAGATAGATTGATACATAGATCCTAGCTAGATCGCCATTAATTAAAATAGAGAAAAGGTAGAACAACTTCCATGTCTACCAATTGGGAAATGGTAACATATAAATTATTATATCTCCATTAAATATTATTTATTCCCACAATATAGCTTTCTCCCACCAGAAATGGGCTTCCTTCCCTTCCTTCTCCTCCTTCAGGAAACCTCAGGTTATTCCATATTTTAGTGATGGTTTCTTTAGTAGCTGCTAGGGTATTATCCATGATATCAATTTGCACTCACTTTTACTACCCTCAAGTGGTAGTTTGATTGTATCAATGATATTAACATCCCAGTCAGTGGCCACTCTATATGTGTGCTCTCTGCCTTATAACTCTGTGGTTCTGGCCGATTTAAATATGGACTTGGCCATGTGACCTGTTTAGGGCAATGGGAAAAAAGCAAATCTGAGACATGTACACACGCAGACTTGAAACAAGAGTTTGCACATTTCTGCTTCCTCTGTTTACACATTTCTGGTGGACCACCGTGATTGCCAAAAAATATGCCTCAGCTATGCTGAGAATAAGTTATGTGGGGTGGAGTCCAGTCATCCCAGCTGAAGCCATCATAGGCCAGCGAATTGCCACTTAATTGTCAGGCCAGTGAGTAAGCCCCAGCTAAAATCAAAGCACCAGCTAAACCAGTGGCGATCAGCAGAACCACCCAATTAACATGTAGATTCATGAGAAATAGTAAGTGATTGTTGCTGTAAACTACTACAATTTGGAGCTGTTTGTTATACAGCAATAGCTAACTGATATACCTGCCAGTTTACTTTTTCAAAAATATGTAGATTTTCCCAAGCTACTCGTGCTTCTTAATGAGCTTTCACTATCTTAAAAAATATTCTAAAAATATAATCTACCATTAAGTTCAGGATACTCTTGCTATCCTTATGGTGGTTTAATTATTATATCTTTTACAAACCTGGATTTTTTTCTTTTAGAATTTAGCTGTTTATTTCAGTCTTCTTTTTTTTTTTTTTAAGATTTTATTTATTTATTTAACAGAGACAGCCAGCGAGAGAGGGAACACAAGCAGGGGGAGTGGGAGAGGAAGAAGCAGGCTCCTAGCAGAGGAGCCTGATGTGGGGCTTGATCCCAGAACGCTGGGATCACGTCCTGAGCCGAAGACAGACGCTGAATGACTGAGCCACCCAGGCGCCCCTATTTCAGTCTTCTTAAATCAACTTCCATCAGTCTTTTAAATTTCTTTTTTCCTTTTTAAAAATTTTTTTAAGTAGGCTCTAAGCCTAATGTAGGGCTCAAACTCACAATCATGTGATCAAACGTTGCATGCTGCAACGACTGAGCCAACCAGGACTGAGCCCTCCATTAGTCTTTTTTAGACCAAACTACATTATTTTCAATAGTATGGCCATCAAGAAGATAATGATTATGTACCAAGTAAAGAGAAAAACCTTTGGAGAGGAGTCCCTAAAGTCACGAGTTTAGGGTTTTCTTTTTCTCCCATTCTATCCCAGTTTCATCAGTAGCTTAGGACCTCAGTTGACACAGAACTGGTTTCAAATACAGGAGAATGAGGTGTACCCACAACCAATCACCCATGGTAAGAGAAGATTTTTAAAAAGCAGGAGCCTGTCAGATAGAGATGAATGTGCTTTTATTTTGATCTTGTTTTAAAAAAAACTTTAAGCATTTTTTACAATGCTGCATAACACAAATTGATTTAACCCACTTTTCTACTTTTAAAAGCCTATGGAAAACAGACTTTTAAATCCATCAGTTTTTTTTTCCCCGCTCAGCACCTTTTCTAAAATCTGTCTTTTCCTTGCATTCCATTTTTTTTTTCTTTTCCTTAAACAATCTTCAATTTTTCAAAACAGAGAAGGATTGATTAGGACCTTCGTTCATGCTTAAGGTGCCCCATTCTCAGAAGATGAAATGCTTCTTCAAAAATCCTTTGCAAACAAGCTCTCAAGTCAATTACTCTCCTTTTTTGGTAATGTAAAACAAATTTTACCATTAGACATTTAACACAAGCAAAACATCTCCCTCTGTGGAAACCACCAAGCCATTTGGTTTAAAAAACTAAAGGATAAATCACATTTACCTAATGGATGAAACTTGAAAACTCTATTAATTGACCTTAATCTCTTTTCGCTATTTGGCAATGGTTTCCCAAAGAATTAATTGAGAACACTTGTAATTTCAGCCCCACATCACTCTTACTCAATGATGGAATACCACCATTAAAAGTACATATTTCTTTGGCCTCACTAGTCTTCTTTGTTTTCATTTTTTAAGTAGTTTTATTTGTTTGTGTTTTACCCATCTGGGTATGTCATGGAAAAAGAGTGTTGTTTTTTAATAATAAAATCATTCATGTTGTGGTTCTTCAAGTTGTTGGAAAAGGTCCCCTTCTATATCCACTAAAGAGAAGTGTGATTCAGGGGCACCTGGCCGGCTCAGTCCATGAAGCATGTGATGCTTGATCTCTGGGTTGTGGGTTTGAGCCCCACGTGGGTTGTAGAGATTACTTAAAAATAAAATCTTTTTTTAAAGATTTTATTTATTTATTTATTTGACAGAGAGAGAGACACAGCAAGAGAGGGAACACAAGCAGGGGGAGCGGGAGAGGGAGAAGCAGGCTTCCTGCTGAGCAGCGAGCGATGCGGGGCTCGATCCCAGGACCTTGGGATCATGACCTGAGCTGAAGGCAGATGCTTAATGACTGAACCACCCAGACACCCCTAAAAATAAAATCTTTTAAAAAGAGAGAGGTGTGGCTCAAAGAGAGGGAAATATAAACTAGGCCATGGTAACCTGAGCCAGGTGGTTTACATACATTAGTTTATTTAATCCTTCTAACCACTTTGTAATGTAGCTATTATCATCTCTCATTTGTAGTTGAGGAGATTAAGGTTCTCTAATGGATGAGAGAACGTGCCCAAGGCCACATATGGAGTCAGTGTTTGAAACCACGTGGGTCTGGCCCCAAGGCCAGTGATCTGTTCCTTCTTATTACCCAGTCAGATTTTAATATAACCTATTTGAATGACATTTAGGAGAACCCAGCGAGATTCATCTGATTTAAGTTCTGGATCTAGGATTGTTTTCTCCTCTTTTTTATGTAACCTACAACCTGCTTACATTTGACCCCTTTTAGGTGACCAGAATGTAACACAATTAAACAGCAGTCCCCTATTGCACAACCCAAAGCTTCCATGAATTCCAGGCAAGACAGGCAAGCTATTTGCCGGCATCAGAGTTTAAATAGCATCATCCGGCAGGCTGATAGTCAAGTCATCAGGGGGTTGTTAAGGACTAAACAAGGTCCTGTATGTAAGCACCTGATAACTGCACAACAAACAGTAACTTCATCTGGCAAATACTTACTGAGTGGCCAACAAAACTGCCCTGATTCCTGCTCCCCATTAGATAGCCTTGGAACGAGAAAGGAACAAATGTTGGGGAGTGACACCAAGGGGAAGGGCCTCAGGGTCACGTAGCCGAATGCAGCTGGGAGTGCAGAGACCAAACCTTCCACTTTACAAAGTCAAGGGCAGTGGCTTTTAATTCTATGCAGAGCTTGGTAAAGCTTTCCTCTCCATTAAAGAACCTTCCAATTCCCACTTGAGAGGGAAGCAATCAAGCTTGGCAGGTAACAAGCAGCTCTGTGACGACAACAATGTTCAGACATCAAGCCTGTTGACAGAACAAGCTGACAAGTTCATACCCTCTGTGCGGGATTGCGAATTCTCAAGTGTCTTTTGCCGCCTTCAGGTGTGGACAGATGTATTTGGAAAAAAAATTACTTTATTGCAAATTAGGTTTTTCATGTGTCGCTCAGCCGCCCCTGTAGTTTTGACAGGTCCAAGAGAGACGGTGGAGGTGGGTTTGCAGATCTAGCCGCCATGCCTCAATGCGTCCCCCAGGTGCGCCACACGGGTGATCAGCAGGATGTAAGTGACCAGTGCTGTTTGGAAGAAGCCTTCCTAGCCAAACTCTCACCACGTCCATCTCTCAACCTTTATGGTGAATTCCTTTAGGGAGCTTACCGTGTGCCAAGTATTGTTCAAAGTATATGTAACTAATCACTTTTATCTTCACATCAGCCTATGAGGCAGCCCCTGTGTTTACCCCATGTCACAAACGAGGAAACAGAGACACAGAGCAGTTAAGTATCTTGCCCGTGGTCAGCCTTGTAAATAAGTGGCAGGGCCATGTTTTGAACCTAAGCAGCAAGACGCTGGAGTCCACACCATATGCAGGACCTTGCGCTGAGAGGCAGAGATGCTGGGATTCAGCCTTCCCTCCATCACTTCCTCATAGCGAGGGCTTCCTTCTCGGAGCGCATACTGTGGTCCCAGCCACAGTATGGGTGCTAAACACCTTCAATATATTTCTCACTTCATACAACACCTGTAGGAAGTGAGTACTATGGTTCTCCTTACAAATGGGGACACAGCCTTGGGAGGGTAAAGAATTTGCCCAAGTTTACAAAACTAATGAGAGTTGAAGCCAAAATGATTAGCTCAATCTCTCTGACCCCAGAGGTCTTAACTACTGCAATGTCCTGCCTCTGCCCCATACTTGCTGTCTGGAGTATTTGACTTCTCTAAGCTTCACTTTCCTTATCTGTGAAATGGGCATAATATTAGTAACTATCTCAAAAGACGAATGTGAGGCTGAAACAAAGGTACGTGAAGATGATCTACAAACTGTAATGTACGGGACAATTCTGGATACTATCATTTTTTCCGAATTGCTCTAGATTTGACCCTTAGCTCTTCCAAATACTTACCTAACCCCAGCTACATGCAAGTTTCTCAAGGGTGGAAACAATGACTTCTCTGCAATTTTATCTCCCGTAGAATTTGGGTATATGGTTGGGTGCATAGTTAGAGCCTGATAAATGTTCTTAAATAAGCATAATCATGCGGGACAGCAATGCCAGAGGTTTTGTTTTAGAGGAGGGTTGGTTAACCCGTCTTGCAAAGGCTATTTCAGGCCTTTAGCCAATGGTGTCCTATTTATAATAATTGTGAAATACATATACGTTCTTTTACTTTAAAACAATACATAAACTAATGTAATCAAATCAAGGTGGGAAAAAACTCAAAAAACAAAAAAAGCGCCATCATTCCACTAAATTCCTTCATTTGAGGTGTCTGTCCCGCCACGGCTCTTCCAAAGGATCACGTAGTTAGAAGAAAGAGGGTCCATTTTGTGGGAAATATGTGTTTTATGTAGCAGGACTAGTGAAAAGGACCTCCCTTTCCTTGAATTTTCTAACCTATTCTCTACACTACACAGATAAACTCTCTAAATTGTGTTAATTAAGGTATTCTCTCTACTATAATGTGTGACCATTATATTATCAATACACACTTGCTCTAAGACATGCTGTAATCCACATTCTTCTCCAAGCAAATTAATTCAGTCTTTCTCAAAGCTGAAGGCTTTGGCATGTGTGACCTCACTGATGTATATGAACTGTGATGTAATTCAGAGGGTAGAGGAGGGAAGAGAGAAAAGAGAGGACAGATCTCTGGCCTCTGTCTTCCCCACCAAGTGGTTTTGTGCAGAGGAGCCCCAGACAGTCCTGTGGCACGCCCATGTCTTTAGTCTGGAGCAGGGTAGTGGCAAATAACTGAGCCTTTTCCCTTTAAACGTGACAACTTCCTTATATGTCAGGGTCTTCACATTTTGTTGCTTCTTCTGTCTGTGGTGCGTGTCCCCAGCTTCCCCCATAGCTCCTTCTTCTCCATCTTTCAGGTTCTTTCTCAAGAGGCCTTCATCCCTGGCTTAAGTATTCCCCTGGCGAGGCCAAACCAGTAAGCCTGTTAAAGCTGGGCCTGAAGATATCTTAGTTGCTTATGCATCTATTACCTGTCTCCCTCCACTTGGGCATAAGCTCCTGGAGGGCAGGCAACGCTGCCACATCCCCAGATGCTTGGCATACTGCAGGTGCTTAATAAGCACGTGTGGACTTAACTATGGGGAGACAGGTCCTCCTCCCCGCAGACCTCACTCCCACCCCCACCCCCATCCCCATGCCAGAAAGGCTGTACTGAGGGTACATCCACAGGAGTGGCGCTCCCTGGCCCTTGGCGGAGCCCTGTAGTCTCATCTCGATTGGGGCTCTGTGGCTCTGCCTGTGGCGCGGCCTCAGCTCAAATCCTAATCCACGCACTTGGGGCACTGTTTCAGGGAGTCTATGTCATGACTGCCAGCGTACAAATTCCTGTGCCAGCTCTTAGCAGCCGGGTGATCTTGGGCTAACGATGTAATCCCACTAGGCCTGAATTTCTTTATCCTAGCAAAGGGGATATAAAGCCCCTCTCCTGCAGAGTTGTGAAAATTCACTGAGATAATGAATGTACCTGGCTGTGCCCAGGGCCTGCCACAAAGTAAGCTCTCAATAAATTGTGGCTCTGAATTTATTCATGATAGAAGATAATTTGTACTTGTGCCACTAGTCCCTCTCCATGGTGGACCCCACTAATTGATTATACCATTCCTTCTCTTAAAAAAAAATGGCTTCACAACCTTCATGTAGCACCGCCCTCTCCTAGAGGGTCACTAACGCTCAATCATTCAGTGTTGGTGTGCAAACGGAAGCCTGTTAGCCCTTTCTGATTCAGGAGACTCTTAATAGGCTGTCAGACAGGATTATAAACATTGAGTTGATGTCCAAAAGGAGATTGGTAGTTAATTTTGCTTCTGGACAAGTGGTATATTCAGCAATACACATCCATGAACAAACCCATTAACGTGGGAGAAAGAATAGTAATGGGAGAACCTGTTCTTGATAATTGAGAGTGGAGAGGGAGGTCCTGCTTCCTCCCATTTGGTCTGGCTCCCAAGAGGTTATAAAATCAGGACTATCAGAAGGCAAATTGTGAGCAGTGCTCTGATTTTCTCTCTGGTATATTCCTTTAGATGTAATAGCTCTGATGGAAATTGAAAAAAATCATCCCTCAGGATTGGCTCCCTTTGAATTCTCATTAAATATTCAAAACACCTCCTAACAATTTCTGGATTCCAATCAATATCAACAGAGGACTATAATTTTCAATAACTTATTTTTAAATGATAGAGAGTCCAGCAGATTAATACTTTTTTGGTACCATTTTAGAAGTGTCAATGAAATTATTAAGGAGCTTTTCCAATAGCTGAGGAGCCTGCTGGCTTGGATGGATAGCAATAATACTCTCTGAACAAAAGTGTGAAGAAGCTAAAATGATGAACTATAGAAGTAAAAATAGAAAGTGAGGCTTGTGTTTAATTTACTTCTGTTAAGTCTAGCCCTCCCCAAAAACATATTAGGAGATGCCAACTTTCCCACATCCCCAGGTCCCGTTTCTTTTTCCCACTTTTGGTGGGTTTTCTTTATTTCCTGAAAGACCCAGTACCCCAACTTTCTCCGTCAGTTTCATCATCAAATTTTCCCCCAGGAAATTAGTTGGAGAAAAGCTAATTCATACCAGAGTGGAAATGTCTAATGGCTTAATATTCCCTCTTATAGACAATACACAGTCTTCATGGCTTAAAGACTTATGGGCTGAATTGTGTCCCCACCAAATTCATGTGTTGGAGTCCTAACCCCCAGTAATTCAGAATGTGACTGTTTTGGGAGATAGGATCTCTAAAGAAGTAATTAAATGAAGTTATTGGAGTGGGCCTTAACCAGTATGACTCATGTTCTTATAAGAAGAGGAGATTAGGACACAGACAGGCACAGAGGGAAGACCACTTGAAGATGGAGGGAGAAGATGGCCATCTACCAGCCAAGGAGGAAGCCAGCCCTAACTGACACTTTGATCCTGAACTTCTAGCCTCTAGAACTGTGAGGAAACACATGCTTGTTGTTTAAGCCGCTCGTCTGTGTATTTTGTTATGGCGGCCCTAGCAGACCAACATAGGTAGATTTGAAATCAGTCAAACTTACGTTAGAATCTCAATTCTTCCATTTAGTAACTGTGAAATCTCAGGCAGATAACTCTCTGAGCTTCAGTTTTCTCAACTGTAAATGGAGATGACAATGCCTCCCTCATGGTGCTTGTAAGGATGAAATGAGACAAAATACTGGTTAGCATAGTACCTTCATGGTACCTGGCCCTTAGTACTTCATCAGGTATTATTATTATTATTACCACGACTACTACTTTTATGCTGGAATTTTAACTGGATACAGATGGATGAGATCAGTACTTTTATACCATCACTTGTCTTTACACTACTGCAAATACTCACAAAATATTTTTCCCTGGATCACACTGCCCTGGTGGCTTCTCACCCCTAAGGGGCCCTTAATTCTCATGCAGATGGCATTGCAAGCTACAGGTGGCCTTGATCTTCAAAATGTAGGTAAGAATTGTGGAAAAACATAAACAAAGTCCATCCTGCAATAAAGGAGGTGAGAAGAGTCTGCACCAAAATGAAATAAATTTTAAAATTACAGAACTATTAGTGATTATGGTTTAATCATAAACTTTCAAATAGTTTACTAGATGATTAATACTAATAAGGAAGCAGCTTGTTTCTAATTAATATTCTGAGAAAGCCTCTTAAATATAGGTTCTCAGATAAATGTCTTGACTTATAGAACAGTTATGTGATAATTATTGTTTCAGGTCAGACACATTAAATTTCTTTTTTTTTTAAATATGTATTTATTTATTTGAGAGAGAGAGAGAGAAAATGAGCAAGGTGGAGGGGCAGAGGGAGAGGGAGAGAGAGAAGCAGACTCCCCAGTGAGCATGGAGCCCGACATGGGGATGATCCCAGGACCCTGAGATCATGACCTGAGGCAAAATCAAGAGTCAGATGCTCAACTGACTGAGCCACCCAAGTGCCCCCAGACACGTTAAATTTCAAAAAACCATTCTGAATTTTGACACTTAAATTATTTTTAATATATATGGCTTCTCTAGCAATCGAAACTTATGATAAGGGAAGGGAAGCCCTCACTAAAATTAATATTATAAGATACCCTACAGTACAGTTTCACAAAAAGTTTATAATCAAACCAGCCAGGTACAGAGCTCCGAAATATAAAACTGATACAGCCTTCCTTCTGAGTTTTGTTCCCAACGTACGCACTCGATCCCAGGCCATTCCTTGGCAGCAGCAGTGAGCTGTCCCCACTCTGTCTCTCTACCCCAACTGTGGCAGGAAATTTCTCCATTCATTTATCTTAAGTCCATAATGTTACCTGCCCTGTGGCTGTATTTTCTATTCTGTCCCTTTTTTTCCTCTTGCTAGGCCCTCTCCTCCACTCTCTGGTGCCCAAAGCCCACTACACCTTCCTCTTCTCAATTATCTATCTCTTACCTATTTCCCTGTGCAATACAGCTGATCACACTGTGCAACAGACTCAAGAAATCCTGAGCAGAGAGGCTGAGAGGAGGCGGGACCTGGGTCCCACTCTCATATCAGACCTCTGGGGAGGTCCTGCAGCACAGCTGTTAAGAGTATATCATTAGGTTGTCAATCAAAACCTCAACATCTAGAATTGACCCAAATAAAGACACATAAAAATCTTTGGAGAAGTAGCCTAACAAGAGAAAAATAGACAAAAGTTTGATTTTTTTGGACTTCTTTTTAAATATTCATTTATTTATTTATTTATTTATTTTTATTTCTATTTTTTTAGAGAGAGTGTGTGCATGGTGTGGGGAGGGAGGAACGGAGGGAGAGGGAGAGAGAATCTTAAGCAGGCTCCATGCTCAGTGTGGAGCCCAACACAGGGCTTGATCTCACAACCCTGAGATCATGGCCTGAGCCAAAAATCAGGAGTCGGACACTTAACCAACTCAGTCACCCACGCGCCCCGTGATTTTTTTAGACTTCTTTTACAGTTGATTTCCTCTTCAAGAAGAATAAGAGCAAGATAACTTCCTTTGAATTGAAGTGAAATTCTCCGTTGTGAACAGTTATGTACACAAGACTTGCAGAAAACCGTTTCTCAACATCTCCATCAGCACAGAAATTACCACAGGGATGTGTTGTCTTAGCGTCTGTTAGGGTGACGCCTCCCCGTTGTCCAGCAGAGGAGACAAGAAAGACTCCTTTGTGGTTATTATACACGGTATACCGGAAACTTCATTGCATATGTATTTTTGCTCACTAAATTGCTAGACCCAGCAGAAAACTAAATTGTTTTCTGCTTTTCTTAAGTAATGATAAATCAATAGATTTATTCAGCTTAGCCTCTCTATGTTCACAGCTCGTGGTAAATCATGGAGGTGGAAGACAGGGCCACACTTCATTTCCTTTGTATTGTATCCTTCCATCTCCCAGAAGCTTTTCTGCCGGTTCAGGTGACCTCACTCCGTAGGGTAGCTTCGCTATTCATGGGTAAACTTGGTTTGCAAGTGCACACCCGTAGTCTTTGATTCAGCAATTCCCCATATCACCGATTTGGTATCTGACCTGACTCTACTGGCTGTCTCTCTTTTCATCACATCGTAATTTGTCAATCAATTTTATCGATCAGTCAGTGTGTTTTATTTTTAAAATTCTTTTAGGCTATACTGATGAGAGAAGACAGAAGCTGATAATGTTGCAATCCTCTGAATTTTTTTTTTTACTGATTCATGGAGGAATTTGGATTGATACTGCTGGATGTGACAGCTTCCGTGAACATCCATGGCGTCCGTTGCAGGACCTGGTAAGATCTTCTCATGCTTTCACAGGCAGATCTATTATATTGTACATGGGAAAGAACCCGCTGGAGCATGCAATTAGCTCAATCACAGAATTCCCTGGAACAGTAACTAAAGGAATAAAAGTAGAGGTAAAAAATGAAATTAAAAGCAGCAAATATAATGCAGTGCTCCCCGTAAGCATGTAGTAAATAGTCATTAACAGACTAAGAGACAAAGAAGATACCAAAATGCGACTTGGGTGTCCACCTTCAGAAAATACAGTCACTAACAAGCTGCAGATACTCAGGACGTGAGGCTTCACCGTCCCCTGCCACCGGTATGGGGAGAACTTGAACGAGGCAAGTGTCACTTAAAAGGGAAAGCTTTTCAGGGCGCCTGGGTGGCACAGTCGGTTAAGCATCATACTTGGTTTTCATCTCAGGTCATGATCTCAGGGTCTTGAGATCAAGCCCTGTGTCAGGCTCAGCATAGAGTCTGCTTAAGACTCTTTCTGTCTCCCTCTGCCCCTCCCCTCAACCATGTGCGCATGCGAGAGCTCTCTCTCTCTCTCTCTCAAATAAATAAATAAATCTTTTTTTAAAAGGGGAAAGCTTCTTTTATCTTTCGCAGTGGTGACATCAACGGAACTTCGTTCTGTCTTAAGATCCCCACATGAAGCACGTGTGTACCTATTGTGTGACAGAAAGTCTTGCCTTGTCGACATTAACTAGAATGCACATACTTCCAGTTGAGATGTTTAGTCTTCTGTTTAATAATGTGTTGACTCTACTTTTGCCTTTGTAGAAGAAAATGCTTACCTAAGTTTAGCCCTAGACTCTACTGTCTTTGAAAAGTATTATTTATTCCAGTACTTTTCAAAACTGAATAGGCCAAATTTTAGGAAAGGTACCATCAACTATTTGGACTGTCTAGACCTGGGACCGGAAGCTGTGCCTGATATGGATTTACTCCTGTCACACTCTGGGGACAGAAAGGGACAATCCACTGCCAGTCATCTTTAAACGGGAATCCAGGTGGGTCTTGCAAATGAGGATGAGAAAAGAACTTTTCCTTTCTCTTGGACCAGAGGTTGGACTGGCCATCTAGGGTATGGTGGTGGTTGGAGATTTTAATCTTTGAGGTTGAGCCAATCTCCACGACTCAAAGGCCTGAGAGTAGCCACTTTTGATGGCATAACTAAACTATTCTCAAAAGTCAAGTGATATTCACAAGGCAAAGCTTCACTGTATTGTCTTTGTCAGTTGCAAATCTTTTTCTGAATCTAAATGTAGAATTATGTTTTTTTATTCATTTTTGTATCCCTAGCATCTAGCATAGCTCTTGGCACACATTTTATTGGATTGAATTTTCTTATCTGTATTGAATAAAGGCAGCAAGCCCTTAAGCGACCTATTTCTAACTTGAGTTGCACCCGTGGAAAAAGGCTGGTTCAACTAGCCTGCTTTCATTTTTGTTAGACTAAACTGTTGATCCTGTCATTGAAAACAGATGAACCGACTGGTATTCCCACAGGCATAGGGGAGAGAATCACTGATTCATCCCACTGTCATTCCGAGCATCGTCTCCGTTTCTCTCACTATAGTCGCTTGGCTGGGCCAGCAACAAGCATCAAAGCCAATAAATGGTTTGTTTCCCAATCCACAAGAAGTCACGTTTTCGTGGTGTTCTTGGACCTACTGAAATTAAGCCACATATTCTTAAAAACCACTTATATAGTCATACAAATAAACAAGGAATTAATTAATGAAAGATAAAGTTAGGTGCACCATGATCTGAGAATGTAAAAAATGTCATGGTTTTAGACACCTGGCATGTGAAAGGTACTGTGTTACTTTCCTTAGCACTTTTTTTTAAGTATACAATTTATATAATTGGTTCTCTTTGGTCAAACATTTCTATTTTCGGACTTTTGTGACATACTCCCAAACTGTTCTTACTATTTCATCATCAACATTTCACAACAATAAAAGAGTTTTGCTTCCTAACGGAGGCCCCACCCAATCTGGGTTTTATATAATTTTTCCTACTACATTGTTATCTTAATTGATTTTAATAATTGACGTGAACTGTTGCACTAGCTTCATAAATTATCTTCTCTTTCTACACTTACTATCAATAAATTCTCATAACAGTAACTTTTAAATTTTAAACTATGAAATATTTTTAACAGAGTTTAATTTAGATATAACTTACATATAAAATTTGCAATTTAAAGTATACAATTCAATGGTTTTTATCCTTAGCATTTTCTTGTGTAATTTCTCAATACAACTCTTTGATTTAGGTATTACATTTTCCACTTTATTAATGAGGAAATTGAGGTTCAAAAAGGGTCATTAATTCACTCAACAAATACTTATTTTTTAAAAATAGTTTATTTATTTATTTGACAGAGAGAGAGAGCACAAGCAGGGGGAGCGGCAGACAGAGGGAGAGGGAAAAGCAGGCTTCCCGTTGAGCAGGGAGCCCGATGTGGGGCTCGATCCCAGGACCCTGAGATCATGACCCGAGCTGAAGGCAAATGCTCAACCGACTGAGCCACCCAGGCGCCCCTCAACAAATATTTATAAAGCACTCACTATATTCCAGGCACTGTTCTAGATGCTGGGCTTATATAGCAGTGAGCAAAACAAGGTCCTCATTGGTTCTAAATTGTTTACTTTTTAAAACAATGAACATATTTTTTTTCACTAAAAAATATATTGTTAAATTCCCTTTTACTGTCTAGACTCTGGAGAATATCAGATTTTCACTAGAAGGAATTATTCTGAGTTTTTCAGAGGGTGCTAAGATTCATAGACATGTTTCTGCCCTTTTGGAGAAAGTCCAGCTGCTTCCTCCATCCATATGTTGTTGTGTCCTGTACAGTAAAATAATAGCTCAAGACTGATTCCCCTTCACTACAGATTATGTCTTCAAAAATCCCCACTCCAACTTCTCTGCTTACTATGTACCCCACTAAATGTTCTTCCCTACCCCAGATCTTTCTTTTGAAATCCTGCCCATGGAGGCTTTATAACCTCACCCACACATGCTGCCTCCCTCCCCCAACACCCCATGAAACTCTGGAACACTTTGCTGGCATCTGTGGCCTTATACTGTAATCATGAGCGACTCTTGTGTTGTTCTCTAACAAAAGATTAACTCTGAGAGGGCAGGGATGTTTTTCTCAAGTCTCTCATAATCAACAAATGAGCAATAAATACTTTTAATTGATTGCGTTATTCTTTATAATTAAGCCCATAATTATCTCTACTCAGATTTTTTAACTGCCATTTTAGAGAACCAGCTATTTTCAAAACCACAAAGAAACTTGCCACTCAAATAAAAGCCCCACGTTACAGTTAATTTGAATCTGTAAGAATATAAAGGAGAATTTTTTCATTCCATTCATAAATAATTATTTGTCATTTACACTGCATAAGGAATTATTCCAGGAGAACTGGAGGTTACACTGAAGAGCCAAATGTACACCCAAATTTGTGAAGTGTTATAAAATAATTTAATAGCTAAAGAGATTTGAATCATGGATTTGGGGCAAGAAAAATGATCTGCTCATTCAGGCTCTTATCAGAAGTAGTTCAGTAAAATTGAAAAAGCTAGGGCTCAAAAACCAGAAATAAAAGAAATTATTCCAAAATCTGCATAAAGACGTTCTAATATAGTATCCATTGGTAACATCATGGAAGAGAAATATGGAGCAATAAGTATTAGCCATTTCATAAAAATTGGTGTCTCATTTTTCTATGTAACTACCATATAAATATTGAAACTGAGAAAACATTGCATAGTAGAATGCTACTTCTAAAAATTATGACAAAAGTTCTCTTACGAACTGGTTTGACTACCCATAGGTGTGACCTGAGTTCTACTCCAATGACATCTGCTTGACCAAGGGGACTCTATTTAACCTTTCAGAGCTTCTGCTTTTTTTTTTTTTTTTTAAAGATAAAGTCACTCACCAGGGTCACGAGGACCTAACGACATCAAATACATGAAAGTGAAAAATCAGGTACCATACCAAAGATATTATTAGGTTTCTGATCTGCTTAAATATTAAACTAATATGTTTGTCACATTGAACTTTTACTTACAGGCATAAATAGATAATTACTGCTTGAGAAATTAAATAAAAATCCAGGGGCTCCTAGGAGCTCAGTCGGTTAAGCATCTGCCTTCGGCTCAGGTCATGATCCCAGGGTCCTGGGATCGAGTCCCACATGGGGCTCCTTGCTCATAGGGGAGCCTGCTTCTCCCTCTGCCTGCCACTCCCCCTGCTTGTGTGCTCTATTTCTATCTAACAAATAAATAAATAAAATCTTTTTTAAAAAATTAATAAATAGGGGCGCCTGGGTGGCACAGCGGTTAAGCGTCTGCCTTCGGCTCAGGGCGTGATCCCGGCGTTATGGGATCGAGCCCCACATCAGGCTCCTCCGCGATGAGCCTGCTTCTTCCTCTCCCACTCCCCCTGCTTGTGTCCCCTCTCTCGCTGGCTGTCTCTCTCTCTGTCAAATAAATAAATAAAATCTTTAAAAAAAATTAATAAATAAAAATCCATATCAAAGAATAGGAATTAGTAATAAAATGACTAGGGGCGCCTGGGTGGCACAGCAGTTAGGCGTCTGCCTTCGGCTCAGGGCGTGATCCCGGCGTTATGGGATGGAGCCCCACATCGGGCTCCTCCGCTATGAGCCTGCTTCTTCCTCTCCCACTCCCCCTGCTTGTGTTCCCTCTCTCGCTGGCTGTCTCTATCGCTGTCGAATAAATAAATAAAATCTTTAAAAAAAAAAAAGTAATAAAATGACTAGTAGTACTACAGTAGTACTGCAGCCGTCCCGGAGAAGTTTTCCTCTCCCAAACGAGTTTGGGCTCTAATTTATCCTATTTAGATCATGTAGCAAGTGGTTTTGACCTTTCACTTATTACAAGAACTTGTACAGGATGCTTTAAGTACTATCCTCATTCTCACCAGGCTAGGGGAAAATCATCTGTAACTTTTTTCCTTGGAGACTACAGATCAGATTTTCTTCTTCCTCATTCTTCTCCTATTCCTTCTTCACCCCCTTCTCTTTTTCCTCCTCCTTCCCAGAAATATAGTGTGGATATTAAAGCCAGAATTTTCTAGAGCTTCAAAGGGTCCAAGGAACCATCTAGGCATTCTTAAGACTTGGAAATTCTACCACATGGTAGAGGAACTGAACAGGACCTCCTCAAGATCGCATAGCTCATACAGTCTTTAGAAATCTAGCTTAAGAACTGGAACCTGTGCTTTCCATCTTCAAGCAGAATCAGGAAAGAATCAGTCCATTCAAGTATTCATATTCAAGTCCATGATCTTTACAAATTCTCTTACCTTGCCAATATTAAGAAAACATAAATAATGACTTAATTTTTGCTTTTCTGCTAGCTCAATGTAGAGAAAAGAGAATTGTCTAAACATCAGAAATTCTGGCTTAAAAACCTGGCTCTGATCATTACTTGGTGACCTTGAGAAGTCACTAGATTTCTTTAAGTCCCAGTTTCTGTACCTGTAAAACTAAGATGACTGGCTTAATTATTTTGCAGAGTTTTAACAAATAAGATAATAAATGTGAATATTTTCTGTAAGTTAGATAGTTCTGAATGAACACAGGCACTTTTGTTATATATTCTGTGATCTCCTGAAAGGTTTTTAAAGATTAAAAGAGAAAATTACATTATATGGGTTGGAAACACAAATAAAACTAAATTCCATTTAAAAATAGAAGATAAGAATAATGTCAGAAAGATAACAGAGTTGGAAGCTCCAGCCCTAGTTCCCACACAGAGACACTGACTTAACAACAATATATGGACCAAAATGCCTTTATGAGAACTCCGGAAGCTGGTTAAGTCCTGATACCCCAGGCGAGGGCAAAGCCAAGAACAGACAGATGCATTAAAACGGGTAAGAAAAGCCATTGCATTCCTTGGGGCGGGGGGTGGGGGGGCGCGGAGCAGATAACCACACGCTTACTTCACTGACACAATGCGTCTTTCTATATAATGCATCTTTCAATTACCATCTTCTTTCATCATGCTACCAGTGTTTGAAAGTTACATGTAGAAGCATAAAGGAATAGCCAATGGGCTTAACTCACTGAACGTACACTGTGTATTATGCATCCTTCAACTAACAGCTCTCTTTAAAATGTGTTTCTAAACTGAAGTGTAGATGCGTATTGGAATAGTCGTATGATTATCCCATTGAAACTACGCTATCTGTAACGCATCCTTCAACTAACATCCTATTTCACTAAGATACATGTATTTGGGGGCTCCTGGCTGGCTCAGTTGGTTAAGCATTTGCCTTAGGCTCAGGTCATGATCTCAGGGTCCTGGGATTGAGCCCAGAATCAGGCTCCCTGCTCAGCGGGAGTCTGCTCCTCCCTCTGCCCCTCCCCCCACACTTGTGGCACCCTCTCTCTCAAATAAATAAAATCTGAAAAAGATACATATATTTGTAAACATATATGTAGTATCAATGGAAATAGCTGTATGCTTAATTCACTGAAACTGCACTGTGTACAATGCATCCTTCACCTAACATCTTCTCTCATTAGGATATAAGTGTTTCTAAATATACGTGTAGAAGCATATGAGAATGTGTGCTGAACTCATTGCAACTACACTGCACGTAATGCATCCTTGAGCTAACTTCTTCTTTCAATAAGATACAAGTCTTAGTAAAGGTGTGTGTAGAATCATTTAGGAATGGCTGCATGCTTCACTCATTGAAACTACACTGTATCTAAACCTTCTTTCAAGTAACATGTTGTTTCAGTAGATTTAAGGCTTTTTCCCAGGTTTTTATTTAAATTCCAGCTAGTTAACATACAGTGTAATATTAGTTTCAGGTGTAGAATTTAGTAATCCATCACTTCAATACAACACCCGGTGCTCATCACAGCAAGTGCCCTCGTTAATACCCACCACCTGTTTAACCCATCCCTCCGCCCACCTCCCCTCCAGCAACCATCAGTTTGTTCTCTATAGTTAAGAGTCTAGGAAAGCCATTGAATTCTTTTTTTATTTAAATTTAATTAATTAACATATAATGTATTATTAGTTTCAGAGGTAGAGGTCAGTGATTCATCTGTCTTATATAACACCCAGTGCCCATTACATCATATGCCCTCCTTACTGTCCATCACCCAGTTACTGCATCCCCCACCCCTTCCCCTCCAGCATTCTATCAGGTGGCACAGCCTAGGGGAGAAAAAGCCCAACTGACGGCTTCTACCTTAGAATAGACAGAAGAGCCGAATGTGCATGAAACATTCCAGCTGCCCAAGAGACAGGTTTCTGTCTTCTGGTTTGGAGTGATGATGGAACCAGCAAACTTTGGATGTGGGGGGCCAGAGAACAAGGGAGAGTTCTGGGGCTTGCTGCAGCCCCAGAGAACCTGCAGTACCACAAACAGACACCAGAAGGAGCAAGAGATTATATGCTCCTAAAAAATAAACTAGCGAACCTTTCTAATTGAGAAATTATGTGCGCAACAGAAAAGACACATCCCCAGGAGAAGTTTCAGCGGTCCCCAGAATCTCTGGCCAGTCTGACTGGGGAAGGTCTTCCTCTGTATGGAACTTCCAGTAAAGACTTGAAGAGGTGGCTGTTTTCAGGGAAACATGGCCCAATGAGAGAAAGCTCCAGAAATTGACCATAAAGAAACAGATCTGTGAATTACTTGACAGAGAAAATTCAAAATAGGTGCCTTTTTTTTTTAAGTAGGCTCCATGCCCAGTGTGAAGCCCAATGTGGGGCTTGAACTCCTGACCCTGGGATCAAAACCTGAGCTGAGATGAAGAGTTGGACACTTAACCGACTGAGCCACCCGCCAAAGTAAGTGTCTTACAGAAGTTCACTGTGCTTGAACCGCAGATAACTAACTGAAACAAACAAACGAAAGTGATGCATGAACAAAATGAAAATAGACACAAAGAGATAGAAACTGGAGAGAACTCAGTGAAAATTCTGGAGCTGCTATTAGGCGGCATAAAAGGCAGAATGGGCAGAGCATCACTAAAAATGGAGGAATAAATGACAATTTCATGAGATGAAGCTTCCCTTCATGGCCTAATTATGCATACAAAATAGTTGTCTTGGTTTGGATTCCTCTGGGGAACATACCCAGAGACGTGAATTTCAGTGTAAGTACCTTATTTGGGGGATGATCCCAGGGAGCACTATCAAGGAAGCGAGTAATGAAAGACAAGAACTTATCAAGCCGTCTTGGGCATCTTGAGCTGATCCCCCTGGGGACTCGGAGACATGCTGGAACGTGCTTCAAAATCACCCCAACCAAGAGATGTCAGGACCCTAGGTATTCAAACTCCAGAACCTTCCCCTACGCAGCATCATTTGTTGTGGCTGCTTCCAGGGGCACTGATTCTCCAGTACCCCTGGCTTGCCCTGTGTCTTGACTGAGCATGCTCCCTCAGCTAGAAGAAGCCTTCAGACACTCCAGACGGTATGCAGAGCAGCCTCAGCACAAAGAGGTACACGCTAAGAGTACCGGCAGCATCTGCCACAGTGAGGATCTGAATACGTAAGTAATTAAATGTGACTAACTGAATAATTTAATTTTGATCTTTTGAATGCCAGGGAAAAAGGCACCCTTTAGCTACCCAAGAAAAGTTAAATATATTATAAAGATACTATTAGGTTTGTGAGCACACAAAGTAATAAAGAAACCAAAATAAGGCCAGGCCTAATGGGAACTGTAATGAAATAAGCAAGGTAGCTGCTTTGTCTCTTTCAAGGGCCGTTCTCGTGACCCGTCTGCCTGTGTCTTCCACTTATCTCCCTTTACTATGCTGTGTCAGTCAGGTTAGGCCATGCTATGTTACAGTAACACACCACGCTCACACCTCTGGCTTAATGTGACAAAAGTTAATTTCTCCTCCATTGTTCTCCAGGCAGTGAATCAACAATTCTGAGAGCTGTTTTCCCACGTGGTAGTTCAGGAATCTGGGCAGCTTTGATCTTATGCTTCAGCAGAATCTCAACACATTTTCCATAACATTCTGCAGGAGCTTTTCACTGACTCCGTCTGGAAGTAACACACATCACGTCTGTACACATCTCTTTGGCCAGAACTGGTCACAAAGTCTTCCTAACAACAGAGGGTTGGGATGCATAGTCTCCCATGGCACTGGCAATATCTACCACACCAGACACGTTCCTCGAAACTTTAGCTTCTGTACAACCGTATTGGCTAATTTGGCCTCTAGTACACTTCTCACCTTTATGCTTCACCACCCTCCGCCAACTAATGTACTCAGTATTTCCATTTTCAAATTACAAAACCATGAAGAGAAGAATTCCTATACTCAGTGTCTTCTAGCATGACCAAAAGTAGGAACAGCCAAATTTAAAAGAAATCGTGGTGGGAATGCAAACTGGTATAGCCACTCTGGAAAACAGTATGAAAGTTCCTCAAAAAGTTAAAAGTGGAGCTACTCTACAACCCAGCAATTGCACTACTGGGTATTTATCCAAAGGATAGAAACATAGTGATCCAAAGGGGCAGCTGCACCCCAATGTTTATAGCAGCATGTCCACAACAGCCAAACTGTGGAGAGAGCCCATATGTCCACTGATAGATGAATGGATAAAGAAGATGTGGTCTATATACAATGGAATATTCGCAGCCATCACAAAGAATGAAATCTTGCCATTTGCAATGACACGGACGGAACTAGAGGGTGTTATGCTAAGCGATATAAGTCAGTCAGAGAAAGATAAATACCATATGATTTCACTCATATGTGGAATTTAAGAAACAAAACAAATGAACATGGGGAAGGGAAGGAAAAATAAAATAAGATGAAAATTGAAAGGGAGGCAAACCATAAGACACGAACTTTAGGAAACAAACTGAGGATTGCTAGAGGGGAGGTGGGTGGGGGGTGGGGTATTTGGGTGATAGGCACTAAGGAAGGCACTTGATGTAATGAGCCCTGTCTGTTATCTGCAACTGATGGATCACTAAATTCTACCTCTGAAACTAATTTAAAAATTTCTTTAAATAAAATAAAATTTCTTTTGATTTCTTCTTTGAAAAAAAAAAAAAGAAATTGTGGTCGAATGACCTCTACGTCTGAGACTTAAACATCTTCTTGAGCCTAGGGCACTGTTCACTGAACACCTAAAGATAAAGGATTTTGCCAGCGACTTTATTTTTCTAGCAGCTATCTTTTTCTTAAAGGCAGGGAAAAAATATTTCAAAACGTACAGAATGTAGAGAAATTCACCAGGAAGACAGCCCCAGAGAACATTATAAAAAACAATGGCACTGAAATTTAAGGGGAAAGTAGGAGTGATTTCTAACAGAGACGTATAATTGGTGGAAAGTCGGGCTAACCCATAATAGCATATGGAAAGTAGAATTCCAAAATACAATATCAGGAACGTAAGAGTTGCTTTCCAAATTCTGATATGTGACAATGAAGATTAAATAGGAGAAAGGGAATCCCAGGAGAAGGGCTCACACTCCTTCAGAAATTCATTCAAAATTCTTCTAAAAATTATTTATTAGATGTTTTTCAAACTATAACACATTTGTAACATACACTTGTTATAAAAATTTAAATAACCTAGTACATAGATGTATAAAGTCTAAGCCAATCATCTCTCTCTTTGCTTCTTGGCCAGCCCCAACTCAGAAGCAGTGCTGAAGATATGGTATTCTGACCCTTTCTTGTTCATACATATACGTTCAAGTGAATACATTTATACCTAGTGGTGTGTGTGTGGGTTGTCTGGTTGGTTGGTTTTTAACAAAAGAGAATCATAATGTGCACATCAGCCTACAATTTGCTTTTTTTTTTTTTTAAGATTTTATTTATTTATTCGACAGAGATAGAGACAGCCAGCGAGAGAGGGAACACAAGCAGGGGGAGTGGGAGAGGAAGAAGCAGGCTCATAGCGGAGCAGCCTGATGTGGGGCTCGATCCCAGATCGCCGGGATCACACCCTGAGCCGAAGGCAGACGCTTAAGGACTGCGCCAGCCAGGCGCCCCTACAATTTGCTCTTTTTCATTTGACAGGATATTGAGATAATCATATATGTCAGTATCTATACATCTAGGTAATTTTTCTTTAAGAATGTACATGTGTGCATGTAAAATACATAAGACGCTCATAAACTTAGTCTGTGTAAGGGGATATCCTGTGTGCTGGGGAAATAGAATTGGTACATTTTGAATGGCTTCCATACTCTCCCTACATCTCCACCTACAATCCATCCCCTGAACCCCCCAGGTAACCATGGTTTACAGTTGGTGTACATGATTTAATAAGTTTCTACGTGTTTATATAATCATTGCAAACATATTTACCTAGGTATTTTGAGCAGGGGTCGTTGTCAGCCTACCAAAAACAAAATCATCTGGTGTACATTCCAATGTATCTCCCTTTTCTGAAGCAGCAATATTCAATGGAAATCCTTGTAAATCAAATTCTAACCAGTTCAATTAGTTTTTAATGTCTTTATATTCCACAGTATGGCTGCAATATAATTTATTCAACATTACACTATCAGTGAAAGTTTTTTCCTACTTTGGGGACAATACGAACACCTTATAACTGAGTCCAAACTTGTTCCATTCACTGCATGACAGTCCAGTAAGTCAAGAGGCAAGATGTTGGGGTACAAAAAGCAACTTTATGTGCAAATCCAGCAAACCAAGGAGATTGCAGACTATTGTTCTAAAGTACCACCTTAACTCAGCGTGAAATTCAAGCTTTTTTGTGTCGGGAAGAGGAGGAAGTGGCAGGCGGTTGGAGTCAAAAGTAACTGACATCTATAGGCATTCAGGTGCCTGCAAGAGTCCAAGGAAAGTCATGTAACTTCTTTGTTCTTGGTCAGTTGATCTTTGCATACAGCAATCTGGTCATGTCCTTACTGTAAATCGTAAACATAGCATTGTTATTTTTGTACATACTTCCTTATCTCCTTGGGGAGATAGGTTTCAGGTAAAGAGCAGTTTTTGCAAAACTGTAAGCAGAATTCCTTCAATGATTAACATGCATATATGCAAGGCTAAACAGAAGTTTCTGACCTATAGGTCACAGCAGTAGGGGCAGAAGCACCATGAGGTCAAGTGTACTAAGTCTTCCCCATTGCAGTCTTTCTACACATACTCTTACATACTGATCCTTTTTATAACATAGCTTCCTAGTAATGGAATTGGTGAGTTGAACTTTTCAAATTTTTAAACGGTTCTTTTGACTTTAATACATGTTCCCATACAGCATCTATAGAAGCTTTACCTACAATTAATTAGCCATGGGTACGCGAGTCTATTTCTAGATTCTTTCTGTGTCCTTGATTTACGTCTGTTCTTTTTTTTTTTAAGATTTTATTTATTTATTTGACAGAGATAGAGACAGCCAGCGAGAGAGGGAACACAAGCAGGGGAGTGGGAGAGGAAGAAACGGGCTCATAGCGGAGGAGCCTGATGTGGGGCTCGATCCCATAACGCCGGGATCACGCCCTGAGCCGAAGGCAGACGCTTAACTGCTGTGCCACCCAGGCGCCCCTGATTTATGTTTGTTCTTAAGCCACAGACACAACATATTGATTACTGTAGTTTCATGGTAAGTCTTCAAACAGTATAAATCTTTCAAAATACTTTTGGCTATTCTAGCTTCTTTGCATCTTCGAGTAGATTTTAAAATCAGCTTGTCAATTTCTACTCCTCCCCCCAAAAAAAGTCTTCTGAAAATTTTAATTGGAACTGCGTTGAATGTATAGATCAGTTTGAGGGAAATTACTGTCTTCACACAATATTAAGTCTGCCAATCCATGAACCTGGCTTAGCTCACCATTTGTTAAAGTTGCCTTTAACTTCTCTCTGGAATGCTTTAGTTCTCAATGTATAGATCTTGCACATATTTTGTTAATTCAATTTCATGTTTTTTTGATGATGTTGTAAATGGTTCAGTTTTTAATATCAATTGCTAATCATGCACTGCTAGTATTTATAGATACAATTGATTTTTGTATATCCAATGAGTTCTCTTCATTCTGGCTGACAGAATGAATGACTCCTGGTCCTGTGTGTGCTCTGAAA
The DNA here is from genome assembly GCF_017311325.1 of Ursus maritimus. Taxonomy (NCBI): domain Eukaryota; kingdom Metazoa; phylum Chordata; class Mammalia; order Carnivora; family Ursidae; genus Ursus; species Ursus maritimus. The sequence continues at coordinate 24,692,362 of NW_024426230.1, read as the reverse complement.
ATTGTTTGTATTACAATTCCAGTAATCGCTCTTTCCTTGGAAGTTGTTGTTGCCAACCTGGTGGTGGAGGTTCACCCCATACGTGCCCACATTGTATTCATTCAGACCCAAGCAAATCCCTATGCTGAAACTCTCTTTCTGTCTTGCTCTTTCCTCTTTGCAAATTCTAGCTTCCCTGACCTTCAAATCCCATCTGTCTCCTCAACTCAGAGAGATTGGTGGGTTTTGTTTGGGTTCCTCTTCCCTGTACCGCAGCCTAGAAATTACCATCTGGTAGAAAGCCTGGCTGAAGGTAGGACTCACCTCTTTGCCTCCTCTCAGGAATGACAGTGCTACGCTGCCTATTACCCAGTTGTTTCCTATAGCTAATCCTGGTTTTTGTGGAAGGAGGATTATTCCCATATGGCCCAAAGAGGGAATTGTGCCCTTTTGATTTTTCATGTAGTAATTGGTGCTGATAGTTTTACTGACATTATATTCCTGAGAAAATCCCTACTTGGTCATAGTTTATTAATCTTTTGATACAACACTGAAATCTGTTTGCTAATATCCTATTGAGCATTTTTGCCTCTATTACTTAGGTGATTTTGGCCTATAGTTTTTTTATTTATCACATTTTCTGTTAACTATATTATCACATTTTGTTGGTTCACCTGGGAGGCTCAGTCAGTTAGGCCTCCAGCTCTTGATCTCAGCTCGAGTCTAAATCTCAGGGTCATGAGTTCAAGCCCCACACTGGGCTCCATGCTGGGTGTGGAGACTACTTTAAAAAAGTTATTATGGCTTTATAAAGCAGACTGGGGAACATTCTATATTTTTCTTTAATTTAGATTATTTCAATAACATTAAAATTACTTTTTTTTAAGATTTTATTTATTTATTTATTTATTTGAGAGAGAGGGTGAGGGAACAAGAGAGAGCCTGGTGGAGGGGATGGTGGAGGGAGAAGCAGACTTTCCCCAACACAGGGAGCCTGACTCAGGGCCATGGGGCTCCATCCAGGGACTCAGGAATCATGACCACAGCTGAAGGCAGACACTTAACTGACTGAGCCTCCCAGGTGCCCCTAAAATTACTTGTTTTTTAAAAGTTAACTAGAACTCATCCTTGCAACCATCCTATCCTTTACAATGATTAATCTAAATTACCTTTCAATTTTTTTTTTCTGGAAGTTGGTCTACCTGAGCTTTCTACTTTGAGAGCATTTGAACATCTTTTTTTGAAGGTCCATTTTATTTTTGCAATGTCGTTCCATACAAATGCAATAAACACATAACAGTCTTAAAAGTTTACAATAACAGGGGCGCCTGGGTGGCTCAGTCCTTAAGCATCTGCCTTTGGCTCAGGGCGTGATCCCAGCGTTACGGGATCGAGCCCCGCATCAGTCTCCTCTGCTGGGAGCCTGCTTCTTCCTCTCCACTCCACCTGTTTGTGTTCCCTCTCTCGCTGGCTGTCTCTGTCAAATAAATAAATAAAGTCTTTTAAAAAAAAAGCTTACAATAACGTATTTGAATAAAAAATCTGTATACGTTATACTTTACAGCAATTTTATGCAGTGAATTAACTGATTGTTTAAAAATGTTCTTTTTCAACACCTGTGCTGTCTTATTTCTTGGAGTATTAAAGATAGAGAGCCTACATAGTGTTATTTACAAACAAAATTAAGACTGTATAGGTTACATGGAATCCATTAATTTAAGAGCTCAATTTAATACTCTTGACTATTCAGTGCTCCGTATGAGGGAAAAAATCTACCTTGACATACTGACAAAGAGCCAAAAATTCAATTTCCATAAAAATATTAAAGGTATCCCATTCTGAGAATACCTAGTCGGATACCAGTGAAGAAAGCTAAAGCTGTATTATTGATGCTAGATTTGAAGGATTAATTAAGTTAATATATTTTTGACTGAAAACATATTCATTTCCTTTAGGCTTTAAGTTTTGTTGTCATGGCATTTCACATGGAATTTTCCTGGTGTTTGTTAATTGTGATCGTGCTTTCCATTAGATCCATAGTTATATTTCTTTTCGCAAGTCCCAAAATGCACATATTTATTTACTATTGTGTGAAAAAGAAAAGGATGTGTCCTGGGGTGGGGTGTGTAGGGTTCCCTGCTCAGCAGGGAGTCTGCTTCTCCCTCTTCCTCTATCCCTCCCCCAGTTTGTGTGTGCCCACTCTCTAAAATAAATAAATAAAATCTTTTTTAGAAAAACATCATTTGGGTGCATAGTTGAGTAAGTTTTAGAGGATAATAAGGCACTTGACACGAATGAGAACATCTGCAATCACCCCAGGCATGATAAAATTACAGGGATATCAATGCTTCCTGCTTCTGGGCATGGGCTGATCGCCAGCTGGAGGAAGGAAGATATTCTCAACAGTGTTTCTATAAAACCATCAGTTACATGCAGATTTTTATTTCCTTTTAAACACAACTCATTGGAGAACTTTAATGTACGTTATGGACACATAGTGCAACATGAGGGGAAATCTTCAAAAGTACAAAAATTTTTAGAGAAATGAATTCAAGAAAAACCATAAACTCTCAGGGAAGGTAAGCAGAATAACACAGAAGTTAACAAAGATCATTTTGATTATTTCTTATACACATAGCTTGACAGAAAGAAAACTTGGCATTTGTCGAATGAATGAATGAACAAACGAACAAACAAGGAAGCAAAATTACATCTGCCTGGATTCAAATCCCAGCCTCACCAGTATTTAACCTGGAGTACTTTGTTTATCCTCAGATTACTCATCTTTAAAATGAGGATAATTATGCCCACCTCTTTTTGTTATCACAGGGATTGAACTAGGTAATCCATGTAAATAAATAAACCCACTGCCTAAAGCAGAATGAACACTTAACAAATGACAGTCATTTTAAGAGCTCTCCTGGGATTGATTTAGCTAATTCCTGACCAAATAGATCTAACAATTAAATCACCTCAATATATTTCAGAATAGGTTAATTCTTCGTGCATTGATTATATTATAAATCTGTATTCTATTGAGTGTCTGTGAAACCAACAGTGTATTACACAGACATTCTTTAAAATTGTCCTTTTTAACTTAGGTACGTTTTCTGCTAAGAAGCAGACCTCTTAGATGGTGTCTGGGCGCTAAAACAAAATATCACAGACTGGGTAAAACCTATAAACGATAGAGATTTATTTCTCACATTCTAGAGGCTGGGGTTACAAGATCAAGGTGTCCACAGGTTTTCCATGTGCTGAGGGTCTGCTTCATCATAGACTGTGGTCTTCTCGTGGTAACTTCAAAGGGCAGAAGGGGGGGGCACCTGGGTGGCACAGCGGTTAAGCGTCTGCCTTCGGCTCAGGGTGTGATCCCAGCGTTATGGGATCGAGCCCCACATCAGGCTCCTCCGCTATGAGCCTGCTTCTTCCTCTCCCACTCCCCCTGCTTGTGTTCCCTCTCTCGCTGGCTGTCTCTATCTCTGTCGAATAAATAAATAAAATATTTAAAAATAAATAAATAAATAAATAAAAATAAAGGCAGGGCCGGTCTTTAAAAAAAAAAGGGGGGGGCAGAAGGGGGCAAAGGAGCCTTCCTGGGCCACTTTTCTAAGTGCACTAACCCTATTCATAAGGTTCAGCCCTCATGGCCCAAACACCTCCCAAAGGCCCCGCCTCCTAATGCCAGCACCTTGGGGGATAGGATTTCAAGATATGAATTTTGGGGAGACACATTTAATTTATAGCAGATGGTATACTATGATAAGCAAAGTTCAAACTCATAAAGAAAATATTTGCTGCTCACTTTGAAATGTCCATAGCCCTGGCCCAAGGCTACTGTGACTTTCAGCCAAATGCATATAAAAATCCTGGAAAGGTTTTTATGCATTTTTATATATTAAATCATGCGTGGTACTGACACTCCTTTCTAACAGTTTCTCAACAATTAACTATTTGTTATTAGGGAAGTCTCTTGGGACCCATAAATTAGATACAGCCGGGAGATACCAATAACATTCCAAGGCCACATGAAGAAACTGTATGGCTGTAAACAGAGTGCATATGCTTCTGGATGCCCTGGACTTGGCTAGTTAAAAACCAGATTAAAAAGAAATCATATAGCATCGTGATTGGCATAACTCTAAATGACAACAAAAACTACCCCCCCCCCCAATAATCAGGAGCTGTTTTCATTGCAGCTGAGGAAGGTTTTGGAAAGATAATCTAGTTTATTGGACTATTTCTCCAAGGGCAGGATTATGGGCCATTTTTTTTAAACTGGGCAATAAAATGCTTGTACATTTACAAATAAAATTGTAAATATTGCTGCATATAACCAAGTTATCTCTTTTTTGGAAGAGAAAAACGGAGTATTTCTTAGACCTTGGAAGGAGTTTGTCATTTATTTATGAATCACTCAGCAAAAGGCAGCCATGTACTATTTCAAATAAGCTGCTATCTCAGAATGTCACTGTCACTTGACTCAAAGATTTTTCTTTCTTTCTCTCTTTTTTCTTTTTTGGGGGGCGGGGGGAGTCCCTCCTCCTCCTCCAACAACAAATCCACAATTCTGTGGGCAACGGACAAGACTCTGTATCTTCATCAGTATTTGGAGACAGGGAGAAGGATGCTTAATATATGAGGACTAACACCAGATCTCGCCCCATCCCCCCACCCACCTTGCTGGAGCAGACAGAAAAAACCCACCGTTCTGAAGCTGTGGTTACTGCGCAGGCCACGTGACACTGAATAATGCTGTTGGGATTCAAACGTGAGACTCCGCAGTGACACGGTGATTCACGTGCAGCTAGTTCCTCAACTGTGGGCACTGAGACAGGCAACCCGTCCCCGCCTCAAATTGAGCCGAAGGCACTGCGGGCCTCGCGGCAGCTCAAGCGGCGCCGAGAGCGGGGTGGCCGCGCAGCCTTGGGAGGCGGGGAGAGTGAAGCCGGGAGAGGCGCTCGCACCGCGCGGGGAGAAGCCTCTGGGCCGAGCCGGAATTAAAAGCGGGAAATGAAGGGGCAGAGATTTTAACTAACAGCCGAAGCCTCTGGCATCGGCCTCCAGCTTCGATCTCACGGCAGCACCAAGGAGTCGGTATTATTAACCCCTCGTAGACCCCGGGGCTGAGGGCGCGGGAAGCGGAGAGGCTCTTCCTGGGCGACTCCCAGGCTGGGGGAGCGCCCGGGCCGGGCCGCACCGCGTGGCCGGAGGGGCGGAGAGCCCGGCTGCGGTACGAAAACCGAGGCCTGGGTGAGGCGCCAGCCCAAGCCGCCAGCCGAGCAAGGAGCAGGGGCGTCTCACGGGCGCGCGGCCCTCGCCGGTCGCAGGTCGGCGCGGAGACCGGAGCTGGAAGCCGAACGCAGACGGTTGGCGAGAAGCGCCAGCCCCCTCCCGGCCTACTCGCCGCGGGGAGGGGTTTCTCACGCCCCCTGCTCCCGGGTGACTGCACCGGAGGTCGGAAGGAAGCGGGGCGAGGGATGAGTCATCCCGCCGCATGCCTCCTTCCCAGTCCCTCGCCTCCGCACGCCAGCCCCCTCCCGAGATCCAGCAGCCGGGAGCGAAGACTCGCTCCTCCTCAGAGTCCGCTACCAAACCCCCAGTGGCCTGCGGAAGCGAGGGGAAGGACGGGGCGTGTGGCCAATGAGAGCTTCGCTCTCTCTCGCCGCCGGCCAATGGGCCGCTGTTTACGGGTGGGGCGGGACTAGGAGGGGGCGGTCTGGGGCTGGCGCGCGGCGTCGCCGTCCCGCGGCTCACAGGGAGAGCGAGCGGCTCCGAGAGAGAGCGCCTCACGGGGAGTCGGCGCCTGAGCGACGCGGGAAGGCGCCACTGTCACCGCCGCTGGCCAAGGTGCTGGAGACGACAGGCCAGTCGGCCACTTCGCCAGCTCAGGCACCCGTTGCGGCTGCCGCTGCCTCGCTCCCCGCCCGGTCCTCATGGAAGAGATGGAAGAAGAGTTAAAATGCCCTGTGTGCGGCTCCTTCTATCGGGAGCCCATCATCCTGCCCTGCTCTCACAATTTATGCCAAGCGTGCGCCCGCAACATCCTGGTACAGACCCCGGAGTCTGAGTCCCCCCAGAGCCGTCGGGCCTCGGGCTCCGGGGTTTCCGACTATGACTATCTGGACCTGGACAAGATGAGCCTGTACAGCGAAGCGGACAGCGGCTATGGCTCCTACGGGGGTTTCGCCAGTGCCCCCACTACCCCGTGCCAGAAGTCTCCCAATGGCGTCCGCGTATTCCCCCCGGCTATGCCGCCACCGGCCACCCACCTGTCCCCGGCCTTGGCCCCGGTGCCCCGAAACTCCTGTATCACCTGCCCCCAGTGCCACCGCAGCCTCATACTGGACGACCGGGGGCTCCGCGGCTTCCCCAAGAACCGCGTCCTGGAAGGGGTAATTGACCGCTACCAGCAGAGCAAAGCCGCAGCCCTCAAGTGCCAGCTCTGCGAGAAGGCGCCTAAGGAGGCCACCGTCATGTGCGAACAGTGCGACGTCTTCTACTGCGATCCGTGCCGCCTGCGCTGCCACCCGCCCCGAGGGCCCCTAGCCAAGCACCGCCTGGTGCCCCCGGCCCAGGGCCGCGTGAGCCGGCGGCTGAGCCCGCGCAAGGTCTCCACCTGCACAGACCACGAGCTGGAGAACCACAGCATGTACTGCGTGCAGTGCAAGATGCCTGTGTGCTACCAGTGCTTGGAGGAGGGCAAACACTCCAGCCATGAAGTCAAAGCTCTGGGGGCCATGTGGAAACTGCACAAGGTGAGTCCTAAGAAAACCCACCCCTAACTCCCCTCGCCTCCGATCCTCCGGTTTTGCAGCACACGGTCTCCCTTTTGCGTACTGTGCATCCCGGTGGGGGCGCAATGCAGGTTCTCCTATATCTGCTTCCCCCGTCTGGTGCACTGCAGAAGCGCAGGGGGACCTTAAACCGAGAGCAGGGGAGTTGAATATCCCCACAGAGTTGTTGCGGGGATGCCTTACAACGGGTCTCCCGGGGAGAGCTGCCTAGCACTGGGGGTCCCCTCTCCATCGCGGAGGCGCAGCCTGCGGTCGCCGCCAGCGTACTGGAAAGCGCTGCGTAACTGAGCAGAGGCACGCCGGCGCTCGGGGCTGCCAGAAACGCTCCAGGGTAGATCCGGCCGCGGTCCCCAGGGACGAAGTGGGGGCGGTGGGGCGGCGCGAAACGCTGAAGGCTGGAGCTGCGGGATAGGCGGGCGCTGTGATTCGCGGCGGGGGCGGGGAGAACTTCGCGGGTGGAATACTGATGAGTCCGCGTTGGCCCAGACCCGGAGTCCGCGCTGGAGCGGATGCGGGACCGGGTGGTTTGCCCCCGGAGGCGGAGGAGTGGGGAGTGTAGTGCCGGAGGGAGAATAAAAGGGGGGGGGGGGGAAATCCTGTGGTCGCCATGGCAACAAGCCC
>NW_024426230.1:24467719-24684955 GCF_017311325.1 Ursus maritimus | reverse complement strand
AAATCCTGTGGTCGCCATGGCAACAAGCCCTGAGGGCGGCGGGTCCTGACCCTCCCTGGGGCTAGGGACCTGGGGCTGAAGTAGCAGGACGAGAGGTTTCTGAGTGGTCTAGGCCTGAAAGGTAGGCAGATGCGTCTTCCAGGGTAACCGCATCCTCCCAATCACCACACACGCATTTGCCCAGGATTCAACCCTTTTCCTCTTTCAGCAGTTGTCTTTGAAAGCTTTGAGGCACCTGTTACCAACAGATTTATCTTTCTGGTCTCTTTTGATGGCGCCTCCACCAAAGCCAGCTTCAAGAAGAGTGCCTTTAACAACGTTTAGCTAAGCCACTCTTCTGCTCAGAATTCTCCAATTGTCCCCCACATTTCTTAGACGGTCTCTAGAATGGTCCAGTAGGACCTGCTTGACCTGTTCACATTTGGCCTCATCGACCTCATTTCCTCCCACTCATTCCCTTTGCTCCAGCAACACTGTCCCTCACCTAATGTCAGACACCTTCCCGCCTCTGGGTCTTTGCATTCGATGTTCCTTCCGCTTGGGACAATCTTACCCAATACCCTGTATTCGAACGGCTCACTCTCTTGCCTCCTTCAGATTGTTGCTCAGATGTCAACTTTGCAGTGAGACCCTTCTGAACACAATTGCTGCCACTAGTCTCAGACACCCCTAACAGGCATGCTATATATTTTAATTATCATGTTATTTTTGTATTTATGTATTGCTCCCCTCTGCACATCCTAGAACATAAGCTTCGTGAGGAAAAAGATCTTTATAATGTTATGCCCACCCTGCTTAGAAGAAAGGGAACCACACTTGAGTTGTGTGGAAATTTCACTTTTAATTTTTAAGTAATTTGCTTGGTTGGGATGCAAAGGGTAGGGCAGGGATCCAGGATTATTGTAGGGAGATTTTCTTCACATCATTGAGTTTCAAGCCCAAGGATCAGACAGGACAGTAAAGATGGTGTTCAGGCCTCAGCTATGCCCCACTCAGGGTTTCCTAGCATTTCTTGGAGACTAGAAAGGCTAGCCTCTGAGAGAGACCATGGGGTTAGGCTGAAACACTAATATTTTATTTACAGCAAGAAAAGAAATAAGATATCATTTTCAGTAATCAGGGAGGTTTTCTCAATTCAGTATTAATTGAATGTGATCCATGTTTACAGTTATTTGTGTTCTCACAAATAACCTATTAAATCTCATTCGTACTGAAGGAAATTTAAGTCAGCACAAATTTGAGCCCTACTAGACATATGCATCTATTTTTAAAACATTTCAATTTAACTTTTTAAAAATGATATTTAATTTTGAAAGTTTTCAAAACGAGTTCACGGCCAATTTTTTTCTTCATGTTATGATTGCACTCTTAAACTGCTAACTATAGCCTATGTTAAGTTGCCTTTCAAAACTATCTTTGGAACTAAGAAATTAATCACCCTGTCTGAAAAAAGAACTTGAGTCACACACTAATTAGGGCGGTCAAACCACGGCATTAGTTTTCTGTGAAGTCTATACTTTATCCATTAAAAACAAATGCCACCTTTTAATCTTTGTCAAGCCCTGTATAGATTTGAATACCCTTTTGTTTTATGGATGATGGGAATTGTGAGTGGACACTGGTGAGGACTGGGTTGAAATTTGGATGTCCGTTAAAAAAACAATAATGTCAAAGTCCTTGAGACATGACATAAGTAAGCTAGAAAAGGAAGGTTGGTTCATTGGAAAAAAAAAAAAAAAAGATCATTTCTTCCTAATCTTTTGCACACCTTTTCCAAAATCATGAATAGGTATAATTTTTGTCTAGTCAATATCAGAATTATCAAACTGCCAAAAAAAAAAAAAAAAAGAAAGATGACAGATTTTAACATTTGCTTACCGTCTTAGGTGAACAACAAGCATTTCTCCCCCATCTTATCTTCTTAAGGTAGTTAATAGGCTAACGCCAGATTTTCTCATGTAGTCTACTCATGTTCTGTTTCCACAAAAACTCATGGGCCAGAATTTCTATGCCTTTCAAAACACAGGAGAGCAAAGAATTACATTAAGTAGTTTCCCCAAAGTTGGGCAGTTAGTTTTCAACATACGTTATTACCAGACATGAAAGTTTTCATTAATGTTTTGCCATATTAATTAGTCATTTCTAGGGATAAAAAAATTCTGTGAATAACTATTTCCCTCGAGCACCACGTCATCATCTTATACATTCAAGGCAAAATGGCTGGAATTTGTTTTTAAAGAGGTTTTAAAACCAAATGTTTGAAATTCATAGTTGTCAATTGACCAAATTAAAGTACTTCTTGCACATATATTATGACCTTCAAAATCCATGAAAAGTAATACTGCATGAAGTAGCCGTCTAAGACAAATACCTACTAACAGTTTTCATTTAGCACCAGCACTTGCTATATTTCTTTATGCATCTTAGGTTGGTATAAAGAATTGCTACACAAAAAAAATCATTTTGTAGGTGCTTTCAAATAGGCAATTGGAACCATTACTACTACTTTGTAATTTTAGCAATTCACATTTCTAAGTCTAACATTATCCTTAAATTCTTGGTGTGTTTTTTCAATCATTGAATCAGTACACATGAAATCATTCTGTTGTATTTGTGCTATTGAGCAAGAATTTTCTTTTCCTTTCTGTACTAACCACTCTGAATCTTGTCTCAAATGTTATTTTTCTCCTACCTTTTTTTTAAATGAAGATTTGCAATTTAAGCAACATTTTATTTTTTAAAGATTTTATTTATTTTAGAGAAAGAGCCAGTGTGTGGGGAGAAGAGGGGGAAGCAGAGGAGGAGGGAGAGGGACAAATAGACTCCCACCCTGAGTGCAGAACCCACAACCCTGAGATCATGACCTGAGCCTAAACCAAGATTCAGATGCTCAATCAACTGAGCCACCCGGTGCCCCAGCAACATTTTAAAATAAACTATCAGTTATGTTTCAATTTTCAAAGTATTCTGGAAAAAATATCTATTTTATAGTATGTTGGCATCTCATCAAATATTCGTGTAGCAAAGTGTGTTCTTTAATGTAACTAAAATGGTATTCAGTTAACTATCAGCAGTAAGCACAATATAATCTAAATGTTCTTATGATACAGATAGCAGGTAGTAGATATTCATGTTTTTTTATATTTTTAAAATTTACGTCTAGTAAAATCAGAACATTCTGTGCTCAGTGGTACAAATATTAAGGAGAATGTATCAGAGAAGTCAGTTGTTCCTCTTTGTACTGAGGCATAATAGAAAGAGCTAGATGACAGGGGATCCCATTCCAGACCTGATGCTGCCACTTACTTGCTAATAACTTGAAGCAAGTCTCATAACTTCCATGCATCCTACACACAAGTCTATATTTGTGGAAATATTTTAAAAAGATAATTTAAATGTTTATAACTTACTCATTTCAGTTTGGCACAAGAGGATGTTTTGTGTAAAACAGAAGTTGTTGTCTCCCTAGTCAACAACTATTTCATAAAAACCTCATCCCCCAACTTGGAATACTTTGCTCGCTCTTTTCAGAGCACAGGATGCAGTAAAAGGTTACTCTTGAAGGTGTGCGAAAAGGGTGAGCCACACCCTCATGGGTCCAGAGAATTATCTGTTGAAGTAAGCTCAAGAGATAAAAACACTACACAAAGATTTATTTATATATTAAGCAAAGGCATTTCGTTTTTCAATAACGATGCTAAAATGGTAGTTGATAGGGGCGCCTGGGTGGCTCAGTTGTTAAGCATCTGCCTTCGGCTCAGGGTGTGATCCCAGGGTCCTGGAATCGAGCCCCGCATCTGGCTCCTCCGCTGGGAGCCCGCTTCTTCCTCTCCCACTCCCCCTGCTTGTGTTCCCTCTCTTGCTGGCTGTCTCTCTCTCTATCAAATAAATAAATAAAATCTTTAAAAAAATAAATAAAATAAAATAGTAGTTGATATCACTCAGTTTTGTCAGATTCTCCAAGGAAGACAGTGTTATCACTCTGAAGTAGCAGAAATTGTTCTTCCCATGTATACCATAAAACAATACTATTAATTGAAATTTCAGGTCATGTCACAGTTTGCTTAAAGAGGAAATTATCATAGCTACCTGTTATTGACTAATAATAATGCACAGTCAAAAATTATCGTTACTTTCAGTACAGTAAATGCTGTCATCTAAGTATTTCTCAAAGTGTGTGTATCCATATATCTCAACCCTGGCACAGAGGAGGAGAGAACACATTATATGGTAGAAATTAAGAACAAAATAGTTTTAAATATCATTGTTATCAATTTTATCAGGGACTCTTGGTTATAAGGCACAGAAAACCCACTTAAGTGATCTCAGAGGATTTCATGGGGAATGAAACAAATCAACTCTCAAGGAAAGCAGAACTGGAAAGCTAGGAAACTAAGTTTATTTTCTGTATCAGTGAGGTTGGATTAAATTATGCTACAGTAACAATTTCCTAATCTCAGGGAATTACAGCAACAGTATATAATTTGTCACTCCCCTCAATGCTCACTGAGAATCGCCTTCGGCCGTTCTCCACATCTTCTTATTCTTGAAAGCTGAAAGAGCATGTTTGGAGCATGCCAACCGTAGGGTAGAGGGGGGAGAACAATGCAGAACCACTCAATAGTACTTCAGGTTTCTACTCAGATGTGGCGTGTCACTTCTGCTTGTGTTGATTGGCTAAAGCAAGTCATGTGGCCCTGCCTGATGTCTGTGCTGCAGGAAATACACTCTTCCCACAGAGAGAGGCACCAGAAAAGGACCCTGTAGTGGGGGCTGGAGAATATTTTGAACAAATAATACAATCTGTCACATGTTTAACTCTCTCATCTCTGCTTCTGTCTTTTGCAATGGGCCTCTTTGGCTTGCACAAGCCCTGACAGGACCCAATGTAGCGTGACATTTCAGTGCAAGTGTCCACTGTCATCTAACAAGAGTGTCTCTTCACATTTTCAGCTTTAGAGAAAGAATCTGATAGGCCCAGCTTATGTCAGGTAACGACTGATGACTGTCTGGGCCATGATCCCACCCCCTTGGTGAGGTGGATGTAGAAGCCTAGGCTGGGACAAGTGAGGCACTCACCTCAGCGGCAAAACTTGACGGGGCACTGAAACTCAGTAATCAAGAGTAAAAAAAAAATTGTAATGCAATATCTTAAAAAAAAAAAAATGAATGCAAAAAATCCATGATCAACAAAATGTCAACATTTTAAATGAAGGCGAGATCAGTAACAGTGCCATGCTGAGCCATAATCGACCCTGAGTCAAAAGGAAAAATCAATAATATCGGTCCCATCTTTGTTTAAAATTTTGACCTTTGTTCCTCATAGAATCTTTGCATTAATTTTTGTTTTTAAGAAATACTACATTAAAATAGTATTGATGTTGATTCCTGAGGATTTTGGTACTCCCTTAAATTCCACATCTGAGGAGAATGCCTCACTCCCCTCCCCCCAGCCCCAGCCCTGATGGACAGAGTCACATGATACAACACCTGGCTCCCAGTTTGACTGTTCAGCCAGAGAGGAGCTCCAGGCAGAATGCCTTGGAGAGCGGCGGGAGCAGGGAGGCACTGAGCAGCACTCAGAGGAAGCCATGCTGGGTGCAGACGAAAGCTCTTTGGCTCTATTTGGATCTTCCGCATTTTAGCTACAGCACTAGTTTCTTGAGCTGCTTTGATGGTGAAGCAGTAGAGTTGATGATGATGGAAAAAAAGGACAGGAAAGTATAGAGAACACTGAGAGCTAGAGCTCAGTGCTTTCTCTCCCCAACTATCCACCACCAAGTGGTTTGTGTTGTTGTCACTGTCGTGTACTCTCGTGAACTTGGCCACATCAGAGCAAAGCAGTCCCTCACTTCGCTTATTTTTGAGTGGAGGAAGGAGGACAGAAGGTGCCATAACATGGTTTTGTACTCACTATGGGTACCTCTTTTAAAGTATGGGGTTGGGCTGGGAGTGGGAGAAAAATAAAACCACATAGTTTCATGTCGGTAATTTCATGTGTTTATTAGAAGGAAGGANGAGCGTTAGTAACCATGGAGTTCACTGTTTTGTGTTTTTTGTCTTTTGGCCTCATAACAGCAGTGCTCTTCTTGCTCTAGTTAATGCTTCGCTCACCACCATATTCCTGCCTCTGCCCAGTCCCTGCGATTCTGGTGGGCTACCAATCCAGTACCCTGCCTTACCCGGCCAAGTGGGAGGGCATGGGACACAGGCCGGGCCAATGGCCACACCCTATCCCTCTGGCCAAAGTGATTAATTTAAAAGATTAGCATGTAACTTGAGCCAGTCCAATCAGTGTCCTTTTCTGGGGTTTATATACACTGAGTCAGGGACAGAGGAGTCTTACTAAAAGCCAAGAGCTTCCAATGTCCATGCCTCTTCCTACTACCACTACATCAGTAGAAGAATATAAGGCAACCCACAGAAATACAGAGCTGAGAAATGGAGAGAGAATTCTGAGAACAGTATTTGAGCCTCTGGAACCCATCATGAGTAAGGCCAGCTACCCCCTCCTGCCTTTTGAGTTGCCTGAGTCAATAAACCTCCCCACTTTTTTGCTTTAGCTAGTTTGTGTCAGCCACTTTCAACTGAGAAATCCTCACTTATAAAAGCATATGAATTAACACATGTGAACATTTGTATTTGAAGATATTCTTATTCATTCTAGATATTATCTCTAGAATACTATACTTGGAAGGCTGCATTCTGATGGCCCCCCCAAAAATGAAAAGCAGTTTTGATTCAATGAAGCAGAAATCCTAGGATATTTAATCTAATACTGTTTACTCATTCACTGACTGTATAGCCTGTACTAGCTTATTGGGCAATAGACTGGACAGGGAGGTTCCGAAATCAAACTTCTGCCAATAATCAGTTTTATTTGTTTTCAAAGGCAGAAAACCTCTGAAGACATACAACTTGCTTTGACCTGTTCTCTGGGTCAGAATTTCTCAATCTGTGGTCCCACGAAGTTTCCATACTTAAATAATTTTGAGACTCTCCACTCTAAACATGCTCCTCCTGGCTCACATTGTACATTATTATATCAATGTATTGATCCATTCTGCAGCAAAGAAACCTGCTTGATTTAATCTAGAGTTTTCTAAACTTATTCGACTTTGAATAAGTCTTAATTTTTTCCAGCTTTATTGAGATACTATTGACATATAACACATGTAAGTTAAAGGTGTACAAAGTGATGATTTGATACCTGTATAGATTGTGAAATGATTGCCACAATAAGGTTTGTTAGCACCTCCATTCCCTCACATAATTACCTTTTTTGTGTGTGTGTGGAGATAACTTTTAAGAATTACACTCTTAACGTTCAAGTATATAGTGCTGTTTTGTAAATTATAGTTACCATGCTGTATATTAGATCTCTAGAACTTATTCATCTTACAGCTGGAAATTTTTACCCTTTGACCAACATCTTCCATTTCTCCAGTCCCCAGCCCCTGACAACCACCATTCTATTCTCTATTTCTTTGGCTTCAGCTTTTTTAGATTCCACATGTAAATGAGAACATACAGTATTAGTCTTTCTTTGACTTATTTCACTTAGCATAATGCCCTCCAGGTCCATCCATGATGTTGCAAAAGGCAGTTAAATTCTTTAAAATGTATGGCTGAATAATATTCCTCTGTGTGTGTGTGTGTGTGTGTGTGTGTGTGTGTGTACACGTGTGTACCACATTTTCTTTATCCGTTCATCTGTTGATGGGCACTTAAGTTGTAGAAACTCTTTTTTAGTGCTAAATGAGTTTGGGAAACACTATTCTAGCCAATAATGAGCTAATAAGTCAGTAAGAAAATAAGCATTCTTAATTTCTGGTGTATGCAGAGTAGAGTACTCTAAAACTCCAGCCTAAGGATAAATGTCCCAAATAAAACTACCTTAAATCTTATGTGAGTCCTTAAAACAAGTATTAAAAGTTAAATTTATGTTATTCTTTTAATATTAAAGTCAAAGATAGAGGAAAAACAATGAATGTGAATTTTGTAGTGTATATATATATATATATTCAATATATTTTGCTTCCCTTCATATTGTAAATAACTGAAAAAATTAGTTTAGGGATCAGTAATACTAATATAATATAATTAGCATTAACTGCTTTGATTTAGGCATTGTGTACATGATGCTAAATGACT
Source organism: Ursus maritimus (assembly GCF_017311325.1). NCBI lineage: Eukaryota > Metazoa > Chordata > Mammalia > Carnivora > Ursidae > Ursus > Ursus maritimus. Next base: position 24,676,801 of record NW_024426230.1, on the reverse strand, counting down.
AATTTGATTGAGTTTGTCATTAAATTGTGGTAGATAGAAATAGATTGTATTTAAAGTACTTATTAAAGCAAAAAAGATGATTTAGCTGAAAGGTTAAAAACCCTAAAGGTGCCCCTGTGACAGCATATCACAACAACTTATGAAAGTTAAAAGAGCAGTGCTTTGCCTGTTACCTTCCAGGCTTTGCTAATATTTTCAAAATGACATCTGGAGTCAGTTTGTAACCTTGGAAGAAGAGTTAGCTATAAAATGGCCCCCAGCAGTGTACCTAGATTATTAGAGATGATCTAGGTTTTGTCAGCAGCATGTCTAATTTATCCCAAAAGACATGTCAAACCCAAACACACTTCCCCGGGGTGTTCTCGCAAGCAGTTTCATCCCAACCCTAAACCGGACCTTTGTCTGAAACTGAGAACTATCTCAGAGTGAGAGTGTTCAGAAAAACCCAAGCAGAATGCCCAGAAGACACTTCACACATCGTCATGGAAATCATCACAATCTCATTTCATTTTGGTTTAGCCCTGGCTTTGCCGTCTTTTTAACTTGTATGGCTTACAGTGCAGCATTTTGGCCACGGATCCAGCCATAGTCCCATCTGCCTGTATAAGTTACCTCTTCCTTCTTGACCTGTGTAGCCTTCCAGCTTCCCCCACAGAGCCCTCTCCCTGCCCACCAGCCCTGCCCTCCAGCATTTTCTTAAACTAGACCTTCAGATCAACTGAGCCAGCGTCACCAGCCTCGAAGCAGACCAGCCTGCCAGCAGGAAGCTGAGTGCTGCTCCCTGTTCCCCCAGAGTCACTCCTGTACCAACGGCACCCCCACCCCAGCTGGGCTGAATTAGAGACACATTTTTTTCTTAACTGTAGAAAGAGAGTTTTCTTCATTTTGACTCCTCAGTTTACGCTGACAAAGCAAGAACACTTGTCTTGAGTTTCTAGTCGTGAATAAATAAGCATCACTGACTTTTTTCTCTTCTTCAACATGCCTGTCCCTAAAAACTCACTTACTCATGGTCTCAACTACTACTTGCGCCGGAATGTCTGAAAAAGATCCGGTCTTCTCAGTCCCATTCCCTTTCACAATGTGTTCCCAAACTCTCTTCTATCTTCTGTCCACCCGCCTCCTTAGCTCCCCTCTCTGAGTTCCAACACTGAGCATCCCCCACTGTATGATAATTGTGCATGTTAGAATTTTCCACTGAACCCTACTAACTCAAAGCCATAGATTATTTCTTATATGCCTTTGTTTCCTCCATTAATGCTTTTAGATGTTTGAAAAAGGTTTAATGAAGAAAAGTTAGATTAATGATTAGCAAATATTCCAGTATTTTAAGTTTTTCATATTAGCCTGATAATAATAGTGAAATTTGAAAGCCTTCTGTTTTATACTTTTATTAAAAACTTACTGAGTGCTTACTACATGCCAGGAACTGTTCCAAGCTGTTTCCAGGTACTTTCTCATTTAATCTTCAGAATTCACACAAAATCCTATGAGAAAACTGGGGCACAGAAAGATCGTACAGTCATACCAGGCATAAGTGGCAGAGTCAGGGTTTGAATCCAGGCTGTCTGACTCCAGAGCTCATGTATTGAACTGCCATTCTCTCCTACCATCTGATAATCACAGGAAATGCATGACCTAGAAAACACCGTCTTATGGTCCTATAAATTATAATGACATAACAAATAAACGGAGTTCCATTAGTTCTCATGCATGAAAATTACTAAAAAATTAAGTCATTTGTCCCCTGAGTTTCCTTGTGATAAAATAGATTTAAAAGAGGAAAATAAGGAGCAGAGGGAAGAGAAAGACAAGTATGTTGAGTATTCCATAGACCAGATCCTTGGAGGCATACTGGGTAGGCCAGATTCCCTTGCGACGGGTCAGTCCTGCCTCCTTGTCAGAACCAGTCAAGCAGCAGATAGGCAGTGGGGTTCTATCAGCTCAGCCATTGATGCATTGTCCTCTTGTAACAAAATCATCATCTTAAAATTTACAGACACAAATGACATAAAAGATTAGGTTGAGGTTTTCTGGCATTTTCAGCATCTTTATTTCTGTAGATCTAAAACATTTATAAGTCTATCTTGGAAAACACAAAAATATGTTGAAACCCGTAAGCAAGTTTATGTTCTGTTTACTTTCCATTTTTTCTTGGACCTTTTCCTGAGGTGTTTAAAAGAGAATACATACATTCCTTTTCAAGAATATATGCCTGGCCTGCCTTTTCCATAAATACAAAAAGGAATATATGAATTAGAAAAGCCTATTGTTTAAGAATGGGTTTAAGCACTGCCAAATAAAACTTGTTTTTCATAAGCCTTGCATAGAACCAGAACTGTGTGTCTTATACTCAGAGCTCTGCTCAAAGAAGAAACTGTTCCTTAAAGAATTGGCTTTGGAAGTAGAATGCTAAACGTTGTTCTTTGGTGTGGGAATAGCCACCTTCTGTCATTAGCCAGTACACATAGATCGTTAATTCTCATCTACTGCTGATTTATTCATGTGAAGCCGACTTTTCAGCCAGATAGCACCCAGTCCGCTTTATTGAGATTTTTGTTCATCCTCTCTTTACTCTTACTTTGCTTGCAGCTTGCATTTTAAGAAGCAACTGTTTGACACCAAATACTTATGCCTCTCTCCCATGTGCCAGGAAAAGCCGGGGAGAGGGCCGTTGCTCTGACCCATGCTGTACATCAGTCTAAGACATTATCGGATCTCTGACAAAGCAGGTTGCAGAGGGAAGTAACTGTGAATATGGGAGGTCCAACAGTTTCTACCTAAGGCAGCTCTTCTTCAGAGGCGTTTTGATTTTGTAGGGAGCAAATGCTTGCAAGGTCCTATATATACAGGCTCAACTGTAATTACAATTCACCCGAAGCCAAAGGGAAATAACTCTATAATATAATCTACCGTTTTTTATTGTCTGTACTGTAACTTCTTGTCATCACTACAAACAGCCAACAGCTGATTTTACTATAGATATGTGTAGTACATTACAGAGTACTGCTGCTGCTGTTTATGCCATCACCAGACACACCAATTCATGATAAAAGGGATCACGTGATAAAATGGTGTTGCCTCTGCTGAGCCATCCCCACTCCTACATTGTGAAATGGGATCCCAAGAGATGAGTCCCATAAAGTCAAATGTAAAACCGGACTCCCATCCAATCTGATACATCTCACATGGTGCAGATAAATCTGTGGTGCTTTTAACAATCAGTTGTTATTGATTTCATTGACCACTGATCATCTGGCCCAGACTTAACAAGGAAATATGATAAAGAGCTTTCAGCACACAATCAATACAGTGTGAAGAAGCTTTGCTGTTTACATTCAACTCATGTTATCTGGCTACGTTCTGCCATTATGGAAGCAAATCTGCCATTAGAACTAAAATATTGTTCAGTATTAAATAAAATTTTCTCTACTTTCTACTTGGAGAAATAAGAAATATGGAAATACAGAAATTTGGATAAGCACTAAATTTCCAGGGCGGCTTCAACAAGCATGATAAGCAAGGGTACCGAGTGTAACTACCATTCTGTTAGTGTTCAAAAATGGCACCTTTACACCTAGACCTAGGACATGGATTTCTGATTGCTCCGGTCACTGCAGATAAAAGCATTGTGGGAAAGTTTGAATTGATAGTAAGGTCCTGTTATGTACGTATAAAACATAATGGTAAATATTGGTGTTAATTGGCAAATCAACACATAAATATTTTACATTAATTTTAAAAACCATCAAACCAAAGAGAAAATTCATGCTGCTGGCATTGTTAGCATCCTTGATTTTTGATTTCCGAAGAGGCTGCACCATCTTACATTCCTACCAGCAATATATGAAGGTTCCAATTCCTCCATATTTTCACCACTTGTTATTGTCTGTCTTTTTGTCTAGAGCCATCCTAATGGTTGCAAAGGGATGTCTCATATGGTTTTGATTTGCAGTTCTCTCATGATTAGTTATATTAAACATCTTTTCATGTGCGTAGTGGCTATTTTTGTACCTTTTTTAGAGAAATGTCTATTCAAATCTTTGCCATTTTTAGTTGGGTTATTTCTCCTTTATTGTTGAGTTGTAAGAGATCTTTTATATATTCTGGACACTTATTCACTCATTTAAAATGGAAGGGACAGAGATGTAAACCTCTCTTCTCTTGGAAACACAGAAAATTAAAAGCAGACACATAGCTGAGTGTGAGGAAAAATTGTCAAGGTTGCCCACCATGACTACTGCTAATTGCTTGCCCAATAACCTCTATCAGCCAATTCTGAGGCAGAGCTCAGATAAGCTCTACTAGAAGTGGCTCCTGATGAATAAGAAACATGGGAAAGTCCAAAAGTAGGAGGAGGAAATAATCTGGTTATCAGGGTACCTGGATGTGGTGGCTGTGCCTCCTCCATAACTTGAGTTACACTTCTGCCAATTTTGGTGATAGGGTTCATTTCAGTGTAAGAAATTTCCAGTGGTGCTATGGTTTCTGTTACAGGTTACCATTGCAGTATTTTTAAAAAATCACTTCCGGGTGTCAAAATGGTGGACTCTTCCCCTATATTTGAGAGTTATAAATCAATAGAATTGAGACACTGGATGTTTGAGATCACTTGCCAACCCCCTCCAAAATCAAAGGAATAAATCCCAGAATACTTTAGTAAATTACCCATCATACAGCGTGGATCTCCAAAAAACACATTGATTTCTTAGAACTAAATTAAGAACTCTGAACATCCAAGGACCCATTTTCATTTGCTTGTGTGTGTGTGTGTGTGTGTGTGTGTGTGTTCAGTGAGGCTCAATTAAAACACCTATTCTCTTTTGGAGGCTCTTCCGTGCCCCCAGACAACCATAATGACAGTTTTTTTTCTATACTCCATGACCACAGCTATCAAAGTTTACTTTAACCTTGTTCTCTCTTTACGGGGAAATTATATATGTCTATACTATTGAATTAACGCTCCTTCATTATAAATATTATTTTTTTAACATTGGCCCTCAATAGACAGTGCCTTTGCTCAAAGGATCAATCTCATGTGGGAGTTTCAGCATAAAAGCTGTAAAGGGAAGAATTTGTAGAAAATAGGCTTTGCTTTGTCTCTCATACAGGGAGAACTGCTGCATTGCAGCATGACTGTCCCCTTGGATTGGTTGTCTGATTGGCTCCTGCCCTAGCCAAAAGCACCAAAGAAGTTTATAGGATGAAGCAAAAGAGAGTCTCCAGTTGCTCCTCTCCCCCTTCTGACACACTACTTACCAACTCTGTTGGCAACTTGACGGACCACCGGCACTTTTACTCCTCCCCTCCCTTCCCAGAGTGGTCTCCTCTGAATCTTCTGGTTTCTGCCTACCTGTCTGCAAGCCCAGCTTTGGTTCTGTTGTATGTGCCTTTGTTTGGTCATCTCTATGCCTTCCTTTGACCACTGTGTGTCCAGTCTGTTCATCCAGCCCCAGACCCTTGACCAGCAACTCCTGGAAAGTCTGTCTGCCCAGCCCATCTGGCTTGTGCACCCTCTGCCTGCAGCCTGACGCTGGCTTTCCCCATGCTGGATTCCTTCCCAGTGAAGGACCCAGTGCTGACAGCTCCTCAAATCATACCTCATGGTTAGCAGCTTCAGAGCTGGCACTGACCCCAAAAATAGATTACTGTAATGTACTTGGCCCATCACCTATAATGTTAAAATAAGATTATAATATTTACATCTGGGTTGTATAAAAATGCACTCACATAACTCTTTTCATTTGAAACATGCCATAAAATGATTTAGCTAAATACGAACAGAGAATCCATTGACATATATCCACCAGCAAAATGAAATATGACAGATATTTAGTTGGACCTGGAAGTTCCACTTACGTTGAAGGCAGAAAGTAAAAAATAATTTACAAATTTCATCTGCAAAACAGGGAAGGAATGAATTAGTAGAAGATTATTACCGAGTTTGGAGGCTAGCCAGAGACTGGTCAATTACTGTCTTTTGAGTGGAGCAAATGGTTCAATTACATTGTAGTCTTACCTCCATAGGTCTTCTATTTACTTACATGAAAACAGTGTCATCAATTTACCATTTACATATTATTTAACTTGCATGTTATGATGGCTTTTAGGTAATGGTCAATTATTAAGTGTTCTAAAATTATATATACAAAAGGTTATTATTGTGAGATAGAGCCCTCAAAAATTAACCCAGTGTTTTTAGAGAAATTCTTTAATTAGTATATATATCTGAAGAAATTGGGATAAAAATTACATAAAAATTAGATTTGAAAATTAACTTCATTTAGTATTTGTTCCTATCTCATGATTTTCTTCAGGGATTAAATCATATTTATCAGTGGTACACTAAACCCATTACATTCCTTCCTGTCCATTGTTCTTTAATCTTCCCAGTCATGTTCAGGGGTTTAGGTGATCTGTGTTCAGAGCTCCTTCCCCACGTAACTGCCATAAGGCACAGTGTGGGCTGAGTGAGGCCCTTCCTGTTACTGATTCAAGTTCAGGATACTGGTGGTGTAGCATAGACCACGTGTTTAGCTGGCCCTGAGCTCCAAGTTTATTCAGCTGCTCAACTGGGGAAATTCACACAGGGAGATTTCCAGTTTGACCACATAGACAAAGCACTTTTATGTGCCCAGAAAGAGGACTGGATAATGGTTACACAGATAATGGCGTGTGACCTTGTCAATTCTCAAGCACCTCTAAGAAGAACTTGTTCTCATAATGTGTTAAAACCAAGGTCATGGAACAGCTGGTGCTAGAACAGGATTTGCTGTGTGAACCGTGCTTTGAGATGTGATTTCATATCAGCGTCTTTTCCACCATGAACTATTTCTTTGATTTAATAGCAAAGATCATTAGAACCGTGTCAGGAGGGCTTTATGCATATTGCAGCTGAGACCGAGGGCCAAAACTTAAGTCTGACAGACCCTGAACAGCTTACCTCCAAGCTTAAAATACCTGTCTTACTGTAGGAGACATGGGACTCCTTCCTCCCTGCTCCTAAAAGTAGTCAATTGTGCCTGCCAATGTGAGGTAGCCACAACAGTGCCTGGCTGGCTGAGGGCCACTGATGACATGCATTTTGACTCTGTGTGTAAGCTAGGAGATTTGAAGACGCACAGCAAGAATTCTTGTACAAATAATAAAATAGTCAAGAGAAACAGGAAATAGAACGTGCATGACAGAAATGCAAAAACTAGTCTCTGGTTAAGCCATTTTGTAGCAAGTGCTAAAATGAGAATGAGGGCCAAAGGACTGGAGCCCGGCTGAAGAGGGCTTTTTGTGATAAAGCTGTATTGCGTGTAGACTGCTTGCATGGTATTGTGCAGCTCACTGGTATGGGGGCCCAAGGAGTTGGGGTCTGTTCCTGGGTCCACTATTATCCAGACCACACAACGAAGGGCTGAGAACACAGGCCTTAAAACAGACTGCCTATGTTTAACCCCTGGCTTTTCCACTGCTTAGCTGTGTGAACTTGGGTAAGTTACTTCACCTCTTTGTGCCTCAGTTTTCTCATCTGTAAAGTAGAGATAATAATCAGACCATATAGAGTTGTTGAATCATTAGTTTATACCTGAAACTAATGTAACACTGTATGTTAATTATACTGGAATTAAAAAAAGTTTGTTTTTTTTTTAAATCGAGCCGGTCATTGTGAGGATGACAGGTATGGTAGATACAAAGCCGTTGGAACACACCAGGCAGAACAAGTGCATGATTAATGTGAGCTATTGTTACCTATGAAATGAGACTTGAAATTATAGATATAGATACAGTTTATATTATAATTTATAATTATAAAATATAACATGTTACTTATATATATGATTTATTATAAGGAATTGGTTCATGAAGTTGGAGGCTGAAAAGTCCCATGGTCTTTCATCTGCAAATTAGAGACAGAGGCACGTTAGTGGTGTAGTTCAGCCTGAGTCTGAAGGACTGAGAACCAGGGGAGCTGATGGTGGAATTTCCAACTCAAGGGCAGCAAAAGACCAATGTCCCGGGTCAACAGTCAGTTATAGAGAACAAATTCTCCCTTCTTCCACTTTTTGTTCTTTTCAGGCCCATAATACACTGGATGATGCCAGGCACACTGGGAAGGGCAATCGGCTTTACTCAGTCTGCCAATTCAAATGCTAGTCTCATCCAGAAACATCTTCACAGACACTCAAAAATAATATGTAGCCAAATACCTGGGCAACCCGTGGCCCAATCAAGTCAATGCATAAAATTAACTGCCCCATTAGTTTAGTCAGAAGTTGGCCAAGAGCAATGAGAAACTGAGACAGACCAGATTCCTCCCAGCAAAGTCTTGAGAGTTAAGGCAGGTCAGCCTTCCACATTTGCCATTTGGTCTTTTGCCCAGGGCCTACTCGGAGGCTTCTTGACTTTCACTTACCTCTGGATATTTGCAAGGAATTTGGGCAGTGACTTGCAGGAAGGCAGAAAAAATGGAAAAAAAAAAAGATTGATAGGCAACAAGTTTCTTCTGAAATGCAGCCCCAAATGGGCATGTGTTCCTAAAAACTTCATGTAAGTCAAACTGTATTTTAAATGCACTAAGACATTTTCAATATAAAGAAATCTGGTCTATATTTTTCAAACCAAGTATCTATGGTAAAGCCACGATGACTAGATTCCAGGACACCAACAAGTTAGTAACAGCCTCTTAAATTGTTTTCTTGAAAAAAAAAAAAAAAAAAGAATTTTAAAAAGAATTGTAAGGTACATCCTAATTTCAGAAACATTAATATGAAGAGTGGGGTAGGAGTCCATCAAGAAATTGAGAATGCTGGTGGCCCCATAGAATAGAAAAAACAGGAGACACGGAGCTAGGGACCTCTGTTTTGATCCTGTATCTACCTTTTGGGCAACCCACTTGACTCCCTGGACCTCCAGCTTCTTGTGTATAGGATAAGGGTGTAGAATTAGATGAGAGCTAGGGTCCCTGTCAGGGGCAAATTTAATTGGGATCTACATTTATTGATGTTTCTCTGGCTCAGTTCCTGAGAAGAGTTTCTTGAATAAAACTGTCTGCTACCTGCTGTTTGTGCCTTTGTGAAGAGACACTTTAATTTTCCTCCTGTTTCAAGTTTCTCAGTCGGGGTTTCAACATTTGGAAATCAAAGGAAGATGGACCAGATAGCAGCAGCATCTTCCATCCCCCTCATTTTACCCTGGCCTTGGTGCACCGGGGCTCCAGAGCCACGAGGAAGGGGCTGACAGCGCAGGTGGAACAGGCAGGGGCAGCTGAGTACGGAGCGGCAAACACATGCTGCCCAGCTCTGGCTTCTGCTTCTCCATCCCAGGTGGCACAGCCCACTGGCGGACCTGTAATGACCCCTGTCTACAGATGATACTCACTGTCACTTCCTTGCAGAGGCAGAAAAGCATGGGGTGGAGGAGGGTGGTCAAGAAGGAATGAACAAGCTGTTTTTGACTATTTACTTCCTGAAATGAGAAATAAGATTTAATTGAGAGAGGTCAAAGATGGAAACAAAATGGGTAACTACGCTTTCGCCTTCTCATGCCCCTATCATGGGGATTTTGAAGATTAAGTGTGGATATGAACCTGGCCTAGAGTTCCTTGTCTCAGGGGAAGAGCCAGTTTGGTGCCAGACTTCTAGAGGGAGTAAGGTATGTTCCGAATTCCTTCTATTTCAAGTGATTATTATTTATGCAGAAGAAGTAGACAGTTGGTTTCTTGTCATCATTATCATTGCTGTGATTCAGTGGTGTGTTGGTAAATATGCAAACCCTTGATCTGCAGCATTTGCCATGGCTGACTTCCAGCTACCCTGACACGAGGGCACTGACCTTGAAGTTGAGAAGAGTCAGAACAAGCCAGCTCCGACACACCCACCACTTACTGTTAGTTCTTTTGCTTTATGTCAGACTGGAGGAAGTGCCAGATTGCAAGTTTTCTAAAATTATTTAAGCCTGCAGCTGCAAAAAAAAAAGAAAAAAAGAAAAAAGATGTTACAGAAATTTTTAGTGTAGAAATTATTAATATACAACTCAGTGAATTTTCACAAACTGCTCACACCTGTGTAATTAGCAAAAATCAAGAAACAATATTATCAGCCCCCCCCCCAGACCCTCTCCATGCTCCCTGTCATCCAACAGCCCCACCCATTCCTGCCCAGGGTATCCAGTAAACAGCATGTTAATTGTGTCTAGGTTTGTGTTTTCCATGAAGGTACGGAGACAGCATGCACCACAGCATGGTGTCTTTTGCTCATCTGTACGTTTGTTGGATTCATTCGCACTGTTGTATGTAGTTTTAGATCATTCCTTCTCATTGTTTTATAGTATTTTATTTATGGGATACTCCACAATGTATCCATTCCACCATTGGCGGGCATTTGGGCAGTTTCCAGGTTTTGGACGAGTGGGGCAGCTGTACACATTGTAGAGCATGTCTTTGGCGCACCAGCGTAAGCAGTTTTGGGGGCTGTCCTCTGGGAGGGAGACTGCTGGGTCCCGGAGTGTGTACCAGCTCAGCCTAGTACATGCCGCCACACGGTGTTACCAAACGGTGGTGTCGTAATACATCCCCCGTAGGAACCCTCAGGGTCACAGCATTCACTCTGAATTGTTTTCATGTTAGCTATCCTGGTGGGTATATGGCCGTGCCACAGAGTGGGGTAACCAGTGGTCGTGTGCTCACTTTCCTGTTTTCTGGTCCTTTGAATATCCTCTTTCATGTGGAGTCTAAGTAATTTGCCCACTTTTTCATTGAGTTGTCTGCCTTTTTCTTATGTTTTAGATCTCTTTTTTTTAAATTCACAAATACTAAAAAAAAAAAAAAAAAAAAAAAGCCTTAATCCTAAATAAAATAAACTGCTATTCCCTGTGGGCCAAAAGTACTAATTAGAAAAGATTTGCCCCCTCTGTTTTTTTTGTGTAATTTTTCCTCAATGTAGAGTTTCTCCTGCACTGTGCATTGCTCTTTATCAAGTCTCTTATCAGATTTTGTGCTTGTTTCATAACTTCACTGAGAAATATTGTAAAGCAATTTGGGGAGGAGGGTTGTTTTTTTTTTTAAGAACAAACAGTGTTAATGCAAATGCATTTTCAAAAGTGAACAATTCTTTCTTAAATGAAAGTAAGAGCTATTCAAATAGTCTGTAAGAAAAAAAATAAATTGAAGCTTCAGTTACCTCAAAAAAGTAATTCTGATTTCATATTAAATATGAATTTTTAAAAGTTTCCAGAGGTAAGGCTTCATTTTCCTTTCTATTATCTCAATGGAAAAACCTCGTTGCTTATTTATAAGTCCTTTTTGAAAAAAGCATGTTCACTAAAAATTGAATTCCTCCTATGTTTTGTGGCAGCTGTCTTATTTTTTTAAATCCTTATTTAGATATGGGAATACAATCTATTCATCCAAAACTGATTCTATGGCAAGAATATAGAAAATGTTAAAGAATAGTTCCTTTATTTCAGAAATTAAGGAACTTTCCTTGGAAGACTGAATGTGGGTCAAACATACCATACCATACTTCATAGAAGCCTAATTGTTTTACCTCCTTCATTTTTCTTTCTCATATAACAAAATAGAATAAAGTATTAAGACTACTATTTCAGGAGAGTTAAGTCTCCCTATGAAGAAGGGGAAAGAAATTTCCTGAGATGTTCTAGAAAGAATTGAGAATATTTTCAGAACCACCTGAAGGCCCAGGCATATTGCCTTAAAGGCTAGGCCTGACTGGTCTTGCCATGTGTGCTTTTTCACTGCCCATAGCATGGGCATCCCAGAGCAAAACTGGGAAGAAGGGAAAATTTCCCTTCTGTGCATTCTGCTTCTCTTGTCCCTATGCCGCTCCTTCATGGTGCTTCTTCACATTGCTGAGACCAGGCTTGGCAAATACACAGCACCTTGCCACTTCTCTATTCTGGGCCCATGGCAACCATCATCAGTCATGGCACTTTTCCCAGTGAGTCCAAGTGTGACCCAAATGCAGCTCAGAATTCTTAACACAACACACTGAAAGACAAATACCAACCGATCAGAATTGACATTTAGGATGGTATCTACTTGGGGCACCTAGGTGGCTCAGCCAGTTAGGCAACAAACTCTTGGTTTTGGCTCAGGTCCTAATCTCAGGGTCATGAGATTGAGACCTGTGTGGGGCTCTGCGCTGAGTGCGGCATCTGCTTGAGATTCTCTCCCTGTCCCTTTGCTCTTCTCCCACTTGCATGAGCACACACTCTCTCTCAAATAAATAAGTAAAATCTTTAAAAAAATTTTTTAAAAGATGATATCTACTTGCCATCACTTTCTTAAGCAATGTGACTCTTATTCCATCTCCTGCATCAGCCCCAAAGTGTAAATGTATTATTTTTCCTAAGATTATTTACATTACCTTATATGATGGTTCTTATTGTCTGAATCTCTAACTCATCATTTTCTATCCTGTTTCTAGATATCTTTCATCTCAAAAAAAAAAAAAAAAAAGCACCTAGGATTATGAGTCACATGCCTACAGGGACCCGATGATACAGGCAAAGTTTTCATATTTAGTTCAGGACAGTGATAGCCTTCACTTTCAGAAAGAAAAATACTGTCCCATTTTTCAAGTAACATGTGACCTTTAGTCTACCTTTGGTTTGTCCACTTTTGAAAAAGGCATACAGTTTATTCTCATTAGTCAAGGTATTTATGTTGTATAAAGTCACCAAGAACATTGAATTAGTGAATATTGAACCATTGCTGCTCTGGAAATTTAGGGTTAGGTTCCTATGAGTTCTAGTCACATTTTTGGCAGCTGATCAATATGTAACCTTGTCTTATGTGCTTTTCTATGTATAGATTCCTTGTTTAATACATATTGTTAATTGATTATCATTGAATTCATGGCCAACAGCACTATAACTCATACCTGAACAAAGCTTATCTAACACATGCATTTTCTCCATAAGGCACACCACAGCCTTCTTTTACTTAGGAGCATCAGACAGGATTTAAACACAACACTTGGGGGTCATTTTAAATAGCAAGATCACCAACAAAGCACAGAAATGCAAAAAACAGCACTAAATGTACATGAAAAGGACAGTTGTTTGTAGTATGAGAGTTAACAGAAGAAGGCAGAGCATCTTCCTCAGCTAGGATGTGTGCATTGGACAACTCAGATTTTTTCACTGCTCTGTCCATGAATGACCAGGAAAGTACTGTGAATATTGATTTTCAAGTTACAAATAAATTTTAGGAAGTAGGAAAATTTACCAATGTGGAATCTGCAAGTAATAAGGATCGATTCTATCGTTGCACCATGAGGAAAAGAAGAGCACAAACACAAAGACAAATGGTGTCTGCGTGTGATCTCAATGATAAGAGAGAACATGGGAGTCACGAGGCTGGCAAACCGAGGAAGGCGCACTCAGTTACAGTCAGATGTCACCCAGGAGAAATTTGGAACCAGAGTTGGCAGATCTTCCAAGAGAAGCCTGCCATCTGGATCATTTTAATGTGAACTCTCCTGGTTATAGACGCTGATTTAAATTAAAAACAACAGCACGGTAGAACAAACTAAACACATCTCCTTACCTTGTCTGACTTGCCTCAGGGCCTCAGGTTTACAATGTGTCCCTGTAGTCTAGAGCAGAGTTTCTCAGTCTCAGCACTATTGACATTTTGGGCTAGGTGATCCTTTGTTGGGAGGTGTATGTCCTTTGCACTGTAGGACGTTGACAGCATTCCTGACCTCCATTGTCTAGATGCCAATAGTGTATCTGTCTCACCACCTATCCCCAAGCTGTGACAACCAAAAATGCCTCCAGGTATTGCCAAATGGGCCTGTGGGAGCCAAAAATCACCCCCAGTTGAGAACCATTGGTCTAGACTGAGACAGATGAACGCTGTAAAGGCATTTCTGACTCAACCTTTCTCTGTTCCTAAGACTGACACTTTCCTGATTATCCAGGCCTAAATCCTCCAAATACTTGGATATTTCCCTTTCTCATATGGATTCCATTTTTAAACCTATCAGTTCTTACATTCAACTCTTCCTTTATTACTAAAATCTTTACCTCAGCCCCCTACATCCTCCCATCTAGACTACTGAAATCGTCTGCTAATGGGGCACCACACACTAGTTTAGTGTGAATCTGAATTAAGATTCCAAGACACTGTTTTTTTAATTTATCATGTTGTTAACTTCATACCATCCCAGCCCTCACTCAAAAATGTTAAACAGTGCTTCTTTTAACAAAATCATTGCTAAGCACCCAACAACTCCTGTAAGAGCTTATCAGAAGAGGTATGGAAGCATGGCAGTAGAATAAACAGGTGTTGTAGAATGCCAGGAACCCTGGACTAAGCCTTGGCTCCATCACAGGCTAGCTTCTTATAATTCCTCCTCTTCTAATTCTACCCAACTTCCCATCCTTCCTTTTCTTCTCAACTCACAGCCCACCCATGGTGGTAAAACAGTGACTGGCTAACTGCTTAGGTTTCAAGATATGCAAACTAAGGTTAAAATTCTCAAGAAGTTCCTTAACTTTTCTGAACCTCATTTTTGTCATCTGTAAAATGGGGATTAATCATAATACATATAAGGTTGTTATGAGACTTAACTAATATTTTCATGTAAAATACTAGGCCCATTATAGGCACACAGGAAGCTCTTAATAAATATTACATGGTATTTATTCTTATTGTACCTTCCTCTTGTGAGATTTTATTGATCTTACCACTTATGCTGCCTATTTGACATCTCACATAGATTGATTGACTTTATTCTATGTACATGTGCGCATGCATGCTTGCATGTGCACACACACAAATACACATAAACTCTCTTTATTTTTTTTTATTTGTCTAAGTAGGCTCCACATCCAGTGTGGAACCCAATGCAGGGCTTGAACTCAGCACTTAAGATCAAGATCTGAGCTGAGATCAAGAGTTGGATGCTTAACTGACTGATCCACCCAGACACCTTAAAACTCTATTTTTTAAAACTAGAATTGTGTTTTTTGGGGGCCAGAACCCTGCGTTTACTTCTCCTTAATCCTCATGATCCTAGCATAATGTTAAAAAATTAGGTGACACTCAGTAAATACTAGTCCAGCTCTCAAGGTATCGTCTTTAGACCATCTGCTGGAAACTTGTTAAAAATGCAAATTCTTGGGTGTCACTGCAGACTTATGCTTCAGAAATTCTGGGAGTGGGGCCCAGCAATCTGTGTTTTAACAAGCCCTCTAGGTGATTTTGATATACAATGAATTTTGATTACCACTCAAACTTTAATTTATTTATTCAGCAAGTATTGAACACCTACCATTGTCAGTAACTTTTAGGAATTGGAGACACAGCAATAAACAAGAATATCTCTGCTGTCATGAGGCTTATATTCTGTTGGAAGAAAGAGACATAACACAAACTCAAATAAATAATATGTTTTCAAATAAGGGCAAGTGTTAAGAATAAAATAAAATAGTAAAATGAGATAGAGAGCAATTGAAAGGAGATAGTGAATAAGGAATGGTTTGTGCCTGGTTTTGGTTGCTCTCCAATGCCTTCAAATACTTTCTTTTCTTTTCTTTTCTTTAAATTTTATTTATTTAGAGAGAGAGTGTGTGTGTGCATGAGCAGGGGAAGGGGCAGAGGGAGAAGGAGAATCTCAAGCAACCTCCATGGTGAGCATGGAGCCTGATGAGGGGCTCAATCTCAGGATCCTGAGATCATGACCTGAGCCGAAATCCAGAGTTGGATGCTCAACCGACTGAGCTACCCAGGCGCCCCTCAAATACTTTTTAAATACATATTTTTCCTATGGTTTATAACTGATACTTGTACAAGGGTTATTTCAACAAAAGCTATTCCACCATTAGCAAAGCTGGCACTTCTATTGTTTTTTTTAATGTAATCTCTGGCATACAAACAAAAATGGTGAGACATATGAAGAATCAAGAAAACATGACCATGGTCAAGACAGGAAGCAGTTAACATAGCAGACACAAAGATGGCACAGATACTAACACATCAGGGATTTAAAAATAAGTATGACAAGCATATTACAAGATTTAGTAGAAAAGTTGGATAAGATACACAAACAGATGAGTATTTTCATCAGAGAGAGGGAAACCATAAAAAATATATAAATATTGGAAATGGAAAACACTGTTATCATACATGAAGGATTTATCAATTGGGCTTAATAACAGACTGGACATAGCAGAAGAAGGAATCAGTGAACTTGAAGAAGTAATCATCTGAACTAAAACACTAAAAGGAAAAATAAGGGAAAGCAAACAAACAAACAAACATCCAAAACAGAGGGTGCAAAATTTGTGGGATAATATTACATGGCCTAACATATAATAGAATAGTGGAGAAGGGGAATGGGACAGAAGAAATATTTGGAGAGATGATGCCTGTGAATTTCCCAAATTCGAAGAGTCATTTCAATGCATGGATCCGAAAAGACTAACAGAAACCTAAGTAGGGTAAATGATGCTAAAGCACCTGGCTACTGTATGCAAAGATAGATAGATAGATAAATAGATAGATAGATAGATAGATAGATAGATAGATAGATAGATAGATGAAAATAATGCAGGGGTGCATGGGTGGCTCAGACGTTAAGTGTCTGCCTTCGGCTCAGGTCATGATTTTGGGGCCTGAGATCGAGCCCCACATTAGGCTCCCTGCTCGGTTGGAGCCCTGCTTCTCCCTCTCACACTCCCCTTGCTTGTGTTCCCTCTCTCACTGTCTCTGTCAAATAAATAAATAAAATCTTTAAAAAAAAATGCAAACCTCAAGTCTTATATCAATCTATATAAGAACAATATTTTGAATTGAATCATAGGCCTGAGAGTATACATTAGAATCATAAAGCTGCAAGATGACATAGGAGAATGTATATTCAGTTTGGAAAGAGCAAAATTTCTTAGAGAGGACACAACAATTGTTAACCATAAAGGAAAAACTATATAAATTAACTCCATCAAAATTTTGAAATTCTTACAAATCAAAAGACACCAAGACACAGACTAGGAAAAAATAAAATATGTGTCAAAGAACTTGAATCTGGCATATATATTACTGTAATAAAAAACAAACAATCTAATTTAAAAATGACAAGGCTTGAGGGAGATATAGATTTCCAGTTATGGAAGGAAAAATTCACAGTAACAAAATCATGGCATAACAAATACAGCCAATGACATTGTAATGGCATTGTAACGGGATAGATGGTAGGTACACTTGTGGTGAACACAGCATAATGTACAAACTTGTTAAATCACTAAGTTGTACACCTGAAACTAACATTGTGTGTCAACTATAGTCAAATAAAAATGATAATATTTGAGCAGACACTTTACAAAAGAAATAGGAATGGCAATTAAGCACATGGAAGGTATTCAACATCATTAAACATCAAGCAAATGTGAATTAAAACCACAATAAGATACCATTTTATATTATACATTAAATTTTTTATCACATTTACATAATTTTTTATTTAATTAAAAAGACTGACATTACCAAATATTAGCAACAATATGAAGCAACTAGAATTTGAATATATTGCTGGTGAAGGAATACAATGACTTTTGGAAAACTGGTGATTTCTTGTTAAGTTAAACATTTATCTGTGCTATAAATCAATAGTACTACTCTTAGATACTTACCCGAGAGAAACATGTCCACAAAAGTCTTGTACAAGAATGTTCATGGCAGTTGTACTCATAATAGCTTAAGACTGTAAACAACCCAAATGTCTATAAATGGGACCATGGATAGACAAGTTTTGGAAAATCTATATAATGGAATGCTACTCAGGAATACAAAGGAATGAACTCATGATTCATATGAATGAATTAAAAACTTTATGTTGAGTAAAAGCAGTTGACACAAAAGAACACATACTGTATGGTTCTATAAAAATAGGAAAAGTACGATATAGGCAGAGAATGCTATGATGTTGACCTCAGAGTACTGAGGGGTAAAGAGGTCAACTACATATTAACAGGAAGATGGGCCAATATAGGACTTCAAAGAGTAGTCTAAGGGAGTGAGAAGTGACCAAACAAAATAATAATATTTAGATTCTTGATAGATAAATAATATGATGAAACTGTTTCTGAAATATTATCTTCATAGCCAAGTGCAGTTTGACTTACAGGAGGAAGAAACAGAAAGGTAGAAAACCCATCACAAATTCTGTTGTGTTCTAGGCAGGAGGAAGTGATTCTTCTGTCTATTCTGCTTTGATGGAATTATGTTTTAATGAAAGGTCCATAAAAATCTTCAAGTTATGATAAAACATTTATTTTACAAAATTTATTTCATGTTTTCTGCTTAATATGTTATTTGGAACCTGGTTTTATGGCCTTGCTAGTAACTGCTATTCTGCAGACGCTACATTGGGGGTTTAGATGTTGAAAGCCATAGTAAAGGAACAGGGCTGTATTTTTTTCCCATTCTGTTCATTGTACCCCCGATTCTATGCTTCCAATTTGAATATTGGTGAACAAAATTAGAAGTAAATGTTGAAAAATACATCGTGTGGGGTGCCTGGGTGGCTCAGTCGGTTAAGTGTCTGACTCTTGGTTTTTGCTCAGGTCATGATCTCATGGGTCAGGATCTCAGCCCACTGGCTCTGTGCTCAGCAGGGAGTCTGCTTGAAGATTCTTTTCCTCTTCCCCTCCCCCCACTCATGCTCTGTCTGTCTCTCTTTCTCTTTCTCTCTCTCTGGGATAAATAAATAAATCTTAAAAAAAATACATCATGTGTATTTTTAACAGATAGCCTGTATTTTCTATTAATAAGGAGGGCACCTGGGTAACTGCTATGCTGTGCTATGCCGCAATTGCTGTTTCTGTAGAAATTAATTCAAAAGTCCTGTGGTAACCATGGTAACATGAGGCAAAGTTGTAGAAGTGGTGTTTAGGGAAAATGAAAAATCCCTGCCCTTCCTCTGCTCTCTGATCTTCTATGCTCTGCTGTTTTTCTCCTTGGAGGAAAGAGTTGATTTCCCAAGAACCACCATGGGGCGGAGGTGGGGATTTGTGCTGATACTGGGCTGGTCCTAGGCCTGGTCGACTAAGCCTCCACTTCATCAGTTCCTCTTTTACCGATATATTCTGACCTGCCCTAGAGAATGTGGAGAATTGTGTAGTCAGCCCAAGGGTTCCTGAATCCTTGTTTATTCCTACAGTTTCTGAAGAAAAATGCAAATGATCACCTGAGAATTCTTCCTTATATTGAAGGAGTAGGCAAGGCAGAAATAACTCTTTCCCTTCCGTGGGTGCCAGGCTCCCAGCCCCTGCATATTCACTTAGGGGCACTCAGGTATTAAGAAGTTATGTCCAGGCTAGATTCTGGTCTGAGCTCTGTGCTCCAGTGCATGACTGTGTTGTGCTGTAATGCTGGGACATACTCAGGCTACTGTGCTAGCCAAGGCCCCCGGATTACCAGGAGACTGTTTTGGGGTTTTTTTTTTTTTTTCACTTGTTTTTCAGTCTCTTTACTGACAGACTCTCAGCTGCTGTCTCTTCTGTAATCTTTTTATAAAAGTGTTACCTTCAATAAGTTGTAGACTTAGAAAGTAAATAATCAAGGTTGTTAAAATTTAATTTAAAATCATAGTAAATCAGTTTGGCATCAGAGCCCAAAGTTCTCTCCTTTGAGTAAATTATCTTTAATTGATCTTTAGTAAATGAACGTGGGTATCAGTTGGCTCCTCAGGCATCATTTCTACTCACCTCTTCTTCCTCACTTGAATTCCAGAGAGAATTTTTACTCTTATACAAATGTTTTAGTCTCAAAAGAATTTTTTAACTTAGAAATTTTGTAAGCGTGGCCTATTTTTTAAGTCAATAGAGTACACTATTAGAAGAAAGATGAATAAATCAGATTAAAAGATCATGATTTTGATTTTATAACAAAAATAAAGCATGATTTTTGTACCTTCTGAAAACTGCCGATGTGCAATGCTACTCTGCTTATGGATGTTACATTTTTAGTGTGTCAAACAGTAAGTAAGCAGGTTTTAAAGGTGAAAAAAGAATCTAAGAAAAAAATCTCAAAAATAACAAAGCGGTCTTTTAAATTGAGTGTTTTATTATAGCAGATCCAGTGTTACTATAGAAGGGAGCTCTTTTTAATAATATTAATTGTGATGACTTCCAGAAAACAAATCCTTTCATCCATAAGAGGAAATAATATGACTTTCATTATAATCATCATCATTGAAGATAACTAAAGGAATATTTAATTTGTAAACATTTGTAAATTTCTTTGGGTTATTTTAGAAGACAGAAACATTTTAATTCTGTAAAAAGAGCAGCACTCCTGATAATTAGGCAGTATTAGGACAATTCATTAGCTAAGTAATTGCTGTCATGGCCACCCAAGTAATTTGCTTCCCACTGAAAGTGTGAGCAGCAATTTCTACCAAAGGGTGATGGGTTTTTAGAGTATGGCATCAGTGGTGATGCAGATAGAATATGCCTGAGACCTTATGCTGGCTACCCAAATGCTCCAGAAAGTAAAAGGCTCCAGAATGGTCGTGTTAATGAATGGGAGACGGGTTCATTATTCATTCTCCTATCTGATAGGCAGAAGCTAAGCCATGCCATGCCAGATGAATATTAACAGGTACGAGATATTGCCTTGAATCTCTATTCCACCTTCATAAATATTTGCTTCTTGATTCCAGAAGTTAGACACACTGACCTTTGGTTTGAAGGAGGTAAGGGAAAAGCTTGGGCAAATTGTATTCCATATGACAAGACGGCAATGATAGAGGAAACAAAGACAGGAAGAGAAAATAACTGGTTGCCAGAAAAATCAAGATCTTGGACCAGTTGCAATTAAGATCCTGGAATTGCCAACCTGGAAAGAAAGATAATGGCATAAAAAAGCAAAATACTGCAATAGCCTTTTTTGGTGGTTTGCTGAGCTGTTGATCTAAACAAACTGCCTGGGTCACCTGTTTTGTATTCAGAGTGCTTTGCTCTCTGATGGATAGCTTGCTGCGCACATGTGAGGTGACATTTCCAAACTGCCTGAAAAATGGTGGACTCGTTTGTTTAATGTCAAAGTTTTATGTGTGAGATTATGAGACCTGGCATCGAGAGTGTGGCATGTCTGGTGTTGGGAATTATTTCATGGTGAGTTTGTTTATTGTTTTGTTATTAGAGTTTCAGCCTTGGATTTGGGTAGTATGGTTGCAAACTATGCCCTTGTATAGAAGTAATGTATTTCATGCTGGACCGAAGGCTAACAAAGAATTTGATATTTTTAAAATATTAAAACCTAAAAAATGCCAATTGATGTTTTTCAGTCCATTTCATGATAAAGATTCACTAACTATAAAACTAATATCTGATTAGAGAGGTTTTAATACTTCTGGAATCTTCTAACCTCTTAGCTGGAAGAAGGACTAATAAGCATAATTTTTGTCCCATTGTAAAGATTTGCTTTTCCATTTGTGCGATAAATAGAAGTGAACAAAACATCACAGACATGAAAGGACTATCGAGTAGTGAGGTGGATTTTGGACATACAATTTAAATTTATACATTCTAATGTATAATTTATGCATACTCATGAAAGTTATCCCCTAAGGCAGAGGAGTGCCATAATTAAGCTCTTCAGGATTGTCTAAAACCATTTATTTATGAATAATAGTTGAATTCTCAAGAATTTGTGTATCTAGTAAAAGTTAAATATTACAATTTCAAATTTGTACAAGTTGTATTGTATTCATTGATTCTAACATGTACATTGTATTTCTAGCCCTGCCATAACAAATTATACAAACTTAGTAGCTTGAACCAACACAAAGGTGTTATCTTTTATAGTTCTCTAGGTTAGAAGTCTGTTTACAGGTCTCTCTGGGCTGAAATCGAGGCGGCAGCAAGGCTGCATTCCTTTCTGAAGGCTATAGGGGAAAATCCATTTCCTTCCCTTTGCTAGTTTCTAAAGGCCACGCACATTTCTTGACTCATAGCCCCTTCCTCCATCTTCAAAGCTACCAACATTGCTTCTTTTTTTTTTTATTTTTTTATTTATTTTTTATTTTTAAAGATTTTATTTATTTATTTGACAGAGAGAGAGACAGCCAGCGAGAGAGGGAACACAAGCAGGGGGAGTGGGAGAGGAAGAAACAGGCTCATAGCGGAGGAGCCTGATGTGGGGCTCGATCCCACAACGCCGGGATCACGCCCTGAGCCGAAGGCAGACGCTCAACCGCTGTGCCACCCAGGCGCCCCAACATTGCTTCTTTCTAACCATTCTTCTGTAATCACAGCTCCCTCTGACATTTCTGCCCATCTTCCGTTTTAAGGACCCTTGTGATTACATTGTGATTGTGATCCAGGATAAACTCCCCATCTGCTGATTAGCAACCTAAGTCCATCTGCAGCCTTAATTTCCTTTTGCCACGTAACCTAACATATTCATGCATTCTAGGGATCCAGATGTGGACATGTTTGGGGGCCATTATTCTGCCTACCATATCTTATTTTTCACCTTTTATCATCTCTACAAAGAGAATACATTTTACAAGCAATGTGATAAGAAAATATTGTTACTTAGTTTAATTGGCAATTCTTTTCTTTCTTATCAGAACATAAAATAATGGTGCTTCTTACAATTGATGGCATTTAAACTTAATGAAATAACTTACTGTGGCTTCACAGTAACAAACCAAATGAGTATAAGTAAGATTCAATTCTTTCTCTTCTGTGTGAGTCATAAATCATACCCTCAGAGTGATGTCAAAATCATTTCTAGAGAAAGATTAATAAATTCCGTGATTGTCTCTGGATTTCAACTACCAAATTTTGAAATAATGAATTTTTAAAATTCAGGTTGGCCATTCATCTATCTTTAGAGATGGTAGCTGATTAAACTGACAATTTCCTTTTTTAAAGATTATAAGATAGCCGAACCTTATAGGCTCCTCTTTGCCCGTAAATATTTCTTTTACATTTTATGGTCTTTATCTTTGGATGATAATTTGTCACCCCTCCCATCCATAAGAATACCTGTTCTGATCAATTCTACAGTTGGGCTTGTGTGTCCGAGGCACTGCCAAAGAGCATGAAGTGTGCTCTACAAACTGAGTGTTGAATAAACTTCTCCACATTTGAATGAAGCATCCCCTGTTGTCAATGTGCACTTCCCCATCATCAGACACACACACACACACATACACCCCTCCACAAAGACTCAACTCTTTAAAAGAAAGTACTGAGAGAAGCAGAGGATTACCCTCAGGACCTTGAGAGTAGATGAGTATTTATTAACTTGACTCATCCTGGGACTCTTATTTAGAGTCTGATAAATACTAAGAGAGTACCTAAAATAAGCTTATCTTAACCCATTACTAAAACATTTCATAAATATGAAGTAGCACTGCTTTGTGCAAGGCATTTTTCAAGATTCTTTTTGATTCTGAGTTTTGTTTTCTTTTTCTGCTTTAAAGATACTAAAATGACGTGTTCCCTCTGTCAGTGTCAGGAATGAGGTATGGGGCTGATCCTGTGCACCAGTCAAGTGGTGTGACTGGCTCTACCCTAACCCTCCATACGTAGAGTTTATAGACAATAATGTCTGTATCTGGAGTCTAGAATGAGGGCTGAAGAAATCTGCTTATGTAATCGAGTCAGAGTGCATACTGGCAGCAGCTAAACTGAGTGTCATAATCTTGGCAACCTCTCTGCCTACATCAAAACTCCTACTTTGAAATCAAGGACTGATATCTTTGAAGAGTGATGATATGTCAGTTCAATGGTGTGCTTCAGGCAATCCGAATCATTGTCTCCTTCCCATTCAGAATGCAATTCATAGGGATTAAATACAAATTAAATGTTGCTAATAGCAACAGTAGCCAAAACACAAGGGATGAGGCTGTTGATGAGCACAGTTAATTCCCAGGAGAAAAGGAATTCCAGCAGACACACAATAGGGGGTAAAAAGGTTTTTGAGGAGTCATTTTTATTAACTAAAAAAGTAATTTCTAATCTTGTTTACAGACCTTGGCGCTTTTGTGATTTTTCAAGGGTCTCTTCAACTGTTAGGGAGTTGACAGTTTCCTTTACAGCATTTATAGGCCTTTTTTTTTTCACCATATTAATGATTTTGGAAAAATATATGTTGAAAGAATTAATTTAATGCCAAGCCAGATAAGGATATTAATAGAATTCAGTGGCTGGATCATTGTGAGTGTTACAAAAAAGACTTGAGGTATGGATTGCCTGACGGCCATCTTTTTCTTCAGGGAGCCCACATTTATACCTCACTAACAATCCAAGTTTAGGGCGATTTAGCTATTTGCATTATACTGCTCTGCCAAGTACACCCACACTAGCAAGTTATGTGAACGCATCTCTTCCTGGGTGCTTTGTGTAAAAATCTCTGATCTCCCAATCCCAATGTGCAACAGAGGCCAGCCAGGTAAGAGTTGCTTGCCCCCACCCCACCCAACCCAAATTCCCCTTTGATCTTTTCTCCACAGGGGTGGTTTGGCTAAGATAATCATGTTCCTCTGAGTGACCTTGGGCAGGACACTGAAGTGTGGGTTGAGATAAGAATAACTGAGAGAAGGGCAAGGAGCCAAGAGGAGTGAGGGAAGAGACAGAGCTAGAGAGAGCAAGGACAGAAGAGATGAAATAAAGAAATAGGAGGAAAGAGAAGAAATATATAAAATTTTTAGGGACAAAGAGGGTTTCCTTTGTTGTCTGGTTATGATCACTTTTTTGGGAACTGGTTATCAGAGCATATCAATTCCTTACTAAAAATACTCCAATGACTTTCCATCAAACTTAGAATTAAATCCAATATCCTTACCATAATCTACAAAGCCTTACATGATCTAGCTCTTAGGCACCACTTTGTAACTAAAAACAATTCATTATCTCTCACGGTTTCTGTGGGTCAGGAATCAGGAGTGGCTGTTAATCCTGGCTGAGAGTCTCTTCTGAGATTGCAGTCAGTTGTTTATCTGCTGCCAAAAGCATCGTTAAGATTTGAGTAGGGTTGGAGAATCCATTTGCAAGGAGACTCACGTATATGGCTAGCAAGTGAGTGCTGACTGGTTGCAGGAAGCTTCTGTTCTTCTCTACATAGGTCTCTCCAGGCAGCCCAGGCTCCCTTACAGGCTGGCACCTTAGTTCCATTGGTGAGCATCCATGGAAAGAAAGAGGGAAGGAAAGGGGAAAAGAGAGAGGGAAAGAGGGGAGAAGGCGTGAGGAGGGAGATGGAGAGGGACAGGGAGAACAAGAGGGAGAGAGATTGAGATTGGAAGCCAGGAAGAAGTTCCATCCTTTGTATGACCTAGCCTTTGAAGGTACATAAGATCACCTCTGTCATACTCCAAGAGCTTTCCAGACTCCGTGGATTCCTTCTCTCAGAGGATTATATTGTTAGAAGTACATCTAGGAAGAGATAAATACATAGATATGGCCAACTTTGGAAAATATAGTCTTCCAAGGGGAGGATTTCCTATGGTTAAGTGGTTGTAACTATATGGTAAATCAGATCACATCAATCTCTCCAATGGCTTCATATCAATTGCTTCCAAAATTTTTTACCTACGAAGGCTTACATGACCTAGCTCTTCACTCTGAACCCTTTCCTACCACACCCCTAGCCCTTTCCAACCACTCTCTTTTCACCACTTCTCACACATTCCAAGCTCATTCCATCTGCCTGGATTAGTTTTTCTCCCAGATATTCACATGATTTGTTTTCTTGCTTCGTTCTGGTCTCTGATTAAAAGGTGCCTTTTGAGAAAAGCTTTCCCAGTGTTCCCACACTAGCTAGAGTGTTCACGCGCACTGTCTCTCTTTCTCTCTCCCTCCCTTTCCCCTTACCCTGCTTTATTTTTCTTCAAGGCACCTATCACTAATGGAAGGAACTCATGTTGTCCCGTGCAGGTTCACTGTCCACCCCAGAGTAAGTGCTCAATGTATGTATGTTGAATGAGTGAATAAAAAACAAACTGATGGTAACTCTTTCTGAAGGCCATTCCCAGGTGGCTCTGACCAGTGGTGGCAGCACCGCAGTGAATGTGTCTGGGAGGATTAAGCAGGGCAGGACTTCAATGCATGCACAGATTCTAGCTGCCAAGGAACATTCACATTACCGCAAGTCAGAGTGAGACCCGGTATCATCTTTTCAGTCTTGGTGAATGAATAAGAAAGGTCCATAATGGTGCTCACACACACTATGTTCATGTAAATGACAAGACTGAGATGGGATGACTTTTAATCTGCGGATTCAGAATCTAACCCAGCAATTTGTTTTGAATTTGTTCATCATTCATGCCAAAATCAACAGTCTTTGAAATACTTGAGTGCTATCTTAATGATGCTGTATCAAAGAATTAAAATTTCAGGGTAAATAGGATTCTATAATAGATTTTAAAGGCAGGCCTGCCTTGCATATCACTGGGTACAAGGTAAATTGTACTGCTAATGAGATGATAGGTCAGCAGCATAAAATCAAGATGAATGCCCATGCTTGCTAATTTAAGAAATTTAGCAACAACTTGATCAGGGATGGCTGCGCTTGCTATAGGAAGCAGAGAAAGCATCAAGGCATCTCTGGACCATGTGTCCTCACTGTCCTGCTACAGCCATGCTGAGCTGCTCACCATTCCTGGCCAAGCCTGGCCATCTAACACCTCATGTCTTTGCTCACTGTGTTCCCTGTTTGAGGAATGCTACAAACAACTAATGATTACCTCCTCTCTGAAGCCTCTCTTAATCCATACCCACTTCAAAGTAGAACCAGATACTTCCTTCTCTAGACTCCATGGAACCCTGTCAGCACACTTCTCACAGAACTGTACCACTTTTTTACATTTAATGTTTTGCATGCCTGCCCTTTCCTGGATCACTAGGATCTCAAAGGCAGGGTCTGGGTCTTATTGGTCTTATTGTATCTCCACCAAGAAGCCAATGATTTTTGCATAGGATACATTCAACAGGAAGATTTGCTAGGTAGATAGGCAGACAGACAAATGTATGAACTTTCTTAACAGTGCTCGAGGAAGGGTATTGAAAGTATGAGAGAAGACTTACTCATCCTGATGTCCTCCTCCCTGGAGAAAAGTGTTGGTGGCTCTCTCCCTAGAGTGTCTTAATGAGTACAGCTCCTGTCTAGAAGATCTGTGAGATGAGAATTCTCAGGCCTGGCCTTCAGGCCACAGCTGCGTGGTATTCAGCACGGCCTCTAAATCACACACAGCTGAGCATTCACAAGGCAAAGATTGCCCATGCAGTGATTCTTCCGTAAGCTGCCAACAACCATTTTAATTCTGAAAACCTCGGCACTGCACAACAATTGGGAAATTAAATTTGGTATAGCTAGACACTCATTGTTCTAGTCTTAACAACAGCATCTTGTGGGAGTAAAATTTAGGAAATAGCATCTTGGAACCACTGTGAATCAGGAAGGAAAATGTTACCTTTGGTGCCCGAATGAAGGCATATACTGCATGGTTATAACATTTGCTAAGGGGATTTTTTAAAATAATAAATTACATAAGAATATATATACTCAAAAAAGAGTGTTCTTTATGGTGGGGGTTTTTAATTAGAATAAAATATAACTTTTTGTTAAAGACTATATATTTCCATTGAAAATATTTTTTATATAAAATATTGTTAAAAGCTATATATTTCCATTAAAATAGTGTTCTTGTTCTCTAAGATGTGTTGTGTTAGTCTCACTTGGAAAAAAAAAAAAGACTCTCTGAGATTCACCATAGCATTTGGTTGATACCCTTATTTGGCCATTTTCCTTACCAGACACAGATCGTATGTGCAAGCCTTTCTTATACGAGACCATACATCCCTTGAGTATGTGCCTTATCCTATTTGTCTTTGTACAGCAGGGCCTAGACCAGTGCCTTGCACATGTTCGGTGCATCATAAATATTTTAATTAATTACCCATCAAATAACTTGTCCTGTCTTGCTTCCTAACTTTGCAACACCTCTGATGATAAATCAGTCCCATGATTTCGTTATCCTACAGAATGGTTTTCTAAGCATTCTGTTCATTTCTCGGTAGTCAGCCACTGCACAGTGCACCTGCTCTATGTCGAGGAGCTCCAGTGGAACACACAGCCCTGGAAGAATGAGTGCTGCAGCAGAGGTGGGTGTGAAGGTGCTGTCCGAGTGCTGACTGATGGTCTCACCTGGGGCAGGGCAGTCAAGGACGGCATCTCATCGGAGGTGTGTGAGCTACAGGACTTGAGAAATAACAGTCTATTCAGACAAGTGGTGATACCCTGTGTATCCCTCCCCAGGGCACCCCCTCCTCATTACCAGAGGTGTTTCTGTCCCGAATTTGTATTTATCACCTCCATGTGTTTCTTTATAGTCTCACTGGACACATATGGATTCCTATTCTACTATCACCTATTTTCAAACTTTATATCAGTCTTATCATAGTGTTCGTATAATAAGAACCAACAACTTACTGGCACTTAAGATGTACCAAGCACCGTTGTGAACATTGTACGTATACCAAGCCCGTTCATTCTCACAATAACTCAGTGATGTGGGTACTATTGTTATCCATTTTACTAAGAAAGAAACGAAGGTTCAGATTTTAATTGGTCCATCATTTCACAAATGATAAGTGGGAGAGCAATATGGTTCCAAAGCCTGAGGTTTGTTTTCCCCCTTGGCTTTAAAAGTAATTTTATTAGAGAGAATCACCCTGGTTTTCTGTGAAGGTGAATTTTTTAAAATTTCTATCATAGTAAATAAAATCTTTAAAATAAATAGATAAAATTTTTAAAAAGGGGACACCTGGGTAGCCCAGAAAGCATCTGCCTTTGGCTCAGGTCATGAGCCTAGAGGCTTGGGATCAAGTCCTGCATCGGGTTC
The DNA here is from genome assembly GCF_017311325.1 of Ursus maritimus. NCBI lineage: Eukaryota > Metazoa > Chordata > Mammalia > Carnivora > Ursidae > Ursus > Ursus maritimus. The sequence continues at coordinate 24,647,930 of NW_024426230.1, read as the reverse complement.
CTTGCTCGGCGGGGAGCCTGCTTCTCCCTTTGCCTTCCACTCTCCCTGCTTATGCTTTCTCTCTCTGATAAATAAATAAATAAAATCTTTTAAAAAATTATAAATAAAAATTTCTATCATAGAACAGGAGACCAAAAATATTTTCTGGGTTTTTCACATTTGAAGCAATGTTTCTCTCTTCCTTTTTAAATTGAGAAAACTGTGGATTAATATGCAATTGTAGGAAATAATATAGAGAAATTCCTTCTATACTTTTCCCAGTTTCCCTCAGTGGTAATATTGTATAAAACTAAGGTACAATATCGCGATATCACTGGGTATTGACATTGGTACAACCAACAATTTTATTCAGATTTCCCAATTTTACTTTTACTCAATTGTGTGTGTACATTAAGTTTTATACAACTTTAGCACTTGTATAAGTTTATATAGACATCACCACAGTCAAAATGATCAATAGGTCCAATCCCACAAGGACTCCTTGTATTGCCCTTTTAAAACCATACCTTCTCTTTCACCCCCTCAACCTGCTCCAACCCCTTCCCCCAATCCCATCCTAACCCCTGACAACCACTAAACTGTCCTCCATTTCTAAAATGTTATTATTGCAAAGCCTGAATTTTTAACCCATCCATTATATTGCAATTTGCTTCTTTTCCAATGAAAATTGTATTTTTAAAATGATACATTATGTTGATGTGTGTCACTCTGTTCATTATAAATGCTATGTAGGTATTCCTGACTTATTTATCTTTTCTTCTGTTGATGGACATTGACATTGGTTCAAGGTTTTTTCCCACCATTACAAACAATTCATGAACATATCTCCTTGTGCATAATGTTGCTTCTTTACACTTGAATTGGGGTCTGCCTTTGAAGACCAAAGAAAGATGAATGAGAAAAATTTATTACCGACGATGGACCTAACTGCTATAGTCATGCTCACCATCCTCTTATCAGGACCGCTGTCCTCTATCTAATGAACATCCAAATTACTACAGCATCCATGTTATAGCATATATCAGTACTTTAGTTCTTTTCATAGCTGAGCAGTATTCCATTGTATGGATATGCCACATCTCATTTATACATTCATTGGTTGATAGACATTTGGATTGTTTCCACTTCTGGACTTTTATGAATAACACTGCTATGAATATTTCTGTACAAATTCTTGTGTAGACCTATGTTTTCGGTTCTCTTGGAATTGAAGTGGAATTTCTGGGTCTTTTGGTAACTCTATGTTTAACCTTTTGAGGAAGTTGTTTTCCAAAGTAGCTGCACCAATTTACATGCCAACCAACAGTGTGGTTCTAATCTCTACACATCCTCCAACACTTATTATTGTCATTTTTATTATCCTCATACTAGTGGGTGTGAATCAATGGGTTTCAACTCACATTTTGGTTTAACTTATTTTTCAAGATTTTATTTATTTATTTGAGAGAGAGTGAGCGTGTGCGTGAGTGAGCACGAATGGGGGGAGGGGCAGGGGGAGAGGGAGAGGGACAAGCAGACTCCCCACTGAGCATGGAGCCTGACTCAGGGCTCCATCCCAGGACCCTGAGATCATGACCTTAGCCAAAGTTAGATGCTTAATTGACTGAGTCACCCAGGTGCCCCTGGTTTGATTTTTATATGCACGGTGTTCTTGGTCATTAAAGAAGACTTAATTTGCTTATTCTAGAATTAAATGTCTTCAGAACCCTTCTTACCTTTCTGTATCAGTCAGGGTCCAATCAAAGAAGCAGTACCACTAGGCAATATAGCTTAGTTAGTTAGTTAGTTAGTTAGTTAGTTAGTTAGGTGGTTTGTTACGAGGATTGAGTTTGCACAATTGTGGGAGGAACTGATTAAGCAGTCTCTGTAAGGCTGTTGTCTTCACATCTGCTCCCGGAGCCTGAAGTTCACAGGGCAGCACCAGAGAAGGTTGAAATGTACAAGCACAAGCTGGAGTCCATGAGGTCGGACTGAAACCCACATCGGTTCTTGCTTCTGACCTTGGTGATGTGATGCAGGTGTCCTGTAGAATCTGGGGCCTTTTGTCATTGAACTAAACACACACACACGTGGCCCAAGAATTGGAGAAGCCTAAGGAAGACCCCAGAGAAGGTGGAGCGGTTGCTGGCTCAGCTGCTGCCTCATGCCAACTAGCTGAGACGGCAGATGTGACAAAGTGTGTGAGCTACAAAATGACTGATAATTCACTTCCCCCTCCAAATCTCCTACAGGAATCTCTCCCGTGGCCCACCCTAACTATACACACAGGAAGGGAATTCTGGGGGATGTACTTCCACCTCCCTTGACACAGTAGGCAGCTACCGCCTCTTCTGGTTTCATTGTACGACCATGAGCTGAAAAGCATGCATATAATTAGTGAGCTGCCTACTTCTGCTAACTCTGGTTGCACATCATATAGAAACAGATGAAGAATCTCTAAGATATACGGTGGGAGAAAAAAGAATCTCTAAGTTGTGTGCTAATATTTGGTTTTCTGTCCAGATTTCATATAACCTCTGTGGCATTGCTGGCCCCTCAGGGTTAGACCCAGTTGATGCCTCTTGGCCTAGCTTTCTGGCCCATTCATGGAATTGATCAAGAGTGCTCCGGAGACCACAGTCATTTCCCTGTCATCCCGGATGGTCTGATATTTCATTCTAACTTGTCTCCCATCTTCCCTCTATCTCTTTACCTTTCTCCTCTTTCCATTGTTCTTACCATTCTCTGTCTCCTTCCTTTGGATATTATTCCTTCCCCCAGCTTGATGTCTCAGTTGTACTCTGCTCATGAGACCACATATTCTACACACTCTCATTTCTACTTTCCCCAATACTTCACCTCTCACCACACCTAACTCTCATTGATTAGCCATTTACATACCTGTATTCTGTCATTTTAAATATATAACTAGAAATAGGCAAAAGGTGATATTCTATATATAAGACATTCAGGAAGATGCAGTCTACAAAATGCCATAAAATTGATGCACTCCAGTAACAACATTCTTTTTTTTTTTTTTTAAAGATTTTATTTATTTACTTGACAGAGATAGAGACAGCCAGCGAGAGAGGGAACACAAGCAGGGGGAGTGGGAGAGGAAGAAACAGGCTCCGAGCGGAGGAGCCCGATGTGGGGCTCGATCCCTGAACGCCGGGATCACGCCCTGAGCCGAAGGCAGTCGCTTAAGGACTGCGCCACCCAGGCGCCCCCAGTAACAACATTCTTTGTCAGAAATTCAGAGGTAGAAACACAATAGGAGATAAAATGTATGCATTTTAGGACCTCATATAAGTAAGTTATGCCATTGCCATTATTAACTATCAGCTTAGATCATGTTTTATGCCAAGTCCTGTAGCAGAGGAGGCAGAGAAGGAGGCCAGCCTGTTGTTCACCCAGGGAAGTTTGAGGACAGGTCTGCAAAAAGAGGAACTGCGGGCATGTTTGTACCCGATTAGTCTTGGCTCCTGGGAAAAGCTTGTAAAGAAGGGATCAGTTCCTCCACTCTTACCTGCTGATAGGACTAGGGCTCCAGTGACTCAGAGCTTGCCCTTCCTTCCCCTAAGGAGAAGATGCCCAATGGGAGGTATGGGAGGAGAGAGACTTCATTCTAAAAAGATGATATCAGGTTTGCCTTTGTGGCCAGTATGGTAAAATTAACATAATTTCAAGGTCCCCTTTCCCAAGCAAAATTGTTCCCACTTTTCTAAACATTACTGAAAATTTCCTTAACCACAAGGTCTTTTATTTGACAACTAGAAATGAAAAATGTAAAAGGGAAATCTTTGGTTTAGATAAAAATTTAATATGCATGAATTTCAATGAAAGGCTAATGGGCTACTTGGCCCATCATTCTTAAGTAAGTGGTATTAAACCCTTCCTAGGCTTTGAGAGGAAGAAGGGAAAGGAGAGTTAGCATCAGAGGACAGCCTGAGGAGACAAGGAAGGTATACAACATGGAGATGCAGATTTTACCAGACTTAGCCATAATTATCTTCTGCTGAGTGGGGGCAGCGACAGGCTGGGTATTAAGGGATTTCTGTCGCATACTTGAAATGGCTTTTTAAAACCAGCTCACTGAGCGTAATGCATCAACGTGCTGGGGTGGGAGGGAATTGATTTAGCTACTGAGTTTGCACTTTGCACAGCGTCCTCATCACAGTCCTGAATATTTGCATCTTATTCAAAGCTGCACATTCATTCCGTCTTCACATCTCTGCTGAGGATACCACCTCACCGCAGCAGAAGCTCCTGCTTCAGCAGTGAGTCCCACCGTTCAGAAGGAAACCTGGCTTACTGGATCCAGGAATGGAATTAATGGAATTCACCTTATTTATATGCCACTCAATTGAGAGCAATTATCTTCTTACAGATCAGAATTAACCATTATAATTTGTATAAATGTTATTAGGAAAATATGTTTATAAACCATTATGTGGAACACTTAGCATCGTGTTAGGTTTTAAAATGAAAATTAAAACTCTGCAAGTGTTTCCATATCTTCTTAATTAATAAATAAGACAGATTACTAAAAAAGGGGAAATGATAGTGAAGAGACAGAAGGGAAACAGAGAAATAGACAATAAGCAATTAAATTCATACCATGCCGGATGCCTTAAACACAGGTCTGGGAATCGTGTCCTTTCAAGGAGCTAATAGTTTCTAGAAATAAGAGGAAAGACTTTTGGGGATGAACACTTATCGTTTGCTACGAGATGCTCTAAAATCCATTCCCTCCACCTGGAATTAAAACGTCATTGAAATTCACAAGAGGGCCAGGCTATGCAGCCCACATTTGGAGGGTGCAGAACGGAGCAGGCTGCTGCTCCAGCCAGGCATTTCCCTGCACGCAGCTCTGTCTGTGGGATGTTAGCAGCAGATTCAGCAGTCACCTCGCATAACCTACCCTTGCTCATGCAAGCTTTTAACAGGCTTTTCTTTGGAAATGATTGCACAGTTATTTAGTCGTTTACAAAATCAACCAATTCCCATGGTGAGATTTCTTTCTATGGGAGTCAAATCTTAGATTCTAACTAGCAGAGCGAAAATCTGTTGTCATGGAAACCATTCCCTTTTCACTAGGCTGGCACTGCAATTGACTTGCATGGAGATGGATTGACAGAGACGCAGAGGGAAAGGGTGAAAAGAAATCAGACATGGCTTAAATCCATTTTCCTGAACGATATTGATGACCACTATTAATTTTATGTTGGATGGAAATTGACAGATAAGCACTGGATCGTAACATATCTTTCAATACCGGGGGGAGAAAAACCAAAATATGGTTTAGAAGCTATTTAAGATATCCCAAAGAGTTTCTCTTTTGCCAAAGAGGATCATTTATTAGAAAAAGATTGTGTTTCACTTTGTTCTCAGAGTAACGGAAGCATTGGTAGTGAAAAGGAGAGTAATATTAAGGATGATTTCATTTTCTTATATTTGGGCTTTATAAATTAAATGCTAGGACTGCAAGAGAGGGAATACGTGGATTTATCAGCAAAATGCAAGGATCGCATGCCACTCAAACTTATAAGTCAAAGTAAAGGAACCAAGAACATCCACACTCGAGTTCTTCTTCCTATAACTTACGGCATCATAAGTCGACCAAAACAGCATTATGAGCCTTACAGCATTTGTGCCTTCCCAAAGGATAGGACGTTTCTGAGGGCGGGCGAAGATACCAGCAGAAGTGATGTGTGTCATCCTGTTTCTTACTTCATGGCACCAATCATTCCTGCTCCCTCAGAAAAAATTGCTACTTGAAATTGGGCGTAGGTTTCCTCCTAAATGACCTTTACCGGACACATCTTTAAAATTAAAATCACATCATTGTGAGAGGGCACACAGACCAGTTAGCAGTGGCCAGGTAACTGGATTCCAGATGCTGCTGGGTGTCTGCAACAGAGGAAAAGTGCCAACATGACCAGGGGAAGGGCATGAGGTCATCCAAGGCAACATAGCCTGTGAGTGGAGGGCTCCCAGGATCAAGCATTAAACAAAATTGAAACATTTCTATTGGTCCATTATAAGACGCTTGACGGTTTTGTGAATATCTATTTAAATTCGGAGATTAAATTGAAAAACAAGACCATCTGAAATCAGACATTTTTTTTCTACAATATGTGGGGTCTTAGTAAACAGAGATTAATTATATAATGAGTATTTATCTTTGGGGGAAAAAACGTCCATTATGTTAACTTATTTATTGATTACTGAGGTATAACTAATACACAACATTGTATTAGTTTCAGGTGTGTGATGACATATGATAAGGAATATATCATTAATGAGATATTAATGATAAGGAATACATTGTGAAAGGATCACCACATCCAGTCTAGTTAACATCCATCACAACACATAGTTACAAAAAAATTTTTTTGTGTGATGAGAGCTTTTAATATTTACTCTTTTAGCAACTTTCAAATATGCAATACAGTGTCATTAACTATAGTTGCCATGCTGTACATTACATCCCCGTGACTCGTTTATTTTAGAACTGTAAGTTTGTACCTTTTGACCCCCTTCACCCATTTCACCCATCATTCCCATCCACCCCCGATCCCCAGCCTCTGGCAACCACCAATCTGTTCTCTGTATCTATGAGTTGCGGGTCTTTTTGTTTTGTTTTGTTTTAGATTTCACATGTAAGTGATGTCATATGATATTTGTCTTTCTGACTTATTTTACTTAGCATAATGCCCTCAAGTTCTACAGTCTTGTCACAAATGGTAAGATTTCATTTTTGTGGCTGAAAAATATTCCAGTGTGTGTGTGTGTGTGTGTGTGTGTGTTATATCACATCTTTTTTATCCATTCATCTACTAACAGACACATTGTTTCCATATCTTGGCTATTATGATTAATGCTGCAGTGAACATGAGGGTGTGTATATCTTTTCAAGTTGGTGTTTTCATTTTCTTTGGACAAATACCCAGAAGTGGGATTACTGGATCATATGGTAGTACTGTTTTTAATTTTTTGACCAGCTGCCCTATAGTTTTCCATTGGCCGCACCAATTTATATTCCCAGCAACAGTGCACAAGGGTTCCATTTTCTTCATATCCCTACCAACACTTGTTATTTCTTGTATTTCTGATAAAGCTATTCTAACAGGGGGCACCTGGGTGGCTCAGTCGGTTAAGTGTCTGCCTGCGGCTCAGGTCATGATCCCAGGGTCCTAGGATCTAGTCCCACATTGGGCCCCCTGCTCAGTGGGGAGCCTGCTTCTCCCTCTCCTGATCCCTCTACTTGTGCCTCTCTCTCTCTTTAAAAAAAAAAAAAAAAAAAAAAAGCTATTCTAACAGGTATGAGCTAATATTTCATTGTGATTTTGATTTGCATTTTCCTGATTATTAGTGATATCCTCATGTACTTGTTGGCCTTCTGTATCTTCTTTGGAAAAAAATGTCTATTCAGATCCTATGCCCATTTTTAATGTGATTATTTGTTATTTTGCTATTGAGTTGTATGTGTTTTTTATACATTTTGGATATTAACCCCTTATCAGATATATGATTTGCAGATATTTTCTCCCATTCAGCAGGTTGCCTTTTCATTTTTCTGATGGTTTTCTTTGCTGTGCAGAAGCTTTTTAGTTTGATGTAGTCCCATTTGGTTTTTTTTTGCTTTTTGTTGCCTTTGTTTTTAGTGTCAAATCCAAAAAAACATCACCAAGATTGATGTCAAGGAGCTTACCCACTATGTTTTCTTCTAGGAGTTTTATGGTTTCAGGTCTTATATTCAAGTCTTTAATCTATTTTGAGTTAATTTTTGCACATGGTGTAAGATAGTGGCCCAGTTTTCTCAACACCATTTATTGAAGAGACTGTCCTTTCCCCATTGTATATTCTTGGCTCCTTTGTCATAAATTAATTGACCATATATGTGTAGGTTTATTTCTGGGCTCTCTATTATGTTCCATTAATTTATGTGTCTGTTTTTATGTTAATACCATACTGTTTTGATTATAATAGCTTTGTAATATAGCTTGAAATCAGGGCATATGATGCCTCCAAATTTGTTCTTTATTCTTAAGATTGCTTTGGCTATTCAGGATCAAAAATATCCACTTCTAAAAAACATAAATTATCTACAGTAAAATATACAAATTTTAAATTTACAGCTCAATAAACTTTAACATATATATGTATGTGTGTATATTTACACACATGCATATACATACACATACACACTACCACCCAAATTAAGATATAGAACATATCCCTACCTCAGAGAATTTCTTTACGATACTTTCCAGTCAATATCCCCATTTTCCTGACTTTATCATTATAGATTAGTTCTTAAAATAGCCTGTTCTTTAAATTTACATAAAAACAATATGTACTTTTTGGTGTCTGACTTCTTTTACTTAATATAATTTTTTAAATTTCATTTTTGTTTTGTGTATATCATTAGCTTGCATTTTTTTATTGCTAAACAGTGTTCCATTGTATGCATATACACAATTTATTCATATTACCATCGATAGTCATTTGCACTGTTTCCAGCTTTGGGACTATTATAAATAAATCTGCTATGAACATTTTATTAAGTCTTTTGGGACATACACTGTCATGTAGGGTAGGTATACATTTAACTTTATTAGAAAGAGCCAGTTTTCCCGAGTGGTTTTACCATTTGAACTCCTGCTATCATTGTGTAAGGCTCCGCATCCTCACCAGCACTCAGTGTTGTGAGTCTGGTGGGTGAGTAGTGGTCTGTCCTTTGTGCCCCTTGTTTTTAAAGAATCTGTGGGGGCGCTTGGCTGGCTCAGTCAATAGAACATGCAACTCCAGTGCTTGATCTCTGAGTCGTGAGTTTGAGCCCCACACTGAGTGTGAAATTTACTTAAATAAATTTTAAAACCTTAAAAAAAAAAAAAGAAAAAGAAAAAATCTGTGCTAATGTCTGCATTGATAGTGTAGTGGGGTCTTGAGGTCAGAATTAAAATTCAGATATTGTGATTAATGTTTCCCAGCCTGCTAATGACCCCCATGCTTTTGAAAAATGCAGCTTTTCTAAGTTCAAGTAAGCTGAGATTTCATTAAAAAATATTCTGAAATTATTGAATGCTTAGAGCTTAAGAACATTGTGTCAGAGCCATCCTGGATATAAGCACTTAAGTGCAAAAAAGCCACCTCTTTTATGATCCATCTCTTTTTTTTTTTTTTTTTTGATGGGGGAAGGGACAGAGAGAGGGAGAATCTTAAGCAGGTTCCATACCCAGCATAAGCCCTACCCAAGACACGATCTCAAAATCCTGAGTTCACGACCTGAGCGGAAATCGAGAGTCAGATGCTTAACCAGCTGAGCCACCCAGACACCCCTGATTCATTACTATTATGTGCTATCTAAGAACAGTATTACTAGAGGGAACAGTGTTATAGCATTTGAGTTGCTTACCTAGCCCAAGAGAATATTAAAAAAAGCAATATATTTTCATAAACTGATTCTCTTTATTAATATATAGAAAAATTTGTAAATGCAATTTTAATTTCCTGTTTGATCCAGGAGTTATTTAAAATGGTGTTTCTTAATTTGCAAGAGATTAGTAAACATTAAGTAAAGCATTTGGGGGAATTTAGTGGGATAGAAAGATCAAAATTACTAGTTAATTTTCACATAGTAATAGACAAATGTAGGTTTACATGAGATGAAAAATGGGACGTTAACAGTTTGCAAAATAGAAAAACAGCAAAATATCCAAATTAGTTGGTGAGTAAAAGAAAGATATTAAAAGAAATGTGATAATGCCACAAAAATTTTTAAAGGAAAATGGATTATAGTAGAAATATATATGCTAAAGATGGAATGAAGCCAACAATATCAAATACAATAAATGTAAATAGCCCAAATTTCCCTATGATAAGGTAAAAAAAATCAGATTGAGTTAAAACAACTGTAGCTTTAAAATAAAAGATGAAGAGGGGTGCCTGGGTGGCGCAGTCGTTAGGCGTCTGCCTATGGCTCAGGCCGTGATCCCAGCGTTCTGGGTTCGAGCCCGGCATCAGGCTCCTTGGCTGGTAGCCTGCTTCTTCCTCTCCCATTCCCCCTGCTTGTGTTCCCTCTCTCGATGGCTGTCTCTCTGTCAAATAAATAAATAAAATCTAAAAAAAAAAAGATGAAGAAAGTGGGTGCATGGGTGGCTCAGTCAGTTAACCATTTGACTCTTGGTTTCAGCTTAGGTCACAATCTCATGGGTCATGTGATCGAGCCCTGCATCGGGTTCCATGCTCAGTGGGGAGTCTGCTTAAAATTTCTCTCTCTGCCCCTCTCCCTACTCTTTCTCTCTCTCTCACATAAATAAATCTAAAAAAAAAAAAAAAGTTGGGCAAAGTTATATGAGAAAGAGAAAGAGAGGAGGGTATATATAATAGTATCAGACAAAATGAAGCTGAAGGCCAAAAGAACTAAATGAAACCTAGCAGGGTATGAACTGGTGTTAAAAGGTATAATGAATGCACAAAGAAGATAGAACAAACAGCAAAACCACAGATTATGGAAGACAAAAATTCATAGAAATAAAGAACATGATCAGAGCATAATCTTTGTGAGAAATTTAATCACCTGTTTATTTTAGAATATTGTAGGCCAAAGAGACAAATAATAACCAAGAATGTAGGGTATCTGTACAACCCAGTTAACAGGTTTAATTATGTTTACAAATGTGCTACAAAAGTTTACATTATGCATAGTATCTTTATATTATATATATATATTCTCTCCTGAAGTATATTCTTCTCTTTTGCCCATTGAATGTTTACCAGAGGCTCTTGTGTACATGTATGTGTCCACAAAATAATGATTATAAGCTTTAAAGTGTAGAGATTTTGTGAACCAGACGTTCTGACCAAATTTTACTAAAACTATTAAGCCATGACTTTTCACTTCTCTGGCAGACCACCTAAATTTTCCAGGTTGTTTTTCAGTTTTTGTTCCCTAAGCCTTTCTTGGTAAGCAAACAAGTGTCCTGAGGCCAGCCTTATTCACAGATAGTCATCAACAATGGGAAGAAACTAGTTTCCTTGACAAACACTTATGTAGTACTAGTAGCAGTCTGTAGACTAGGACCTCTCCTAAGTGCTTTACAAATTATACCAGTGGGAATTTCCACTTTAACTAGGAAAAGATCAATAAGAAGTTTTTAAATAAAATCTCCCTCCCCTCAACTTGGTAATTTTACAAATGCAAATTTTAGAAATGAGATTCCATTCTTTGCCTATCTGATCTTAAAAATCAATACAAATTATAATATTTGCAGTGTGTTATATTGGCAAGTATTACTTACATCATCTTTATCAGGAGTATACATTAAATGACACTCAGGGACATTTTGATAACATGATAACATTTAATGTGAGTATGTGAAATTTGATTTCTGAAAATGAGAATAATCAAGAATGTGTTGCAAGGTTTACTTCATGAAATTCATGCCAGCTCTTTGCAAAAAAAATGGAAGCAAACGAAATGTTCTAAAACAGGAGATTAAATAAATTATGGTGCATCTACGTAGTGGGTTACCCTTCAGCTTAGTGCTTAGCAGAATAGATTCTGGCCACATACTTCGTGGGTTTGGATTCTGCTCTGCTTAACAGTTTTGGGACTTTGGACCATATAACCTCCCTTGCTTAATTCTATCACTTACAAAAATTTTGAATAATAATAGTACCCACCTTTGCTGGGTTGTTGTATGAAAAAAAGATGTGTTAATATGTATAAGGCATTACAGGCAGTGCTTGCCACATAGTAAATATTATCAAAGTGTTATATAGCTATTACAAAGGGGGAAGTAGCATATTTTTAGTCAGATGGGAAAATATTTATAGCATATTAAGTGAAAAGAGCAGATTTCAAGACAGCAAAAGATATATGACATCATCCCAATTTAGGTGATACATATTATACAGAGACGTACATATCTGCCGATTGATAGGCAGTATTACTGTATACAAGATTTCAAGGATAAACATCAAGGGTCTGTTATCAAGGCTATTGATATATCTGGTGAGATTATTTAATTTTTTTCTTCTATTAAGTTTTTTATTTTCTGATTTTTCTGAAAGGAGCATGTTCTGTTTTTGAAATATGGGGGGAAAGTTATTTCTTAAAACAAAAACGTCTTCCTCCCACTAGTTATTTCATTCTAATCACTAGAGGCTTGAGGAACAAATAATAGTCATTCTAGCTTTAGCACTTAACACTTGAGCCTCTGAAAGAGCACAGTAAAAACTGCGTTTCTGTATGAAAAATAGTTCAGTGATTTTTCACTTCATCATATGTATTTCTAAGAGCATGTTTTTAATTAGAGAAAAGCTCTCGTTTGAAGACTGAAAGTTTCTATCTGGGACACTTAAATACTATAGAGAACTGAAAATTTCTTGATCTCAAATCTGTTCTGCTTCCCTTAAAACTGTGCCCTGGTAGTGTCAGACAATGTGCAATACCACCTGGAAGGACATGGCGGACCACTGTGGACATGAAGGCAGCCAAAGGGATCCACAGAGAAAACAGCTTTCTGGGAAAGGACTCAGAGTCTGCTGACTAGGGCCTTAGAATTCTCCAAAGTGAAAAGGCAGCATACACACAAAGGAGATCTAGCCTATAGTACATCTCTGGGATGTAAAATCCAATATTTACACAAAGGCTTAGCTCAAGGAAGGCATATTTTTGATCCTCAGCTGTAAATACTTAGTAACTGCCTAACAACACACCTATCATGGTTTTGAATATCCACAGAAAGGCATGCTCTCTGACAGAGCCTTGGGCAGAGTGGTGTTGACCTTGAAGCCTCTATGCTCGCTGCTTTATTAAAGTTTCATGCCTTCCATCGCAACAATTGCTGCATGAATTCTTTCACAGCTTCCAGCACTCTGCAAAAGCCATAGAGATGCGGCTAAGTGAACCCCCCCCCCCCCAAGAAACTGTGAGCATTGGGTGAGGCAACAGTTTGTTGTGGGTTTTTTTCTTTTTCTTATTTTTTGTTTTGTTTTTTTGCTGTGCCTTGAGGCAAAGAGTGACTCTTCTATCTTGCTGAAAAAACCCTCCATGTTGATTTGCATCTCAGCTTGAGAGTATCCTGTCTAAGGCAGAGAAATATTTTAAGTTTGGTTGATAAAGGCCATGCAGAGTATAGCTGGAATTCAGACTCCAGCCAGAACTATGTCTGGTGAGGAAAGCAGATACTTCTCATTTGCCCTGAGAGGTGGACAAGCTACATTTCTGTTGTTAGAATAGTCTAGTCTTCTGCTTCATTAGAGAGCCCATAAGAGAGAACTTTTATTTTTTTTTAAAAGATTTTATTTATTCATTTGACAGAGATAAAGACAGCCAGCGAGAGAGGGAACACAAGCAGGGGGAGTGGGAGAGGAAGAAGCAGGCTCATAGCAGAGGAGGAGCCTGATGTGGGGCTCGATCCCATAACGCCGGGATCACGCCCTGAGCCCTGAGCCGAAGGCAGACGCTCAACTGCTGTGCCACCCAGGCGCCCCAAGAGAGAACTTTTAAATGGAAATTATTAAGCCCAGAATGGTGGTGGTTTCAGACCAGTGATGGTTCCTTGAGGGAAGGGAATGTGTTTACTTTCTTTATCATTGTTTTCCTAGCATGAATCACTGTGCCTGGTCCATGATAAAACTCTGTGAGTAGTGATTAAATTAAATCAGGAAGGAAAAGATTACAATTGCTATCTGTATTAGTCAGTTTTGCTACAGTAACAAACAGCCCCTAAAAGCTCAGAGGCAAAGGTTTATTCCTTGCTCATGTTTTGTCCTGTTCCACACGTCTTCTTTCCAAAAGCCCACAGCCGCTGTGTGGGATGTACACAGTGGTATGCAGGTATGCTGGCCAGCTCGTGCCTGCTCACTGCTCAAGAGCTGACAGTACACACCTCTTCTAACTCCACATTCAGTGATGTCATGTTGGTAGCCTGAAACCAACTATGTATTTACACCTTTGAAATTGGCAAATACTACAAATCAGAATTTGGGTTTTTTGCTTTTGTTTTTTGAGAGCCAATTTATCAGCACACCACTGGATTCAAAAAGCCAATGAGCTGGCAGAAAAACCACAGTTTCTTTAGGCTAAAGCAAATCACATGGCCAAGAATGACAACGGGGTGGGGACACATGCTCCATCTACAGGAGGCACCACAAGTCGTACGGCAAGGATGGGAAAGGAGCAAGTAGTTGTGAACAATAACAACCTAGTGCTCTGTCTGGATAATCGTAAGTGATCAAACCCCAAATTGGGACATGTGGTATGACAAAATGTTTTAATGATTTGTGTATGTCTATTTTAACATAATTCTTACTATAAAAATACTGTTATTTACGAATGTTTACAATATGCCAGGTGTTGCATAGAGGAACTTTATATGTATGATTTCATATAATCCTCACTACAGCCCTCTGATGCAGGTACTGTTGTTATCCCCATGTTGCAGATGAGGAAACTGAAACCCAGGAAGTTCAGTGTTTTAGATTGGGGCTCCTGGACACAGACTCAGAGTTCTGAAGGGATGGTTAGTGCTGAGTGCTCGCAGTAGACCCAGCTGTAAGGAAGTGAGAAGGCCAGGAGTGAGCAGAGGGTGAACCTGCAGGGAGTTCTGGAGCTGGGATAGTCCTTCAGGGTTGTTCTCAAGTCATGGCCAGGAGGCCCCAGCAAATCACTCATGGGACACCGTGGAAGGGGGCACAGCCCGGAGCAATGCGGTTCTCCACAGACAAGAAAGACTCACAGAGTAATCTATCAACAGTGATATTCCCAGCAGCTGGAAGAAGGGTGCAACAGCCTGCAACAGGGAATCTGGGCAGAGCACCACAGTATTCACTACCTTAGGTAATATGCCCATGGTCCCACAGCAAGTAAAAGGCTAGGATTTAAACCCCAGTCCATCTGACTTTAACGTCTGTCCTCTTAACCCCAGTGCAGATTAGTGCCTATTGCCCTGTCTATCTCAGTCAGTTGCTACCATCTGGTGAAAAAAATAGCATTTCTGGTCCATGTTTATGGTTTCCAGAATGACTGAAACAGAATGTTTGAATTTGAATTGTTATTAAAAAGGTCAGTGGTATTATGCATTAGCTTTTGGTGTGGATGTTTGTGTACTTGTGTGTGCAGCACTAGCCCTGAGGAATGGGAAAGGGGATTATAAGGAGCAGTGTGTTAGGTGCATCATGTCTTCTTCCTTTCTTCTTGTACACAGCTTATATCTCACATTCACAGTAAAAATGGTATCATTGGTTTAATATATCAGAGATGTGCCAGCTCAGGCAGTGGACATGCTTCCTTCCCTACCCTTAAAGTTAACCTGGGCCTGCTGAAGGGTCAGCTCATTGCCCAAGATGGCCCCAGCTTCCCCTAGGTCGGAGCCAGGGTCAGCCACTGTCAGAGAAAAACAAAGCGGACACCAGTTAAAGTGGTAAGGACAGATTTCAATCAGTTATATACTATTGCAATAGGGAAAGGAGTCCAGCATGAACTGAACTCAACTTCAATTTGTACAGAAGTGACTGGGCATTTTAAAGGGAGAATGAAGGAATAGGGAGGTGATGAGCTAGGGCTCGGGAGAGTCAGGGAAGTGAGAAATTATAGAAAGTGGGAACGGGTGCTGGCCCATGTGAAACCCAACTGGGTTTGCTAACTGGTGCTTATGGAGTTTAGGCCCCTATCCTCTTACAGAGACTAGGAGACAGGAGCCCTATCTTCAGGTGTTGGCTGAAACAACCAGTAAATTCTTTTGGCAGAAGACTGACACTTTAAGGGGTCTAGGGTTGTGCTAGGGATGTGGCCATAAGCCATTAAAAACTTTGTTAGTGTTTTGTTCAAGTCTTTATGGGCCAAAGTTGAGGAGAGGGTTCAGAGGAACCTGGCTACAGTTTGGCCACAGGGAGGGTCTTGGTCACAACCAATTAGCGATAAGCAGCAGTTTAGTGGACCCAGGTCAGCTGCCCACTAGGCCCCTCTGATACCAGCCTTATCCAAAGCCAAGAGCTTTCCAACACTCCACTGATGACTCATATACACATGTACTCTCGCACACATGGTTATACTCTCACACACTCTGTTCTCATGCTTGCTCACACATACACATTCACTTTCTTTCTCATTAGCGCACACACACACACCTAGGCTACCTGTTTACGATCACAGTCTGTTCACTGCCCCTGCCCTGCGGCTGGCCCTCATCTCCAGACAGGCCAGCCTGTGGAGCTTCTTGCCACCTAATTAGTGAGCTGGGGCTGGGGTATATCCAAGGTCTTCTATCATCAGAGAAACCAGAGGAGAGATCCCTTTGTGCGGGGAAGGAAAGGTACAGGCGGAAGTGGAAGTTTTAGCCGGGAAAATCAGTCCCCCTGGAGTTCAGCTCAAAGGTTCCCCAAATTCTAGTCACTCAGTGACTTCTCATTCCTTTACCTGAGTCCACCCTCAGCCCAGTGCCTCCCAAGGTCTCAGGTCAGTGCGTGGTAAAGTCAGCGCTGGACCTCAGTCCAAAGCTTTTGGCTACTATCCATGGGTCTCACAGGAGACCCATGGATCTCATTGACAGGTCCTTTTCAAATTCACCAAAGAACTTTATGCAGGAAAAAAACTAGGTTAACTAGCTATGCCATGGTTTACACTATAATCTACCTTTTAAACATAATCAGGTTTCCTCATAATCAATCCTCATCCCCTCACCAACTCACCTTCCTTGGTTTTACATGCTCTCACCATGGGTGGTTTTTATTTCTTCCTGCATTTGTGAGAGAAGACTTCTCTTTGGACGGCGGAAGCAAAGAGCACAACTTTGGAGTCAGACTAGGGTTTGTGCTCCTGCTTTTATATGTGAGTCGTGAAACCTAAACTCAGGTATATCCTTTCTAAGCCTCTGCAAAATGGCAGGGTGGTGATTGGGATTAAATAGGATGCCCATTGAAAGCACCCAGCAGTTCCTTGCTAATAAGAAATGACCAATATTTTGTAACTGTTCGAATTTGTTGCCTTTACTTTTTAAGTATAGAATGTCAGTAATGTAGTAAGACTTAAAAATCAGCATTCCTTCCAGAAAAAATTGTTCTTCTAGAGGCCTCACTTCAGAATCACATTGCATCAATTGTCACTTTGCTCCTGTGTTTTGTGTTGACCCTGGTACCTGGGAAGGAGGTGGCCTGGGCCACAGCCCCTGAGCGGAGTGCACTGTGACAGAGTCACAGACTGTTGCTTGTGTGTGGTCTCACCTATGTTGCACTAATTCTTTAGGGTTGACCCTTTTTGACCTGTCCCATACCTGTAACTTCAGCTCACAGACAGCCAGGAAGCTTTCCTTCATTTGTCTAGATTGTCGTCATCTAATCTTCGTAGTAAACTGAGGGAGGAAATAACATATGAATGATGTTCACGGCAGAGCGAGGAAAGGAGACACCATCCTCCGCAGCTGGACAGATGCTCAGCAAGGAAGGTGTTGGTCAGGACTGAATCCCATCCCTGTCTGCCGAGCCTCAGTAATAGTGGGTTGCAAACCGTCCTCCCCCAGGGCTTCCAGGTTGAGCTTCTGATCCCTTATAACCTTCACTCCTTTGGAAGGTGAGGGGAATCTGGGCAGAATTGGAGGAGAAAAGCAGCACAGGAAGGAAGGAGGACGGGAAGTGCTTTGTTTCCCTCCTTCAAGCTCTGAGCAACTTGCCCTCTTTCTGGGAGATCTTGGTGATTCAGAGCATGCTCTGAGCTCTTGCCTCCTCGGCTGCATTATTTCCCCACTCTCATTCACTTTCTGATCATGACACCTTTTCAGAAAACTGGAAGACAGCTATCCAGGAAATCAGAATGGCATTGCTTAGGCATTATAAACCGCTTCTAATGGCTACTGGTACAGCCAAAGGTGCTGTAAGGAAAACACACTACGTATTTGCATCTTTGGTGTTCTGGTATAAATTCACAGGGCTGCTCTGCAGTGCTGAACACATTTCTGTTATCCCACAGCAGGAACTTAAATGCTTCTGGGAAACAAAATCAATCAATAATAATGTTCTTTTACATCAGCTATAGCTTATAAATGTGATCAAAAGCCTATCCTATAAAAGCAATGCACACATAAATCCTTATAATAAGAGCATTTTCTAGTGATAAATAGCTTCCAAGATTTTTCATTGTCTCCTGCTCAGTTTCTACAAGTTGGCAAAGCTTCAGAGAAAGGTTTTTAGATATTTATCTTACAATGCAGTTGTTTATCAAATACCGGAACCATTAGCCAGGAAGAAGGCATTCCTGCGCTTGAAAAGAGGCACAAAGGGAGGTAATCTGCAAATGAATTGATTTTTTCAGTTCACTTACTGCTTTGCCATAGAAAAACCTGGGAGCGGATGAGGCCAGTACTCCTTGTATACTACGGAGTCATTTTTTTTCTAAGTAGATAGCAGTACCTGGTCAACAATTCTTCATGGGTGTCAGGTCTAACTTACATTGCACAATTAAGTACCAGGCGGGGATACAAGAAATGAGGTGGCTTCAGTTCTGGGTAGCTGAATGAACATGGCTTCTATATTCCAACATCCAAATGTGGTTACTAAGGCAGAGGTTATAATAAAAGGGGGAAGAAAACTGTGGTAACCAGCAAACTTTTGCTCGTTCAGAAGTAACAATGAGAATGTCTCCTTTGGAATATGTCTCTCATTGTGTTGCCTGCCCCTCTAAATGAGACCCTCCTACCCTCCTTCGTCCCCTGGGCTCTTGGAAAAAGTTCTTGAGAAAACTTTTACCCCAAATAATAGGTGCAGCTGGGACCTGGTAATAAATAATTGAGTAGCCCTTGAAGCATCGTAGGCTCACTTTGTGCCTTTTCTTACTCAGCTGTGTTGGTCTAGCCTCCCTGAGTCTGAGTACATAGATCCAAGTACAAGTGATGAAGGATATTCTCCAACAGATCCTGTTCCAGGGATGAATCTGCTCTGCAAATCTCCTCAGTCAATCTGCAGGTGTTTGTGAGCAGGAAGGAAGAAGGCAAATAGGAGTTAATAACCACGTGGCCTGGGTGGCTCAGGTCATGATCCTGGAGTCCCAGGATCGAGCCTTGCCTCAGGCTCCCTGCTCAGCGGGGAGTCTGCTTCTCCATCTCCCTCTGCTCCTCTACCCCAAACACCCCCACCTCATGCTTACCCTCTGTGTCTCCCTCTCAAATAAATAAATAAAATCTTAAAAAAAAAAAGTTAATAAGAACCAACATTTATTAAGCATGTACCATGCACCAGAGGGGTTCTGAGTTTTAAATTATTTCATGCAAGGCCCATAACACCTAAGAATAGTAATAGTCTTCTAATTTTATGGAGGAGGTAGAACTATGTATAAAAGTTTGAACACGGGCGCCTGGGTGGCTCGGTCGTTAAGCGTCTGCCTTCAGCTCAGGGCATGATCCCAGGATCCTAGGATTGAACCCCTCATCAGGCTCCATGCCCCGCTGGGAGCCTGCTTCTTCCTCTCCCACTCCCCCTGCTTGTGTTCCCTCTCTCTCTCTCTCTCTCTCTGTCAAATAAATAAATAAATAAAATCTTTAAAAAAAAAAAGTTTGAACAGCCAGTAACTGGTAGCATTTATGAATTCAGAGTAGTTCCCTTAACCATTACGCATAGCTAGCAGGAACTTTTGCATTGGTGAAGGCACTAAACCCTCATGATAACCCAACTACAAAACATTATTATGCTTCCCATTTTTTACATTGGAGTAACTCAGGCACAGGTAACTTTCTCAAGGTCACATTTAGTAAAGGACAGCAGCAGAATTGGAACCCTTCCAAGGCCTGTGTTCTTTCTACCTCCCCACATTGCTTCTATCAAGCATTTGGCATGCATATTTTTAAAGAGATCCAGTGCCCAACTTTGTATTTAATAAGGCAAATATAAGAGAAGAACTTTCACTTAGCCTTATACTCTCTAGCTCTATCCATGTGGTTGCAAATGGTAAGATTTCATTCTTTTCTATGGCTGAGTAATATTCCCTTGTATATATATACCACATCTTCTTTATCCATTCATCTCTTGGTGGACACTTGGGCTGCTTCCATAGTCTGCCTATTGTAAATAATGCTGCAATAAACATAGGCATGTGTGTATCTTTTCAAATTAGTGTTTTTGTATTCTTTGGGTGAATACCCAGTAGTGGAATTACTGGATCATTTGGTAAGATGAAGGGGATTAAATGTAGCCTTAATTTGATGAGCACTGAGTAATGTAGAGAATTTTTGAATCACTCTCTTGTACACCTGAAACTAAGATAACACTGTATGTTAACTACACTGGATTTAAAAATTTTTTAAAAGACACAGAAACATTCATTAGACCAAGAGATATAATTTTAAGATTCTGCCCTTTCACTTGAAAGGGAAGAGTGGTTGAGGTATTATGTTGGCAAGGAGGGGAGTGGGCTTTAGTTTTCAAAGAAGATGTTGTGGGAATGG
This sequence comes from Ursus maritimus, assembly GCF_017311325.1. Classification (NCBI taxonomy): domain Eukaryota; kingdom Metazoa; phylum Chordata; class Mammalia; order Carnivora; family Ursidae; genus Ursus; species Ursus maritimus. The sequence goes on along the minus strand of NW_024426230.1, from coordinate 24,627,504 downwards.
AGTTTGTCTCTGTAATTTACAGGAGAGATGGGAGGATATGCCTAGGCTGCTAGGAGAAGACTTTGCATCAATATTCTTCCTGCCCCAGACCCAGACCAATAGCACTTTGGCCTAAATCATTTTGACAATTATCACATCATCTGACTCACTGTTTTCTTTTAATTTCAAATTAAATAAATTATTGCTGAATTAATTAAATGAATTAATGAGATGAGGAAATTCCAGACAGATATCCGGGGGCAAGGGCCTCCGAAATGGCCAGTAGTTTTCCCTGCTTCAGAGGACAAAGTTCTCAGGAGCCTGTGGAAGGTTCCTGGATGCCATTATTGCCAGAATCCTCATGTACAAATGTTGGCTAAATGTCCCAAGCTCTGACAAGAAGAATCTGAGGAGGTTGAAAACTCCTGGGTCTTGGATTAAACAACTCTGTACGACCTTGTTGCTACTTCCTGAGATTATAGCTCCACGGTTTCCTTCTTTATCTTTGCAGAGCCAGCTCTCCCAGGCCCTGAATGGACTGTCAGACAGGGCCAAAGAAGCCAAGGAGTTTCTGGTGCAGCTCCGCAACATGGTCCAGCAGATCCAGGTATTGGCAGCACCTGAGACAGAATGCAACACCCGCCCCCACCCCCCCACCCCGCCATGGGTTCAATGTAGCTGCATCGTGGGGAAATTTGTTTCTTCTACTTTTCTGTGTTGTGGGGAAATTCCAATTATTTTTTCCTGCTCTCTTCTAATACAAACACACGTGCAGATCAACTTCAAATATGCCCCCTTCTCGAGGTGGTTCTATTTTGCCCACAAGCCAGCAATACAACATGGTTTTCCAAATAGCTCCTGTCTTCAGCACTGAGTCCTAATTCTCTACTACTGTGGATTCAGAAAGAGGCCTCTTTCTGAATTCAGAGTCATAATTGTTGAGTTTTTTAATCTCCACAGGTTCCCAAAACACCTTGTAATAATTATATCTTATCTGATAATAACAAACAGGTCACATTTTCCCTTTTCTCCCTCCCTCCCTCCCTCCCTCCCTCCCTCCCTTCCTTCCTCCTTCCCTCTTTCCTTCCTTCCTGCCCATAGTAATTCTTCTTCTCTACTTAGACACTTAAATATTTTCCAACCAAGATCCCCCCTGGTAGTATAATTTCAGATTGCTTTATTTGGATGCAATGACCCACAGATCGGCCCACATTTGAGAGCTTGTGAATTCTCCACTGTTGCTAAAGGGAAGAACCCATAAACTGCACGAGATGCTTAAATAATGACGTTCTGCACTGTTTACTGTTCTTATGTTCTGAGGTTGCCTCACAGAGATAACCTCCACTCTGGCCTCCAGTAAATTGCTTTCTGAGTTAATATTTAACCCATGTCAAGGTAGAAATATCTTTTTAAATGTAAGCCAGACTTTCAAACATCTCACACTGATTTCCTCACCCTTTTTTGCATATATGCTCATGTTAAAACTTTTGATTCCCTAACAACCTAACAGTTGTACACTTCCCTCTGTTTTCCAGAGCAACAGAGGTTATCAGTCAGTCCCTTCTTTGCTTTTGTCTCTGCACCCCACCTCTTCATCAGAGCAAAGCTTTCTTTCTGCTCTGCCTCAGAACCTGTAAGAAAGCTGCCCTCATCCTCCCAATATTGCCCTGCATGGGAAATAAAGAGCTCTTAAACGATGTTTTCTATAGGACTGCTGAGTACTCACAAGCAGTTGTCATGAAAGCCAAAACTTCACACGTAGAAGTCGTTGCTCTAGCAGTTACTAATGCACACCTTAAACGAAGAAGATCTGGCATTTGAGAAGTTATCAGATACCTATCGGTATGTCCTTGTATGAAGAGACGCAGTTCTTTATGACTTTGGGAGTAAATTAAAATTCGATCGGCTAAGCTGTTCTTTCTTGCCAGCCCGTAAAAGCTTACGGTTGACTCAGTCGGATGCTATTTTTTTCAGTGCTATTCGTGTATATTGAGTATTCATCTTTCATTTGCTATGAATTACAATTGTTTTGCAGATTATGGTTTGACACTCAAAATTACATATTGAAAGGATGACTGTTCATGAATGCTTATGATTTAGGAGAGAATTGCTTGAAAGAAATGTCTACATCATGTATAGATTTAAATCAAGTAAAGAGTTAGGTCTGGCATTCGATTTAAAATCATGGAGAAGCTATAATTCATTTAGAACGTGGTTAGCTTTCTCTCCACAAGTGGCTGGTTCATAACCTGTACGGTTGGTGGATGCCTGCTAAATATACTAATTGTTCTTGACCACCTATGCACATTGTTTGCTTTCCTTAATGAAAGGAGCAAGTACTTTTGCCCATGATTATTCTTATAAACTTCTGTTGTCACTGGGTTATTATTTTAAATTGAAGACCACTGCCATCCTCTTTCTTCTCTTTCTTCTTGAATTTAAAGATTCTTTAATTCTCCTTCCTCCACCACACACAACCCATTCAGGCAGCCAGCCTCTCTGAATGCCACCTTCCACCATATATAAGTGGACATAACACCGTCTCTCAGAAGGATTCGTGTTCAACTCTACAAACTGAGCTTTATTTTACACAATATAATGTGAACTGTGGAGATGATTTCCTTTCGATAAAAACAAATTTATTAAGTAATATTTATCTTTTTCATTGTAAAATTCAAGGGAACACTACCACTGTAGAGTGAAATTTATCCAGTTACTTTAAAAATGCTAAATGTGCATTGTGGACTTCCTTTTCATCTCCTTCAGCAGGGATTTCCACCCCACAAATGGGCAGGGGAGCTCTGTTTTTTCTGGCAGCCCAAGGAGCCCAGAGGCTTTGGGGCTAAGACATGTGCTCTCTTGTGCAGGAGAACAGTGTGGAGTTTGAAGCTTGCCTTGTGGCCCAATGTGATGCTCTCATTGATGCCCTCAACAGAAGGAAAGCCCAGCTGCTTGCACGTGTCAACAAGGAACATGAGCACAAGCTGAAGGTGAGTGCTGTGCCATGGGGAGAGCGGAAAGCCAAGGAGCCAGGCTCCCAGGGCCAGGATGGACAGGCTAGATGGGTAGGCCAGATGCCCACAGTCTTGGGTGGCCAGTGGCCTGGAGGGCAAGGAGCCAGCATCCCTTCATTCACCATGCACGCCCCCATTTATCTCACTGGTATTTGTTGAGTGACTCCCCTGGGTCAAGAATTACTCTGGGTACAGGCACAATTAGGTAAATAAAAATTACTGCCCTCATGAGGCTTATATTCCACCAGAGGGGATAAACAATAAGCAAGATAAGTAAGTAAAATATGCAGTATTTAGTAAAAAGCACTAAGAAAAATAATAAGGACTAGGGAATGTGAAGTACTGGGGAAGGGGGTTGAAATTATAGACTGGGTGGCCAGAGTGACCATACAGAGGCAAAGGTCCTTTTGAAATAGGAATGGAAACCGTACTTTGTAGAAAAAAAACAAGATTTGTCTTCACTTCTGAAGTGAACTGTGCAACTGGATAGCTACACAGACTTTTATCATCATACTGTGGAATCAATTGATTATGAGTTTGGGGCCCCATTGGCAAAAAGATTGCTCTTCCTGAAGACATCTGATACCCCATCCATTGGAGCAGGGCAACAAGATGTGGGAGCAGGCTGGAGAGATGGGAAGGACCCAGCAGGAGAGAGCTCAGAAGTAGGCAGTCAGCAGAGGTCCACATGCATTGCCAATAAGCCCCAGGGTAGCTACCAGAGGGTGGAGGGTAAGGGGTATGCAGTGCCAGCCTGCTTAGGGCAGAGGGAGAGGTGAGGTCGAACTACAGGTTCTCTGGTGGGGTTAGGCAGTCAACATCAGGGAGCTTCAATAGTGGGCAGCAGAGAATGGATACGACCTCAAGGGAGCTCATGAAAAGCCCCGTAAGCATCAGATACACCTAGATGGTTTGGAACAGGCTGTAGTCTCCAAAGAATAGGGGAAGGCCCCATTTCTAAACAAATGGGATTCCAGTAGGAGAACCAAGGAAGAGTTTCAAAATGAAATAAGAGAACACTGCTTACAAGATTTGGGGCTCAAGCTTGGTGGCAGGGAAGCTTCAAGCCAGGCCAGTACCCATCTTATGGTTACCAGGCAATAAACTAGTTGCTAACTAGGGCATGAGTCCGTGGCAAGATCCGTGGTAAGACTGGCAATGCTGAGCCCTGAGCAGCAGAATCACCAACCTTCCAACTTTACTCTGTGCCTCAGCCACACACCGGGACCCCGAGCCCCAGGGGGCGCGGCCAGAAGGCAGGGGGCCAGGCAGCCTGATACAGAATAGGCGCTCCCCAGGGAAGCTTAGTTTTCTCCAAAAGTAAGAAAACCCCAATCTAGCTTCCTCCTCTAAGAGGCTCCCTCTTCCACGGCCCACCTGCTGCAAAACACAGAGCCACACACCTGCTTTTTCCTTCCAAACAGTCAGTGTCATATAATGTGGCTGGAATATAAACCTTTCTCCCCGCCTCAGGTGTCACTCTGAGAGGGCCTCTAGAACTGCACCAGGCAGGAGGTAGAGCTGGGATAACAAGGCCCAAGCCTGAAAGAGCTCCTGAGGGCTAAGCCCCATGAGGAAGTTTGCTGGCCTGACCCCCTCTGGTGCTCGGTCAGGGCCATATCTCTCTGAACATTCCTGATGAGACCGTGGCCGTACAGTTTTATCAAGGAGAGGCACAGAAGATTCCTTGATAAAGAAAATTGCATGGCTTGAAGTTAAATCTGAAGCAGGAGTTGGGAAAGAAAAGTGCACAGGGCTCTAACATTCAGAGAGCCTCAGCTCTCTCTTCCTGTTGGTTTGGACAGGAAACCAAGGCTGGCAATGATAACACTCCTTCCAGAGACGCCATTACTGTTTCTTAGTGGTGGGTTTAACTGGAAGACCCTGTTAGGTTCATCCTAGAACGAACTCAAACCTGTTTCCATACCTGCTCTAACATTACGAACAGAGAGTCACTATAGCCCTTCATCGCACACCCTTCAGACACCTAGAACTTTTATTGTACAGTGGAACTCAAATATCACTGGAATCGCTTGGAGTTCTTTAAAGTAAAACCGTAGCTGTGTTTAGGAAATGAGCTGAATGGCTGGGTTTTCCCTCTACATGGTAGACCAACCATTTTGGTATGTAGTCACCAAATGTTAACTTTTTCTCAGTGGAAATCTCTTTTTTAAGACATTGCAGACACCTTCTTGGTATCTTTAAACAGAACACGGTGAACCATTTGTGATAAATCATACACGGCCTATGGCGGCCACTGCAGGTTTTCTACATGGCAGAGCCATGAGGGCAGCGATCTGGACAGAAAAGGGAATTGCAGATTGAGAAAGCATCATTTATCCATATTAACAGCAGCAGAGGGGCATGAGAGCCCCTAGGAGCCCCTGCATAGTGCTGTCCCTGCGGGATGGGCTGTGCGGGGGCGGGGGGGGGGGGGCACAGCTAGNNNNGTACTGGTGACCTGCTCCAGCGGGGCACACTGATGCGCCCGGGGCCACGGAGCAGAGGCAGCTGCCTGCTCTCATTCCACCCTGCCCAGCGTGGAGTGCCCTGCCCCAGATCCCCAAGAGCCCCGGAAACAAGAGGCAGGTGGCTGGTTGTCCCTCACGGCAGCAAAGCTGTTCTGTCTTCTGTTGTGAGCGATTTGTTTCTCTGCTGTTTTCAGCGGATTGTATGTCCCTACTAAAAACCGCCAGCAGCGCCGACAACCCTGGGACTGCGGACGCCAGCCTCCAAGTCTCCCTCCCTCTGCTTTTCTCCTCCTGCCTTTCCCCTTTCTTGTCATTTCTGTTGCTACTCAGATTTGTGAGAAAAGACTGGCCTTTTATAGACATCCCTTGCCAAGCACAGTACTTCTTTCTGTCTTTGTTGGCTGACCCATCACTCACAGTCGGGCAGGGATAATCTTATGGTCTTCCGCTCCCCTTTGGCAGAGTTCTCTAGGGGCCTGCTTTTCGCTGACAAAGAGGAGAGTTGTGTGTGTATTTTTCTGGCAACTTTCTCTTCTTGAGCAATCCAAAAGGCTGGGGATGCTGGAAAGGGAGTGTGTACAAAGCCAGTCTTTATCATCTCCTCATGCCCCTCTCTGAAAGCACTGATTGCTTGAGCAGATTGGATGGTTCTGGTTCTGAGACAAGCCCGAGCTGAGAGGTGAAGAGCCCAGCTTCTGTGTCATAGAACACGGGGTGTGAGGACACACTTTATCACTTACTAGGTCTCTAACTGTGGGCAAGTCTCTGGCTCAGTTACTATCACCTGTGGGTAAAATCAGGCCAGAAGGGGTGGTCACCTCACAGAGCATTGCCAAGCACTTAGCACAGTCCTCAGGAAATGTTAGCCCTTAATGTTGTTAGCATTGAGAGAGAATGCCTGGAAATGTAGTGGCATCAAGCACACTGAAGTGCTCCTAGGGACTTACTTTCCCTTAATACCAGAGTATGTGGTGTAGAATTAGTCTATACACAGGTGCGATTGCCTCTGAGCCTAAGAAAGTGGCTTGAGTTTTTAATTGATCACCCTATAAAATAGTTCACAAATTTTGGTGAGCTATTTTTAAAGTTAGTAAAAAAAGGCTTTGAGACATATGTATGCAGCTGTGACCATATTTTAAGAATATTTGAGATATAAATTATGGTTAATACTATTCTGTGGTTTGAAATAAAAAACACTGGGAGACAGATTTCTATTTTCAGGATGTGGTGAATGAATCAAATGTCAGAAAGCTACTGAAGGGGAAAAAATGCTTTTGAGCTTTCAAGAAATACTACTGATTCATGGTTGGGACAACTTGGGCAAAATCCCCACAATAAGCACCATAAACCGGATCCCCCAGCTGTCTTGTTTGAACTAGGTGTTTTGTTACCATTCTTCCTGGGCCTTCCTGACCTGAGTAAGGCCTTAAAATATCCTTACTGTCTGTGATCCGCACAGGGAATTTGTGACTACGTTTAAATGTGCCATTAAATGAGATCCATGGTTTTCTCAGGAAACTTACAAATGTCATTTCTCTTTTAGTAACCTCAAAGAAATATCTGAGAATGGTTTTTATTTATGTAACACTCAGAATTTGAAATAATTCTACAATCGTCTTAAATGTATATTTGCTCCAATATATTTTAGAGTAAATTCATATGAATAGTACAAGGTGACAGGTGTCTTCTTGGTTACCTTTCAATTCTAAGATTGTCTGGAAGAAAATAAAGTTATAGTTATTAGAAAATATTCTGAAAAAGTCTAATCTTTAATTTCCATGTGTGGTTGGTAAATGAACGTACCAACAAAATTACCCAGCGAGAATGCTAAAAGATAATGATAAAGTTTGCTGTTTTTCACAGCTTTTCATTTTTACAGCAGACCTCCACATCCCAATTGTAACTATATACAGAATGTTTGACTTTGAAACCAAGTGTACTGTTAGACTTTGTTAGAGTCATATCATTATCGTCATCATTGTCTTTATTATTATTTACCATGTATTGCCTGTCATGCTCCCATTATGTTTATTTTAAAAATTAATTATATGGTCATATAATGCAGAGTACAAATTTACACTAGGGACATTATTGGCTTGTCAAATTGCTTACTTAAGCTATTTTGCCGTTGCCTCAAAACAGGCTAGTAATCTTTTGATTTAGATTGGGCGGGGGGATGGGAAAGAAAGAAAGAGAGAAAGAGGGAGAGAAGGAGGAAGGGTGGAAGACAGACCTATCCAAGCTTACAGATTTTTTTTTAAATAATTAGATAGGATTTGACTGGCTAGAGCCATTACTAGAAAGAAAAAGCAACAAATTTAAGCCAATAATCAGCTCAAACCCAGTAAAACTACTGGCAATAAGGTTCTATAAGTCCATTACAATGAAGACATTTGGAAAAATTAGGCACACTGGAACACTTGAAACCTTTGACTGCCCTTCGGGGGCCAACTCTAAAATTTTAACCACAATTATTATGGATTATAAGGCTATCATTAATGGGAAATTCATTTGGCAAATGCTGCGATCCTCTGCTTCCTACATGTAGGAACAAAAGTCACAGAGGGACGGTACAGGACAGAGTGCCCTGGTGCGCATGGAATCACCAGGATGCCACCACACACAGCTGGAGCTCACCACAGTTAGGGGACACTCTTCTGAACACTCTTTACCCACTTTGGCAATGTCAATGGAGGACAGCCACAGACCTTCTTTAACACCCTTTGCCTGATCTCAGACTGAGTGACATCCCTTACCTCCAGAGGGCAGTAAACACATACTTTGAAGGTGAGAGTAATGTGTGTCTCCCTGCACCTCGCAGCCTGCAAAATACCATGTTGTATGCATCACTTTTACTGTGGCCCACGATAAATGGTAAATGTTCTCCTGAGTGGGTGGGACCACACCAAAACCCGTATCTCTCCAAAGGACTTGTATTTCTTCATTAACTTCTCTGTACGGGGATGTCGTATTCCACACACTAAGTGTGTACTTTGCATACTCCACTCAATGTTTATTGATGAGGCTATTGGTGGCATTCACACTTTTGGAATGGAAATTTCAGTTTTGCTGTTAAAATCTCAAGCCTTCTAAAACAGATACATGTTTTATTTAATAGAGCTAAACAATCCTTTTCTTGATTAAAAATGCAAAGCCTCAAGACTGGTCCTTGAAATGATTTGTTGCCATGTGGGTAAATTAATAACATTAGTACAGAGAGTGGTATCAAGAGAAGGCGGGGGAATAGTTGCCTATAATCATGTGGGAGAATGGTGGCATGTGAAATATTAAAAATGCTCTTCCTTAATTTAAATGCCTCTAAGTTTTAGTGAATATAATGATAATATAGGGGATAATATTCTACTCTAGGAAAAAAAAACACAAGAGAATTTGTTATTTTACTAGATGAATCTCATGGCCATCTCTTCACCTATAACTCACAAGTGAATCCATTCCAAGCATTTGTTGGTCATCTTGCTTTAGGAATGATGGTACATGTAGAAACTCCTCTCACTGACCGAAAGGACCTGTGAAGAATAAATTCTTCAACCTTGCATCTTGAGAGTACTTGTACCTTACATAGAAAAAAAAAAAAGGATTACCTTATATACTTAGGGAAACTGTTTTAAGCTGTGATGGGAAAGTATAAATAATATTTAAGAAAGAATTTCTTGAAATAAGAGAGAGAATGTTAGTGTTTACTTAGACTAAAAATTCATTAGTGGTATCCCTGCAGACCCCATGATGAGAGAAAACAGTATGAGTGAAAGTATTTATTAAGAAGAATAAATAAAAATTTTAAAGAGCCACACGCACATAAGATGGAGAGGTGAATGGAGGTAGAGGAAGGTGTCAAGGTCAAATTGGGTAAGATAAGGAAATTCACTTTAATTAACTTCAGTTCTTGCTGCTGGCTGTGTTACATGAGCTGAGTGGAGGGAAGAGATTGGTCTACTAGAGACGGGATGGGAAATGTAGTTGTGGATAGGCAGAACAGAATTTTACACTTGTATAAGCTATCACGGATTACTCTATGCTAGTGAAAATATTTGAGCATTCAGAAGGACACAGCAGTCCGTTCTCAAACTCACCTTTTCTGAGTAGGTGTCAGTGACATATCTTGACCCAAGGAATGACCTTAATAAATTTGCCACTTAACAAAATAAAAACGTTCAAGTGATCAATAGGACTTGCCATCCTGAACAGATGGGGACCGCTAATAAAATTGTGAAAGCCTTCCCTGAAACTATGAACTAAAGATTACTTCATTGTCCCCAGAGAGCTGGTTTAGGCCATAATGCAGATGAAAGCGGGAAGATTGTTTCCCAGTCCCTGTTTGTGTCATTCTTGCAACTTGCACATTTCCTTCCTAAGAAAAGGAACTGTTAACTCCAGCCAGCTGCAAACATGGTGCGAATGGTTTCTCTGGAGCCTCAGAGCAACTGCGCAGAAATGTGGAACTCAAAGAAAAAGTGACGTGGCCTGGCTTCCCAGGAATTGTTTTCCCAAAAAATAAAACAAGAGATGAATAATAATAGTAGTAGAAATAACACAGAGTGAAGAAGGTAACAAGTAAGAGAGCTGATAAAAACACTCAACTAGAGAAAAAATATTTATACTCTTAGAAGATCTAATTATTTGGCTGATTTCCATAGGATGGAAAATCTTGCCAAATTAATTCAGAAACTAGATGTCAATTACAACACACCCAAAAGTGCTGCTTCTGGGAACCCTGTAGTTTAATTTTTAGCAGTGATTTTTATCACAGGCTTTTGGGATCATTGTGAAATGGTTGATTAAAATGTAAAAAGATGGGCCAAAATCCATTGTTGCAACAGTGAGAGTTGAGAGCCAGGAACTTAGGGATATTGAGTCCTTCCAAGAAGCTTGAACGATGGAATACAGGAGCCAATGGCAAAGCCCCTCTGAAAGTCACCAACTCTTTACTACAGTGAAGCTTCTTACAAGTCGTTGGAGAGCCCCAACATTCAGACACTCCTTTGGCATCAAATGAATCTTGCTTAAGAAGGAAGTTTATAGAAGCAGACATGGAATTTTATGAGGCTTAATTACGTATTTATTTCAGTACATTTAGGTCATAAAATTATCATTGATCTGAATGCTCTGGGAAATAAAAACGACAGTTCAAGTCTATTTTGCCTCAGCAGCAGACTCACTTTGGGTTACAATGCCCAGATCTAGTCTGTGCTTGTTATTCACACTTGAACACCAGTCAGTTATGCATGCTCAGTCCTAGGACAGATGCCATTTGGATAGTGATTGCCGACTGCTGAGGCTTCTGCTATCTAGAAGCATTGATGCACTGGCTACCAAAATATCAGAACATTTTCTGGGAACAATTTAGTTATACCTAAGATAGCAGAGAGTAGCATATTAGCTGTAGGTCACCTGTCCTGGGTTTTTTTATATATTTTGGGTGTTTGGTGGTTTTCCCCCCTAAGAAGCAGAAACTTAACCTTCCTGTTTACTTTTTATTAAAAAAAAATAAAATAATTTGCATTCCACAAGCCCAGACCAACAGATAGGGGTGGTGGTTTGACAGAATACTAGATGTCAGAAGAAAATAAGTCAATCACTGAATTTTAAATTTGATCTCCCCTCTCCCCTCCAAAAATCACAAAACAATCTTCACATTAAAGTTGGTTTCTTTCACCAATTCTGATATGGAGATTTTAAATCCTACACTTTTTTAAAATTTTTAATTTTATTAAAAGTGAAAAAGTGGTAATAAATCATCTGTCAAAAAATTAGGAGACTCCATAGAGCCAAAACAATCGTGTAAAAGGACAGAACTGGAGTTCTCACGCTTCCTGATTACATAACTTAACAGCCACGCTACAATAATGAAAACAGTATGATTTTTGACAAGGGTGCCAAGACCATTCAGTGGGGAAAGGGCAGTTTTACAACAAATGACACCAGAAAAACTGGCTATCCACATGCCAAAGAATGAAGTTGGACCATTACCTAACACCATATACAAAAATTAACTCAAAATGGACCAAAGACCTAAACTTAAGAACTGAAAGTATAGAACTCTTAGATGAAAACACAGGGCAAATGCTTCACGACACTGGATTTGGCAGTAATTTCTTGGATATTGCACCAAAGGCACAAGGGACAAAGGAAAAGGTAGACAAATTGGACTTCATGAAAATTTATAAATTTTGTGCATCAAAAGCAAAAAAACAAACAACCCAATTAAAAAACAGGCAATGGACTTGAATAGACATTTATCCACAGGAGATATACAAATGGCCAATAAGCATATGAAAAGACGCTCAGCATCACTAGTCATTAGGGAAATGCAAATCAAAACCACAATGAGATGCCACTTCACACCCATTAGAATGGCTATTATTATTTTTTTAAAAAAAGATAGTAATAAGTGTTGGTGAGGATGTGGAGAAATTGGAACCCTTGTGCATTGCTAATGAGAATATAAAATGGTGCAGCTGCTACAGAAAACAGTATGATGATTTCTCAAAAAACTAAAGTAGAATTACCATATAATCCAGCAATTCCACTTCAGGGTATATACCCAAAAGAAGTGAAACACTTTCACAGATACTTGTATACCCACATTCATAACAGCTTTATCCACAATAGCCAAAGGTAGAAGCAACCCAAGTGTCCATCAATGGATGAATGGATAAACAATATGTGGTATGTACTTACAATGGAATATTATTCGGTCTTAAAAGGAAGGAAATTCACGAGTGCCTGGGTGGCACAGTCAGTTAAGCTTCTGACTCTTGGTTTCTGCTCAGGTTGCGATCACAGGCCCTGCATTGGGCTCTGTGCTGAGCATGAAGACTGCTTGCGTTTCTCTCTCCCTCTCCCTTTGCCCCTCTTGCTCATGGTCTCTCTCTCCCTAAAACAAATAAATCTTTAAAAAAAAGGAAGGAAATTTTGACATCAGCTACAACATGTATAAACTTTGAAGACATCATGCTAAATGAAATTCGCTAGTCACAAAAGAACAAATACTGTATGATTCCACTTACATGGAGTCCTGGAGTAGTCAAATCCATAGAGACAGAAAGTAGAATGGTGTTGTTGCCAGGGGCCAGTGGGGAGGGAAGAATAGAGAGTTATTGTTTAATGGGTACAAAGTTTTAGTTTGGAAAGATAAAAACAATTCTGGAAATGGATGGTGATGACAGTTGCACAACAATATGAATGTATTTAATGCCACAGAATTATCTAATTAAAAATAGCTAAGGTTGGGACACGTGAGTGGCTCAGTCAGTTAAGCATCTGCCTTTGGCTCAGGTCGTGGTCCCGGGGTCCTGGATTGAGTCCCATGTCAGCCTCCCTGCTAAGTGGGGAGCCTGCTTCTCCCTCTCCTCCCTGCTCGTTCTCTCTCTCTCTCTCACTGTCACTATCTCTCTCTCAAATAAATAAATAAAATATTTTTTAAAAAAGAGCTAAAATTGTAAATTTTATGTTATGTATATTTTATCACAATAAAAAAAAAATGAGAAACACACACCAGCAATAATAAATGGATGAATTGTCAAAAAAAATTAGGAGGAATTTAAATGTACAAAAATAGAGGAACAGGAATGATTAATTAGTTATGATAACCCACTCAGTGCGATATTTATGGAGCCAGTAACATCTATTGATGGTGGCAACATGTAAAATGCCTATGGTATAGTGTTAAGTGGGAAGGAGGTAAAATTGTCACATATTATGATTGCAACTATAAATATATCTAGCTCAAGGATGAAACCTAAAAGGAAATATCAAAATGCTTTAAAAATTTGCATTAGAATGGTGAGATGACTGCTTTTTTTGTCTATTTTCCAACTGTTTTTTGAAAGTAGATGTAATAATCTTTAATGGAAAATGTAAAATCAAAACTGAAAAGGAACAAAGAAAAAGCTTTTTTTCAATAATTATTATTAAAACTCCTTTTAGTTATTATTTATAAAATCCAGAAGGCTGGATACTTTTGAGGCTTTTGCAAAGTAGTATAAATATCAAGGATGTAAGTAATTGACGTTCCTAGAAAACTTGTTCCACTCTAGCCTCAGAAACCACTTCAGGGGGGCGCCTGGGTGGCACAGCGGTTAAGCGTCTGCCTTCGGCTCAGGGCGTGATCCCGGCGTTATGGGATCGAGCCCCACATCAGGCTCTTCTGCTATGAGCCTGCTTCTTCCTCTCCCACTCCCCCTGCTTGTGTTCCCTCTCTCGCTGGCTGTCTCTATCTCTGTCGAATAAATAAATAAAATCTTAAAAAAAAAAAAAAAAGAAACCACTTCAGGATTTGGGTTACTGAGCAGAGGACATGGAAAATGAGCATATTCGAAGAAAGAAACTTTCCAAGGACTGTCGTGTTTGACACTGGGCAAAGACAGCTTCCCAGAGGCAGAAACTACACATTCAGAGAGATGCCTTTCTAGGGTAAAGCAGACTCGCAGCACGGTAGAGAGCCTTTCAAACTGCTCTCCCACGGGCGCCTGGGCGGCTCAGTCAGTTAAGCGTTTGCCTTCAGCTCAGGTCATGATCCCAGGGTCCTGGGATCCAGCCCCGCATCGCTCGCTGATCAGCAGGGAGTCTACTTCTCCCTCTCCCTCTGCTGCTCCCCCTGCTCATTCTCTCTCGCTCTCTCATTGTCTAAATAAATAAATAAAAATCTTTAAAAAAAAAACAAAACAAAAAACTGCTCTCCCAAATGAGGCAGTGACTGCTTCTAAGTGAGTTATACTCAAAACTTAACTCTGCGTCCATCTTTGGCTTCCTTGCTGTCATTAGCTCATTGTCTTTCCCCATCCCACCATCCACTCAGGGAGAAGAATCAGAATGAGAAAGAATTGGGGTCAGATGGGGACGTTTGCTCTTTAGAAGAGAGGCACAGGGTGGGAGCGGGTGGGTGATTGTTCACAGAACAGAAGCTGCAGCCACACCTCGGGTTACTCAGCTCCTCGTAGACTCTCCAGGACCTCCCACTTAGAACAGCTCACAGTACCAGCTTCCGGGAAGATGGGGAGCAAGGGAAGCCTGAGGAAGACGTCCCTTCAGGCACCACAGTTTGCTGCTTTTTCATCCTGTGCCACTTTGGACCATTCTGTTCTCTCATCAATCCTAGGTGGTTCGAGATCAGATCTCTCACTGCACAGTAAAATTGCGCCAGACCACAGGTCTCATGGAGTACTGCCTGGAGGTCATTAAGGAAAATGATCCTAGTGGCTTTTTGCAGGTAAGTGCCAACTAGTTTCTACTTCAGATTCTCAGTGTCCCATGAAACTCAGTCTACAGCGCCACAGCCAGACTCCCCGCAGCCCTTGCTGAGCATGGATCCCTCCACAATGGAACCCACCTTCACACTGCCATGCACATGTGGGCACCAGCAAAACTCCACTGACTTCCTGAAAGTCTCTGCCACCATGTGCTACAAGATTGAGAAGCATATGGGCTTCTGAAAATTTGTTTTTGTTCATGTTTAATCATGAAAATGTAATTCCCTGTAAGTTCCTCCAAAGCAGAGTTACTGCCTTGCCTAAGAACTGGGTCCCTTTCCACTAATATCTTGGACAGCGTTGTCAGCTAGAAATGTCTAAATATGCAAGGCTTTCACCTTCTTGACAGTTTCTACCAGCCAATTAATCAGTGATTTCCCAAATAAAGTGAAATGTTTTCATTCCTTGGATTTCTCATGATTTTTTCAGTGTTGATTGTTTTAATGAGATGTGATGATGTCAGCTGAATTTTACTTAAGTTTTGATCTCAATGATTAAGGGAGCTTTTATTAAAGAATACATAGATTCCTTCCAATTTGCATTTTATCAAACTGGCCAAGAGTGACAAAGGAGATTAAATAAAAGAAATGAAAGAGTTCTCTATCAAAGAATAAAGTGATACAGAAGATGATGGGCTTAAAGTGTAAGAAATTCCACTTTACAGATTACCATATGCAGCCTCTCTAAACTATTTTATAAAACTCATTCCAAGCATTGACAGAATACCCACACCTCCTCTTAGAAACTTAGGGCTTTTAGTTCTACTAAAATTAACTGACCACCAACATATTATTTAATGTTGTTGGCTTTTAGCTGATTAGTCATAAAGAGCATTAGCATATATCCAGGTTTCCATTAGAGCAGTTTACAGCTGCTAACTATTTATAGTGGCTCCCTCTGACTCACGAAACCACCCAGGTTTGCATGGGTGACCCTTGTCTTAATAGGCTTCTCACTGCCCACATGGAGACAGGAGAGGTATGAGTCCCAAGTGGCTTGGTGATGCCCCCGGAGAGTGGAGGGGCGGTGCTCTGCGTCCAGGGTGGTGGTATATTTCTTAGGCTGTGGCCTTTGATGTGATTAGATCTCCGACGCCCTCATAAGGAGAGTGCACCTGACTGAGGACCAGTGGGGGAAAGGCACGCTCACTCCCAGGATGACCACGGACTTTGACCTGAGTCTGGACAACAGTCCTCTGCTGCAATCCATTCACCAGCTCGACTTCGTGCAGATGAAAGGTGCGTGTCTGCGTCCCCCAAATAGAGCAACATCCCGAGCGGGTGCTGGTGCCTGAAGCGGGATCGAGGCTTTGTGCCAGACTGCAGCAAACAAAAGGCAGCTGGCAGGTTTCTAAATCACCTAAGAGGTAGGGAAGTAAACACACACAATAGTACAAAAGTCTGGAGTGGCTCCTAGCTTATCATGTAGCCAGGTGACCTACCTCTCAGAAAGCCAGATAAATTCAGGTAAACTCAATGCTTGCCTCTTTAAGAATCTTAAGACATGTCAGAAGCCCAGCATCAGGGAATAGCTGACATTAAAAAAAAAAAGATATGGAGATAGAGACCACATCAGTGTACATAAATAAAATCTCGTTACAGAAAATAACCCAGCAATATTGATATAAATCAAACCAGTCCAGAATTGAAATGACTACTATCATGGATAGGTGGTGAGCGAATGGTTGAGCCCGAATTAGTGGGAATTTGAGAGGGTCAGTGTTGACCTGCCAACACTGGTCAGGAAAATGCAAGCCTGGTTACCGAAGGGTAATGAAGGTTTGAAATAAATTTTAACTTTTTAAAGTTAAATGTGATTTATGTGATTAAGGGATATGCAAGGTCTCCGAGATTTTTTGGGTGGCTGGGGGAAGTGCAAGTACCTAAAATTATCTTAAGGAAAATAACTCTTTCAAAGAAAAATAAAAAGCCAACCATGCAATGATATTTTTATGGCAGTGTAAGTAATATCCATTGGAAGAATATTCTTTTTTTAACTTTCATGTTGAAATATTTATACATTCACAGGAAGTTGCAAAAATAGTAAGGAGAGGTCCTGTGTACCTGTAGCCCAGTTTCCATCAATGGTTCCATCTTGCATAACTATCATCATATATCAAAACCAGGAAACGAGGGGCGCCTGGGTGGTTCAGTTGGTTAAGCATCTGACTCTTGATCTCAGCTCAGGTCTTGATCTCAGGGTTGTGAGTTCAAGCCCCACATTGGGCTCTACACCCACCATGGAACCCACTTAAAAAAAAACAAAACAGGAATTAACATTGGTACAGTGTATATGTATCACTCTGTGCCATTTTGTCAGGTGTGTAGAGTCATCTAACCATTGCTGCAATCAAGATACCACCATAGAGACCTCCCTCATGCTACCCCATTATGGCCATATAGTCATACCTACACCCCTTCCCTCCGCCATTGCCAATCCCTGGCAACTACCTATCTCTTCTTCATCTCTGTAATTTTGTCACTTTCTAATCTTTTTTAAAACTGAAGAAATTGATTTGCTCTTTGCTTCTCCCAATTTAAGCAGGCACCTAATAAAGGACTTAGAATTTAGTGCTTTAAAATTTTTGTTTTTAAGTAAAATCTACGTACTTCCTTTTATCAGACAGAGAAAAGCACCTAAGCCAGCAAGTTTTAGGGCTCTGCACTTACGACTCACATCACAGCTAAACTCCTCCGTGTACCTTGTGCAGGTATCTCTCTCATCCCTTTCATGGATTTTGCTCTTTCATTTTCAGTTTTCCCATTTTCCGTTTATTATGTATTGCTTTGGGATGATGCCTTAATTGATTTTTAGAGTAAAGAGTATATAGATTGTTAATAAAGGTATTTTGTTGCCCTAACAAAAATATTTAGCATTTCCTGACTGTTCACCCAACCAGATACTCTCCTAAGTGCTTCACGTGGATTAATGCAATTTATTCTCACAGCCCTAGTCGGCGTCTGAGGAAACTGAGGCACAGGAAGTCTGGACACCTTGCCTGAATTCACACAGCTAGTGAATGTCAGGGCAGGGGTTCAAAGCCAGGGAGCAACGTTCCAGACCCTGCACCTGCAGCTTCCAGTTTGTGCTATAACGTTAGTGCCTTATGAACTGGATCTTCACGGAATAACTGAACCCCTCTCTTAAACTTAAGACATTTAACTTTCTGTTGCAGCACGTCTTTTTGGCTGCTTAAAATGTTTTCCTTAATACCCCATGGTGGTCTGTGAAATACAGCCGTCCGAGTAATATATGGAACCCCAGGTAAATTCCCCTAAATCAGCCTCTCTCTGATCCAGTTCTCCCAGTGAGGTAAAATCATTGAAAGGTTATGTCACAAATAGCTCAGAGGAGAAAATATGTCGCAAAAGGGCAATGGAAGGGCTTTTGGTGGAAGGGAAAAAAAACAAGCCAACCCAGTTAGCCTTAGTGATGGAGCAGGTAGAGGGGAAAAGCCTCAGGGCTTTGAACTGCTTTCAGCGGCTGAGGGATCCCTCTCCTCCCCCATTTGCTGTCCTTCTGAATCATGTCCATCTGCCCAGAGTGGAGCCCAGGCCAACTGGCGGGAGAGGACAATTGTGTTGGAATGAACAGGCCCTTCATCTGGTGTGGGAACTGCAGCCTCAAGTGCTGTGCCTCACAGACCCCGTCCCTAAAGCAGTGTCCCTTGGCCGTCTAAGGCTCCCGCAGACATATGTGTGAACGTGGCTGTGTGTCCACTCCACCAAAGTCTGTACACGCGGCCGAGGAGGCCACGCACTCTCACAGACAAAACGCAGAACACAGAGCAAAAATTTACCCGAACACAAAATGATCCAACAGTTATTTACGAAGTTCATCTAACAGGCCATTTGGGAGGAGTCTGGATTATTCCATTTTCGTCCTTTTCTTTTTAACACTTCATATTAATTTAATTTACTGCTGATTAGTATCCTTCTGCAGAGTTAATTTATATGCTTTGCTTTGTGCTCGTTAAGTTTAATTAATTCAGTGAGAGCCAGGTCCTCTTCAGGCTCTAAATAATTTTTATGTGTTTTCAGTGGAAAGCAAAAGCCAAGAGGTCATGACGCAATAGAACTTGACTGGCTGTACTTAAGACTCCTGCTGGCCTCTTTGATAGCTGCTAGCATACACAACTGTGCGGGGTGTGGTGTTAGACGATGTTTTTCCTTAGGCTATGCTTGGTCAGTTCAATACACTGCACTTTCACAGCTTGTCAGTAAAAATATCTCAAGAAACTGTGCCCCCCAAATCCATGTAAGAATGGCCAAAATTTAAATAGCATTGGGAACAGAGCTAAAGTAATCTGACCAGTAATACAATACGTGTACTTCAGTATATGCCTTCTAATTATGCTAAGCAGATTACAGTGGGAAGTTAAAATATTTTCAAAACTACTTAAAATTTGCATTTAAAGTTCTGACTCAAACTAACAACAAAAATATCTGTTCATTTCTTGACTGGAAATTCTAGCATCTCTCTGGTTTTGGAATTTCATCTCAGATGCTTTTTTTTTCTTGTTATCAAAGAAGATAGGTCTGTTGCTGTTTTTTAAACGTTTCCAGTTGGGCCAGCTACTATTCAGCCAGAAAATTGTTCTCTTATGAGCTAAGGATTTAACTGATCTGCTCTTTCTGATTCTGTATCACCCTCAAGCAACTGAAATCTAAGTGGAGAAGGCCAGTAGCTTCTTTGTTCAAACAGCCCCAGAAAAATATTGTCCCAGAATTGTTTTAAGTATAGAAAGTGCCCCGAGATTCGTGAGTCAGTGCTGAAAAGAAATGCCAGCATACGAAAGAGTGACCTAATGCTCCCCCAAGCCTTTTTAGCACGTAGACCAATGGCTGTTAATCCCGTAAGTGCCTCTCCTCACCTAAGAACACATTTATCTTTATGAACTCACGTCAAATGTAAGAGCCCTGAGTATGCACCAAGGTCGTGGGCAAGGTCGGCATGATGTGAACAGACCCTCTTATAAATCATGGAGAAAGAGTATGCAGAGGTTTGGCAGGGGTAGGGACGAGCACACGTGCTGACTCGCATATTGTCTGTTCACGCATGTGATCCGTTCGTGATTTGCAGGCCTGCAATGCCCACGTTCACATTTCTCAGTAGCAGTGTACAAATGAGAGCTTTGCAGAAACAGCTGATTGCTCCTCTAAAGTATAAACTTTCCTGAGACGCACTTGTGTTGTCCAGCCACCATAAAAAGGAGCGGCAGTCCACCAAGGAACGTTCAGACTAGATGACTCAGTAGCACTGCATTTCCAACCACCGTGGCTCTTATGGTGAAATATTTCTTTCTTTTATTTTGCAATTTTTTAAGTATGGTTGCCACCCAACCACAGGTGGACAACACAGTGATTCGATAAATTGATACATTATGCTATGTATGGTGAAATATTTCGTTAATCTGTACCAACAAGTCTCAGGGAAATTTATTACTCACATTACAGGAAGCAAAAGGAAACCTTCCTCTTGGAATCAGGCGCAGGGACTTCTCTCTAGGACACTATTACTACACACCAGACTGGAGAGGCAGCGTAGTGCAATTAAGCACACAACCCCTTGGGGCCAGCCTGCTGTGCATCAGAGCCCGGCTCTGCCACTTAGCAGCCATGAAAATTGTTTCAGTTTCCTCATCTACCAACAAGAGATAATAACAGCACCTGTTCTTGTGGGGTTGCTGTGAAAATCACATGAGTGACTACATGTAAAACCTCTCACCACACTGCCAGGCATTCAGGAAGTGCTCAAAAACCATCACCCACCATTAGTTTCCACGTCCCGGGGCGCGGAGGCTGTGCGTCCTTACATGTCCTCACCACGCTCCTGTGACTTTTCACAGAGGAATCCTGCATCGTGATGAGTGTTCACAATCGGCAGGATTTGAAAAAAAATATTAAATGAATATGAAAAATGTAAGCTATACTTAGAACAAGAATGGCCTTAAAAAGTTAAAGACATTTGAAAACGTTAAGAAGACACTGTTGCAGAATTTAATTTTAAGCCGAGGTTCCACTAGTCCCCTTCAAGGAAGTCAATAAGAACAGTTGCCCTTTGCAACTAAGAAGAGAATTTTTAGCCTGAAGTTTGATTTTATGGGCTAAAAGAATGCTAAGCAATAGACTTCTGATAAGGTCAGGAGAAACTGGTTCTTTAGGAAAAACAAAGACATCCAAGAATGATGGTGAAAGTATTACAATTAAGACAGCTATAGCAGCCCAATGACAGAAGTTTTAATAAAATAAAAATTTCTTAGAGTTCAGTCCAGGAACTGTGATGCTATCCATTTCCAAACCACAAATAATAAGCTAATTTGAAAACACTTTGGATTCTTATAGACCATTTATTTTATACCTAATAAAGTGAAATAGGGTAATGTTAACACCCGCTGTAAAATCCGTTTTTCTAAAATGTCAGCCTTAGTCTTTGTTAATGAGGCTGTAATTTTGTTACATTTGCCTTTTATATGGAACATCACTTTGGGGTAAATAAGGAAACAGAAAAAATAATTCTGAGCACATCAAGAAATAGATTTAGAGACGCAAATGTCTCTGTTTCTTCATTTTTGTTTTTTCTCTCTCTCTCTTTTTCCCTCCCTCTCTCTCTCTCCCCCCTCCCTCATTTCACTTTTTTGTTTGCTTAATTTGTTTAAATTCTGGACAATATTAAAACCTGAAGATTAATGAGTGATTAGACTTTTCATTATCTTTTTGGTCTTTTAAATTGTATCCACTGAGGACTTACAAATGAAGTTTCCATGTTTTAGTTACACATGACACCATGTATTTCAATTAATCTGTTAATTATACCTATGTCTATACGAGGAAATTTGAGTTTCTTATTGGAGATTGCAAGCATTTGCAGGATTCAAGTTGAAACCATCTTGTGATCTTATTCTTTAATTTTAAAATTGATGAAATGTAGACTTGCCTGAAACACGAACAAAGGAAAATGAAGATTGATAAGAGCTAATGAAATAAAGAGGGTCCAAGGGGTAGGTTGTTTTATGGTACGCTCTGATTCATAAGGACAGCTCAGAGCAAATATCCCCCTGGGGAAAATCATTCCAGGTCTCTAGAAGCCCTTTGAAGAACAGTTTGCTTAAACTTATCATCATTTACTCCACGGTTAATATGTTAAAATTTATTATTTTTGTAAGGGAAAATTTTTAATGACCAAGTAGTCTCCTAATACATGATGACCTAATGTTAACCCTCCAATTACAACTCTTAGGTGATGCCTGCTCGTGGGTAGATAATTATTAGGAGTTATGTCTTCTCTCTCCCCACCTTCCCATCCGGTCCTTTAGCCTCTTTCTTGAACAAGGCAATGAATCTATCTCCTTCCCTCCAGTTCCAGATGTTCGGGGACCTCTGAGGCTATAGAAGCCACTCTTCTCTCATAAGACCAGCTGGACTCTATGCCACTGAAACATGATTTCCCTCCTAAACTCACCCCTCCAATTACCTGCTCATAATTTTGATGTCGTTGTGTTTGATCTAGTAACTCAGGCATGGTTTTCTTGCATCAAAGTCTTTTCTTAAGTCTAGTTGACCTGCCTCACCTTCGCATCTCTTGTGTTATGATCACTGCTATTGTTTTCTAGATTACTCACCATAGAACCTATTTCCTAAACTGCTGCTAAATAAACCATCTTTGTGGTTGAGGTGATGGCAGGGAGCAGATAATTTGATGCATGACACAGAGTCCAATTTTGGTACAGCATACCAGGTGTTCTGTAATTAACATTTGTTCATTTAAATGTCTCTGGATGCGGTCCAAACTGTTCTCTCCTATTGTTAAAGGGCTACAAAAATAAATTAATGGTTTGGTGCTAAAAAAATTTTTTAAGCAGTTGGTAAAAACATTGCTCCCAAATACATACATTGAGTTCATATGTTAGGAACTGGGATCGTTTGTTACCTAACAGTTCTATGTGTGTGTGTCTGGAGGCTCAGCTGCTCTGCAGTTTAAAGTAATAGAAAAGGCTCCCAGCACAAAATGGGGCCAGGGGCATGTTGTGACTAGTAGTACTGTGACAGATTCTCACAAAGTCACAAGGACACCTTGACCCTCCCCTGCCGGGCCCCTTCTGCTCCCATACTACTCTCCGGGCTCACAGTTGGCTGTTCTGCACCTGCGGAGAATGGACCTGAGCTAGCAGAGCTACCTTGAAAGAATGAGGTCAAGTTCCTCAGAAGTTTCAAAATGGAGAAATCACTGTTTTTATGTTACTTAGTACTAAATTTTCAAAAATCCACTGTTGCGGCTACTTATGTGCACAAGACCTTGAGTAGAATCACTGGTAAAACAAACAAACTGCTCAGAATAGGTGGTTCCAAGTTTATACACAGGGCATCAAGACTCAGAACCAATTTTATGATACATTTTTTCAACCATGTTATGGTTACATGGGCTTTAGTGCACTGGGCTGAAAACCCTCCCCCAAATAAAACAGTTCCCTTACAGATGATGTCTTCAGTGCTCAAGGGGGTGAGAACAGAGCAATTGTCTCTGTTAAGGTAAGAAGTGACACCACGAGCTTGGGAAAAGGCAGCATAGTGGCTCAGGACCCAGTCCCATTCCTAGAGACTCTGGAAGGGATCCAGTTTGGGTCCCCCCTGGACTGGCTACCTAGTCGAGCCACATGTTGATCAGGGGGATGTTTCTCGTTCCAAGATCCTGAAGTGTTTGCAACTCAACAGAAGCCAGGGTTACACTAATTTCTGTTTAGCTTCCTCTCCAGTCCCAGCAACCCCCATCCTGCAGCTGGAGGAATGTTGTACCCACAACAACAGCGCCACGTTGTCCTGGAAACAGCCACCTCTGTCCACGGTGCCTGCTGAAGGCTACATTCTGGAGCTGGACGACGGCAACGGTGGTCAGTTCCGGGTAAGGAGAGAATCTGCTGCTTGTTAACCAAAGCCAGGGACCGCCTCAGAAGCCCCGTTGTGAGGTCTCAGGCCAAGCTTCCCCACCTCTTCTGAGGCCAGACCATCCTGGCAGGGTCTGCCTGCCCTTCAACTAAGGCCTGCATTCTCCTTGAACCGTCGAAGATGGACAAAGGAGTCTCTGAATGGAAACTGACCTCCCCTTAGGAAGAGAAAGCCCATGCAGGCCACAAGCTCTGAAGTCCAACTGCTTGCACTCAGATCTGGACTCCACCACTTAGCTGTCTGTGCCCATTTCTCACTTCTTTGAGCCTTCAGGACCTCATTTGTAAAATAGAGTGATAATAGTAACACGTCCCTCACGCCTTGTTGTTAAGAGTCAGATAATCCATATAAAATTCTTAGCATGCCAGGATCCCAGACCCCAATCTGTTTAGTATCCCACCAGAGTTATCATTTTAAGGCTGCACTTTGAATACAAATTATTTTTACTCATTACATCAGCATAATGTTGCAGAAGCCTACAGCTAGAGAGGGAGGCACATGCCTAACCTATGCTAAAGATGCATTATGCTACAATTTATTTTAAGCCTTTGAAATGTCATTCTTCCTCCCGCCCCTGTTTCCTCCCCCTTCCCGCTGCACTGCGATAAAACCTATACTCCTGTGACTTTGAGTGTAATCTTTGTGACAGTTCCTGAAGCTACTAGCGGAGTTATAGACACAGCATAGAGACCACCCTCATGTTTCCAAACCAGTTTTTACAAATCACACTGATGGATAAAGAGCTCGGTAGGTATAATATATATGTAAACGTCAAGTTAATAATAAGCATAATGCAACTATAAGCACCCAATTTTAATTTAATTTTTTAAGCCCTAACCATTCATTAAGGTGCAGGCCCATGTTAAATATAAGGCACTATGTTCGTCAGTTTGCACACATGACCTCCTTATGTGATCACCCTAACAACCTCATAAACTGGGTATTGTCCCCATTTTACAGATGAGGAAACTGAGACTTAAAAAGGTCAATTAGGGTCACCTGGGTGGCTCCGTTGGTTGAGTGTCCAACTCCTGGTTTTGGCTCAGGTCATGATCGCACGGGTCGTGAGATTGAGCCCCACATCAGGCCCCATGCTCAGCGGGGAGTTTTCTTGAGATTCTCTCTCCTTCTCTCCTTCTGCTTCTGCACCTCCCCTCCCCATGCTTGCTTGCTCTCTCTCTCTCTCTCTCTCAAATAATAAGTAAATAAATCTTTAAAAAAAATAAAAATAAAAAAGGTCAATTAAATGGCTTAGTATCTCATAGAATTTGAATACAGATCAGGCTGCCACCAAAATGCTTGCTCCTGACCACTGAGGAACACTGCCTCCCTCACCCCTCATGGGGGTTGGCGTTAAATGGTGGCCTGTTATTTGTTGACCCTCAGGAGGTGTATGTTGGAAAGGAGACGATGTGCACCGTGGACGGTCTTCACTTCAACAGCACATACAACGCTCGCATCAAGGCCTTCAACAAAACGGGAGTCAGCCAGTACAGCAAGACCCTGGTCCTCCAAACGTCTGAGGGTAAGGCCCTTCAGCAGTATCCCTCAGAGCGAGAACTGCAAGGCATCTAAAGTGGCTGGCAAGCCCGGAGGTAACCCCACCACTGCCCACATTCTGAAGTGTTTCCATGACTTGCTCTGCATTCTGGCACAAAGCCGCTGTTCCTCTCCTGCCGTTAGAGAGCCCATGGTATGTGGATGTGATCAAACCAAAGAGTCCACAGCGGCAGTTCAAATGGCCCGGGGCGTCGGCTTCCTTTGATAACACTCTAAATAAGCTGCAGTTGAAGAAGCTGAACAAATGAAGGCCTGAATGTCCCCCGGTGTGTGAAACAGATGTATCTAGGCTCTAGGGCAGGCTCCCATTCTCCATGATACACATC
Source organism: Ursus maritimus (assembly GCF_017311325.1). NCBI lineage: Eukaryota > Metazoa > Chordata > Mammalia > Carnivora > Ursidae > Ursus > Ursus maritimus. The sequence goes on along the minus strand of NW_024426230.1, from coordinate 24,601,943 downwards.
ACTTGCCAGTTTTACCCAGATGATTCTAAATTGCTTTGTAGTGCTTGCCTGTTTCTGAGGGTGGGGCCGAGGTTCTTTCCAGCTGTGGATTTGTGTGACTGAACATGTCTCCAGTGGGTTTGGGGTGCTAGAGCTGTTCAGAGAGGGCCTGTCGGCCACTCCTGGCTTACCCAGCGCGGACCGCTTCCATCTCACACCCAAAGCCGAGGCCGGCGGCACCAGGACTGAGGCTTCCTGTGGGCACCAAACAGGAAATGACCAGCAACTCCGCATTACCTCGCCCTTTTCACCTTTGCCCGTCCCTCTAGGCTGGGTTAGGCCACCAAGGGCCACCGTACAAGGTCAAGCCCCAGAGAATTTGCGCTTCTTGGCCATACTGTAAATATTTTGGTCATCAGAGTCAAGCCATTCCTCTTGGAAGAGGGGCTTGCATTTGATGACCAGGTATAACCTCTGAGGCTTTGAGCATTTTCATTTTAAAAGCAATCACAGCACATGAAATTAACCCTATGAAGAGGTATTTGTGGTTGGTGCCAAAGCATTTTCAGACTTTCTGGGTGTCATCTTAATCATAGAAGTCACCCCCCTGGCATTCCCCATAACTTCCCTCTGCAGAATTAATTGTGTTGATTTTGTTCAAATTTAAGATGTTAGCTCAAAGAATTGTGGTGGTGTTTTTTTTCCCACTTCCCACAAACCTTGGCATGCGCCAATCACCCTTAAAATGGTTCACATGGTTAAAAACAAGCACAACTTCAAATCCCACAGCAAGGTTGACAAGCCCCTAGCCGTAAAAACCGTGCTTGGGGAGCAGCGGTAAGTCTGTGAGGGATGCTAGTCAAAGAGAAGGATTCGCTGAAGGAAACACGCCCACCCGACCTATTCCCATCGGGTTATAGGGATGTGGTAGCTACGGCCCTCCCGAATGACCGGTGTAGCAACTGCTCTCTGGGATGACCCCTCTGCCTGGGAGCAGTTGCCTCTTTTCCCAAGTACCATGCTAAATGCTAAAGCACTCCGAGGGTTGCCTACATGCAACGCAGAAGGCCCTTCGTGATGATGGCCTCGTTTCCCACGTCCAAGGCGGTTTGCTTGAAGAGTGAAGTGCATGCCGTCAGAGCAGGGAGACAGTTTGCAGCCATGTTGCTAATATGTATCTTGAGACCTACTATTGCTATTCATAATACATCATGGAAATCATATTCTTCCGCTAAAATCAGTTACTAGCATAGCAGCTTGAGCATTCATGTTTCTCTTTTCATCCTGCAGGAGGATGTAGTTTCTCAGTTTCTCTTATTGTTCATAAGATTATGGTGTCTAATAAATTACAGGATTGGAACTGCGATCCCTGGTACCACAGTCACAGAACTGGGGGTCATTTTCTAAACGAAACTAACGGAACAAGTCCTCTTCCAACAAAGAAACTGTACTGTAGAAATTAATTTCCTCCATGAATTTTATATATTGTGTACAAATATAAGGTATGTATCTAAATACAAAGAAAACCTTATCATCGTGTAGATATATCAGTATTCTCTGTTACTGCACAGAAGTGATTTTCTCATGATGAAATAAAGTTCACACACATACTTTCTCCATAACTTTGGTTTGTTCTATTTGTTTCTCCCTCCTTCTAACTCATTCAAATGGTGAGACAAGGTTTAGAAAGCAAGAAAAAATATACAATGAATAGCTAATTTTAAGAATAAAGATTTGATCAACCTGGTAACAATACAGAAAGCCTATAGAATTAAAGAATTATATATATATATATATATATATATATATAGGGTTTTTTTTAGAAATCAGTGAGAAAAAATGCCATTGACAGGGTTCAATACATTAACTTATATTATACTCTATTAATCTTCCTTCCTACAGTTCCTGGAAAGGTTTGCTTTGGAAGTTTGCTTTCTTTGCTGCTCTTGGGGATGGCGTGGCGGTTTGTTTCGGCTTTCTGCTGTAACAAGATGTTTTGCGGTCTTCTTAGCAACAACTAACCCTTTCCCGAAGTTCAAAACAGAAGTCTGTATTATAGAAGGGTCCAATTCATATGTGATAGCAAGTCTCACTTGTATGTACATGCATTTAGTCCGAGGTTTGAGCCACTTGTCACACTCTTCGAATGATTATAAAACCATCTGCTGATTTACAGGTAACATTATGCAGGGGAGATCAGATGTCCATGTTGTTATAAATGCTGAGCGTTTTTTCCAGAAGCAGTTCTTTCTGTTTATCTATTTATTGAGCAGTGCTTGGTAAAGGCTCACTGTGTGCTGCCCTGTGGGTATAGAGGGGTGAGCAGATGTCACTCCTGCTTTTATGAGCTCACAGTCTAGGAAGAGAGACAAGCCTTAAAAGATACACAACTAGTTACATACTTTCAAGTTATCATTACCACTGGGAAGGAAGCAAAGGGGACTAGCAGGAAGACATAGTTCGTATCCAGGATCAGTCAGGAAAACAATGAAAAATAATTTAATTCAGTGGAAATTATGAAGAATGTGTTTTTAAAAGGGAAAAGGAAAAGAAAATGCATTATTAGATGAGTTCGAGTGTGATTAGTTCCACAAAAGCAGAGTTCTTGGGAATGTACCTAAGACAGCCATGAACGTAAAGCCAGTTGCAAATCTCAACCAAATTACCCAGACTTAAGAAGAAATATAACTGTAAGCAATTTAAGAGCCTTCATGAAATTTTAAAATGAGGCCCACAACCCCAGTTGTGTATATTTTTAAAGTAATCCGTCTAATAGCCATCATGGCTCTGTCACAGTCTTCGAAACCATCTGCAAAAGAGTCTCTGTTATGTAACAAGGCCTTCTTCCCACGTAGTTCTGGGGCTAATTCTGTCTGGGAGACTCTAGTCCTGAAAGATATATATATTTTTTCTTTTTAGAGGAGGCTGAGAACAGAATAGGAAACTTTCCTGTTTATTTTTCCCTATTTTCCCTCTACCTATCTAAACAGACTTACCTTTTTCTTTTTCTTTTTCTTTAATTGGGAGAGAAATGAAATAGAACAAAGGTAACATTCCTGGGGCTCAGATAACTCACTGAGACCATTAGCTGGCTGAAAAGAGACGGTCTGTCTCTGACTTCCCTCTCAGGAGAGAGAATTGCCAGGGAATGGCTTCACACAGTCTTCACAGAGGTGGGAGTCCTTCAAAGGAGTGAGAACATGAAGGGTGGCACGCTTGAGTCTATCAATACTCTCCCACACAAATCTTTGTTATCTTCCTTGAACAAATTCTTAGAGTTGGAATTATCAGACCAAGGAGCATGAACACTTTTAAGGCCCTTGATATGTGTTTCTCAGTTGTTTTCCAGGTAGATTTTACACCAGAAATGTATGAACCATTCCATTTTTTAAATTACCTTAATTCTGCTATTTAGAGTTTAATTTTGACTAACAAGCAGCCCCCTAAAAGTAAAAGGGTACCTAAAACAGGGCTTTTTAAATTTATATTTTCATAGAAATAATATTCTGATTGTTTTACATCTAGTAGCTACATGAAATAAGTTACAACATATTGCAGGGAAAATGAATATAATCCAAAAAGGATGGAAGACTTCCCAGAGTATAGAGAGACAGACAGACAGAAATCCAAACACAAGCAATAACTCTATGCAAGGCAAAAACTTCAAAACCTGCCTTGACCTGACTATGATAACGAAACCTCGTTCATTCAGAAACATTAATCGAGCACCTCAGTTGTGTCAGGCACTGTGCTGGGCCCCGGATCTCAAAGATGCACGAGGCATGGCACCTGCCCTAGAGCTTATGGGCTCCGCTTCTCCTCCTTCCCGAACTCCATGGCACCTGACCCGGAGGACTAAGAGCTATGGTCTCTCACCTCTCTAGAACTAAGACGCCCACCCTGCAATCTAGACCGTCATCTTACAGTCAAGAAGTGACAATGACCTCTGATGGGCAAAAACAAAAAGTTCAAGTGTAGACACTCCTGTGTTGTCCTTACAGCAGGGCCCTTCGTCCCCTTCAGTTCTCACTTACTCTGACTTCGCACGAGTTCACTGAGCTCGTGACCCACTTGGGAAGACCACAGTAGACTAGGAACATCACATTAGAAGAGAAAAGAGGGATTGGTGAGCAGGGAAGGGAATTGGAAAAACTGAGAACAGACTGCCCCCCCTCCAAAAAAATGTCAAAAGACAGCATTCTGTGGCTTGTGTTCTGATTAAGAAAGTTAGAAAGTATATAATGAATTGTAAAAATATTTCCATCTAACATTTAAAAGTCAGTATATTATCTGGGACCCTTGGTAATGGGTATTAGGTATATCTCAGAAGTCTTTATGGAATCCCAATACAAAATACAGTGAGAAAACTATTGCAATAAACTCTATCTCATTTTGTGTCAGGTTTCTAAGAACTTTCTGCATTATCCACTAAAAGATTCCATGAAAAATGACGGCCAGCAAGTATTTTTAAAGATACTGAAATCCAGTAGTAGAACTGTATAAAAACCATCCATTCTATGTTTCACTATAAGGTCCTAAGGAAAAACTAGGAATTTTTCTGTTCACCCTAAAACAGCTATAAAGACTTTATACCCCCATGCCCACTGCTAATGCAAACCCCTCTCCTGTGCTGTTGCTGCAATATTGCAGATTTACCCCGTGCATTAATTTTCTATTGCCATTATAACAGATTACTACAAACTCAGTAGCTTAAAAAAATTTATTACCTTACAGTTCTGGAGGTCAGAACCCTAAATGGATTTCACGAGGCCAACAGTGAGGTGTCAGCAGGGCTGCATGCCTTCAGATAGTTCTAGAGGAGAATCTGTTCTCTTTCTTTTTCCAGCTTCTAGAAGCCACCTGTATTCCTTGGCTCATGGCCCCTTCCATCTGCAAAGCTAGCAGTGTAGTGTCTTCCAATCTCTTTCTGACTCTGCACCTCCTGTTTCCTTTTTAGAAGGACCCTCGTGATTACCTTGAGCCCGTCTGGATAATCTCTCCATCTCAAAATCCTTACCGTATTACATCTGCAAAGTTCCTTTTGCCAAGTAAGGTAGCAGATTCCAAGGGTTATATGCCACGGACATTTTTGGGCAAGCCATTATTCCACCTACCACACTCTAGAAGAAAGTATTGTAATTATTATCTCATCCTCCATATGGGATAATTGAGCCTTTGAGAGGTTAAGTGACCTGTCAGACCCCAGCCTACCAGCCTGTGCTACCCAGACGGTGCACTTCGGTGCTGACATTAGAACAGTGCTGTTTGCACTCAACTAAAAGGAAGAAATAGGGAAATCTATCCTAAGTCTGTGTGCTTAGTGTGTGAAAACATCTTGTCAGAATGAAGCAGCACTGTGTAGCTGCCTCATGTGTTCATCCAGAAACCCCAGCAAGAAGTGGACTCTAACACTTTCAAAGAGTCACGTTAGAATTCTGGTGAAAAAAATAACATTCTTCCTTTAAGAAGGAGGTGTGAAGAGGCTGTCCTTTCCAGCATCAGATCCAAGCTCCTACTCAGGTCCCGTCCTTTTCTTCTGCCTCTGCATCTCCACTTTCTCACCCACCCACCCTCCCTCCCCAGCGTAAGCGTTCACCTAGAGAGGCCCTTCTCCCCTGCTGGGATCAGAACATTCTCCTTGCTGGCAGGGACAGGTGGCTGCTTGGGAAAGAAAAGGAATATCAGAGCCAGATCTGCAAGGTCCTTAGAAGACCCTACCAAATGAGGTCTGGGACTTGGAGCTTTGCTCTGGTTGAAGCCACAGAGCCATTTATTGGCAAACGCCCTCAGCCCTCCATATCTCAACTGTGAGGAGACTGGAGAGAAGGTAAACAGTGATAAATGGAGAATCGGCCTTTAGACAAGATGCTCTCAAGCATATTCTTAGTTGAATGTCCACAGGAATCATCTCCCCAACACTTTCCAGGGTTGTCTTCTCTAACGACAATAAAAGGGTTAGGAATCTTGAAATTACCTCTTAGAAAATGCTTTCTAAAAGGGGGCATAGAAGATGTTATTCATAAAATTAAAATGCCTGTTTTCTCCTATTAGACTATTAGGGTCACACTACCCCTTCCAATGTGAAAGCTCCTTCTCCCAGACATTGAAAGAAATAACCCAAAGAATATTCCATGGTATAAGCAGAATATGGCCCCAGAATAGCCCCAGATGCATCTGTCAAAAATCTCTTTGCAGATATTTTATAGTGATTTTGGAACAACATAAGTACTGCACTCTTAAACCCTTCGGTACTAACACCCCCTGCTACCAGAGAAGTTGTAACCTTCTGGGGGGAGTGGGGGGGGGGAAGAACCTCATCTCAGAAGAACAGGGACGCCTGGGTGGCGTAGTCGTTAAGCGTCTGCCTTCAGCTCAGGGCGTGATCCCGGAGTTCTGGGATCGAGCCCCACATCAGGCTCCTCCACTGGGAGCCTGCTTCTTCCTCTCCCACTCCCCTGCTGTGTTTCCTCTCTTGCTGGCTATCTCTGTCAAATAAATAAAATAAAAAATCTTTAAAAAAAAGAAGAAGAAGAAGAGCAGGGAACTCCTCTGCTCACCACTCCACATGACCAGGATTCCAAAGTGGAGGTTGATGGGCTGCCTTTCAATCCCTAACCACTCCAGTCCATAGAACTGATCCATTGAGAGAAGAAATATTCACTCTCACTCAATATCGTGCAGGATGCAAAGAATGATACTAGGTTTATCTGCACAAACTTTGGTCACCCTTGAGACCACTGGAAAGTCCCCATGGCCCGTGGCATAAACTTTACCTTTTATACATTTCCAAGGCACAAAAGAGAAGTAATGGCCTGTCCCTCCCAAAATTTTATCCCCCTGGAATCGATCCTGCCTGGGTCATTATCCTGTCCTACCAGAGAGGCAGTGTGACTGGGGTGTGTCCCTCAACCTCTCCGGATTTCAGGAGTTTTTCTTTTGTTGTTGTGTTTGGGGGGAGTGTAGAGAGGGGTTTCTTTGTTTGGAGGGGGGTTTGTTTTGTTTTGGTCTCTAAAACTATGGACTTAGAGCAGATAATGTCCAAGTTCTTTTCACTTTGTTCCCCTGGCTTTCTTATATGGTTTCTCTCTTCAAAATTACTGCTGAAATCTGTTAACTATTTCAGAAAATGCTATGAACAGGCATAGATGCCTCCTGCCTCCTGCAAGGGTCTTAATAGGTCTTAAAGATCTGCCGATGATACGGAGAATTCAGCACTAATAGAAAATAGTTGATAAAGGATAATATAAGTAAGGGTATATTGTCCACCAGAGATTATTTTTTCCTATGCCTCTGCTTTATTTTTCCTGATTCAGAGCATCAGAGCTCCCAAAACATTATTTAGTTAGAAGATTGTGCATTTCCAAGACAACATCCTCAAGATAGGTAAATCATACCTGAACAAATTTGGGTAGATTTTACAAAATCCAAAGTGAGAGGCATTGTAGTTTTCAGAGCCCAGTAAAGAGAGATTTTAATTATGACAACATGCATGTCATCCCAGGGAATTTCCTGAATTTTTCCATAGAACTGAACTGGATCCTGACCCTATCTTTGATTCTGGGGAATATGCTTTGCAGCTGATACTCTGGGGAGCAGATGAGTCCTTTGGAATCTGTGTAACTATTTGAAATGCAGGAATTTTTAGTTCTTCTGATGGTAGTTACTTATAAATAATGCCGTGGTATTCTAAGTTGGAGTGGAGGGTTTGGTGACAGAGTATGCAGCTGTCCCAGGGGTGTTTAAGAGACTCTTTCTTCTCTTAAAAGGGATTTTTTTCAAAACAGATTTGTTTCTCGCTTCTCAACTGCTGTGAATGCCACACGTAAGAGAGCTTCAAATACCCCCTCTCACTGTAACTTAGGTACCAGTCGGACGTAACTGCGCCCTTGGATGCTTGTTAGATCATTTCAGGAGACTCGGCCTCCTTCGTTCGTTTGTCTCTTTAAAATCTTCCCAACAAAAGCAGATTATTTTACAGCTGGTTTATAATTGAACTGAAACTCATCTTTAATGCTGCTTGTGCAGTTCTTACTGACATATCTTGTCTTACTGGGCTTTGAAATACAACTGGACCAGCACCCAAGGCCTGCCTGAGTCAGGAAGCTGTTCGTGACCAGACAAAAAGTTAACCAAGAATTCTCCCAGTCACAAAGAGAGCTGCCTTAGTGTGCACTGTCAGAAGGAAGTCCTGCGGGCTTGCTTTTCCTCTTTGAATTCCAAAAATAGCACTTCACAGACTGGTGAGGGATATTTCCAAAATATTCTACCACACTACAGAAATCTTTTGTACTCGGTACATGTTGGAGTCAGCCGAGAAATTCTCCCCCTAGAAGATTTTCTCTGAATTATTCTTTTTCTTATGGTCAGCACTCCCTCCAAGTTCGTGTTTCCCAGCTGCTCGGTTCTAATACAATGTCTGGCATATGGTAGGTGTTCAATAAATGTTAACTAATGAGCAAGTGAAAGAAGTAGGGACCGTAAGCCAAGCAGGAGTACACCGCCTAAACAGTATTTTTCACCTTGAACCCAAAAGTCAGTAAATAATAAGTGTGTTCCCCAGCTGATCTTTGCTTTGATAATTCTTTTTTTTTTTAAGATTTTATTTATTTATTTGACAGAGAGAGAGAGAGACAGCCAGCGAGAGAGGGAACACAAGGAGGGGGAGTGGGAGAGGAAGAAGCAGGCTCCCAGCAGAGGAGCCTGATGAGGGGCTCCATCCCAGAACGCTGGGATCACGCCCTGAGCTGAAGGCAGACGCTTAACAACTACGCCACCCAGGTGTCCCTGCTTTGATAATTCTTGATGGCTTCTTTTAAGCATAGGCCTCAACTCCAGAATCCAGCCAGTCCCAGGTGGGAAGGAAAAGCGGTCTAGGCCAGGGCAAAAGGAAAATGGTGGTCATTGACAGAGTTGATAGAGAGTGTGTCTTGACACATTCCCATTATGAGCACAGTCCCCACCCCAGAGTTACAACTGTGCCTAGAATCACCATGCCAGCATTCAGCTGGCATCCTACCACTCTTTCCATTGGTCTTCCTTGATCAGCTGCTTTTTCTCAGCAAAACCGTTCAGCAGACAGGATCACCGCATGTCATGAAACATGACAAGATGTTTAGAATCTTTTAAGGTGCTACCTGTCTTTCTCTAGCCATCTATTGTTAAAAATTAATATTGATCCTGGATATTAGCTATGACCTGAAACATAGCTTTCATATCATGTATTTTGGTGGAGGGAGGAAGATAAACCCCATTCCTATTTGTCTTGGCTAATAGAACATTAATGGCTGAGAAGTCTTCTCCAGATCTCAGTAGTTGTACTTCAAGGGGAAATGAAGAAGTAGGATGTTATCCTCTCTGCATCCCACAGGTGTGACATAAAATATACCCTTGGGTAGCTGTGTGTATGTTCATTGTGAGTTGTTGACTTGACTAAACCAGGGAGTGGCAGTACTATACCCAATATTGTATTAGTGTCTTTGGTTCATGTTTTTGAATATGTCCAGTGGGGCAAGACAAGGAGAGTTAAGATTTTAAATTCGTAGGATAGAAAAATGGCTGGAAATAGATTTTTTTAGCCCAGCAAAGGGCAGATTTAAAGGGGATTGGTGACTGCCATCAAATACTTGAAGAGCTAGTGATCTTGGCCCCAGATAGTAGTGCTACAGTTGATGAGTGGAGCTCTCAAAAAGGTATATCCAGATGAATATAAGCCATCGCCACAAACTGGAGGGGAGTGCCCAGAGGCAATGAGGTGCTCAACCCATGACATTTCAAGGGGAAGTTGAATGATTGCTCCTCAGATGTTACCAAGCGTTTCCTCTGAGACTCCTGTAATGTAAGATAACATAAGTAACATAGATGACTTAGAGGCAACTGACCAAACATTTGTACTGCGTGCCCATGGGGAAGGGCATAAAGGGGCGCTGCTTGTTTAGTCTGGCTGGATCAGGTGGAAAACACTCTCCCTCTCGTAATTCATGGAAAAGTGTTCATGATGAGGTAAGAAGGTTTTTTTAGGAGCTCCTTAGAGAAAATGGGGTAAGAGCCCGGCTGAAGGGTGTGGGAAGCCATAGGTGGGGAAAAAGGACAGAGATAGAATGGCTGGATAATGTGAGTATTAAATAAACTTGCCTGAAAATGGCATAGTTCAAAAGTGAAAAGAGTCAAGGAAATTGGGTCATAATGGATCCACATAAAAGGCTAGAAAAACAATAACTCTTTTAGTGTCAAGTTATTAATCCCATGAATAACCACAGCTACTCTCAGCCCCCGCCCCACAGAGTGGTGCCATCACCAACTCGGTACTCAGAATAGGAAAGGTGAGTACATTTCATGATGGCTCAGATATGCTCCCCAGGGTCGCGATTCATTGGTTTTCAGATGATGACTCGAAGATTCAATATACTCTAGAATTCACTATGTATGTCCTTTCCCTTAATTTTTAAAGCAACAAGTATTTTCAATATAATGAATTGATTGCTACCACCTGATGAAAAACACATTTTCAAGCAAATTCTTGTTAATAAAAAATCTTTTACTGACATATATATGGCCTTCTCTCCCTAAATGAAGCCCATGTCAGTTTGTGGTAGTGGATTGTATTTCAAATTTCCCATTAAACTAAAAGACTAATTCCCCCTTGAAACAATTATAATAAGAAACACTTCTGATTTACCATTTTTGAACAAAGAAATGACCACATATGTCATGTCATCCAAATTATATGAAGTTTAGGTAGAAGAAACTTTGAATATATTATTATTGGGAATACCACACCTTAACTCCTTAAGTCACAGTTCCTTTTCTCTCGGATCTTTTTATAATTTCCTTTTTAAAAAATTCCCCAAGGATAAGAGTAAAGCCTGAAAAGCTAACTTTAATATTGTAAATGCGGAAACTAAAATGGGGCTGACTCTCAGCAGTGTTCAGTTAAAACTAGCCAATGGCCTTGTTCTGAGCTTTTCAAATAGGATCATGTTACATACACACACTGCAGTTATTTGGCTCGAACACGCCCACGATAGCATTTTCATAGGACAAGCATATGCTCAACACGGAGAAGCATGCTGACAGACTCAAACCAGGAAAATATTCCCAGCAGCACCCTGTGGCCACCAAAACAAAATTATGTTTTTCAATGAAAAGATAATTCCTTGGTTTTGGACATAGAATATTACCATCATGCCATCTCTCCTTCTTCAATGATTACTGTCACGCTGTGTTCTAAGGAGGTCCTGATTGGTAAAACGTCTATCTCCGACCACCCTACTCCCTAGAACCAGCTGTTGCTTGACAAAAGAGAAAGGAGCGATTTTAGTAATTTAGTCATCTTCACGCCAGACCCAAGTATCTGAAAATAAAGACATTTTGCCACCCATCCACCTCACCATGGCCCCACCGACTGTTTATTATTAGAAAACCAGAGCTGTCCATGTGGCATCCCTGAGGTCTGATCTTAATTCAGAAACAAAGGTAAGGCTCCTTCCCTGATTACTTGTTCAGCCCTCTCTTCCTCTCCTATTCAAAGAGCAAGTGTTGAGTGTGTTAGGATAGAAAAATCATCTCATCCATTCAGAAATGGAAAATATATATAAGAGAAAAAAGGGAAAATATGGAAAAGCAAAGAATTGGTAAAAAAAAAAAAAGAAAGAAAGAAAGAAAGAAAGAAAGAAAAAGAAAAAGAAAAAGAAAAGAAAGAAAAGAAATCATCATCTCCTAAATAGAAACCCTTTAAGAAGCCACTGTTGTACAGATAATAACTTCCAAAGTAGCTAAAGGGGGTAAAAGACTCACTCTTGGTCATCAATGGGTAAAATCTACCTCTAAAGTTTCTAAATTCAATTCTAAAAAATTTAATGAAAAGGAAACCTTCCAAAATACTTTCTCTACCACTAAAAATTGGGGGAAATGAGAGCAATTGTCTGTGATGTTTGAGGTGTCCTCTGGTCTTGAGTCCTGACCTGCTGACAATGCCCTCCTGGCCCCAAGCCACTTTGGTTTTGTAAATGCCTTGTGGCACCTGCGGGGTGGATGAGGCTTTGTGCAAACGCATTGGTAAGGCAGGTCTTGGGGAACCGCGCTCGGGAAGGTAGCAGATTTCTGATCTCTAGTTTGCATTGATCTTACATCTAGACACAGATTCAGAAGAACAGACACTCCCTTTTCCAGTACCTTCGGAAAGATTGCCGCTCCGTAGAATGAGTCCTTTCTCCTCCACCCTTAATCTACAACCCAGCTTTCCCGGGAGATCCTACTTTGATTTCCGGTCCTCACCCCATCAGCTGAGCTTGCATTCCTCTTTGCAGTCTCTCAATGCACCGGGTGAGCGAGCTCGTCTGACCCTCCCCTTGATCTCTCTGTGCCTTGATGGCATCTCCGAAATACCTGTTTTGTTCCTGCCATTCATGTGCATGGAGAGGGCAATGAGCTAGTCTCTATGTGTGCCTGCTTCCGGTATGGGGAGCACTTGGGTGCTGGAGCTTTGTGGTGTTCTTGTTTGTGTGGTGTAAGGCCCAACCATCGAGCTGTGGTCAATGTATGATGGCATTGGAAAGTGACGAGTGAAGTGGTTCTTTTTGCACCAGCTGGTACGGCCATGGATGACCTGCTCTGTCATCACACGCAGTGGCATAGCACGGCATAGCACGGCTGAGTGGAGGCTGTGGCCTTAGTCTGGAGGGTTGCAACCCTGCTGTATCCAGGAAACCAGCTGTGTCTGGGAGACTGGATCAGTGCATCCAGCCCGGAGTGGTCTGATTAAACATAGACTCAAGAGATCTTTATTGAAAAAATAAAGTAAAAACACACCAACAGCAGAATGCATCCTACAAAGCAGGCAAAGCAGAGAGCAGAAAGTGAAAGTATTTTCTGCAAAAGCCTGTGCTCACTGGTCAGTCCCGCTTATAGTGAATTTTTCCTAGCAACTGGGAGGGACCATCACTAGCCAAATTAGAAACCCTTAACTGGCCTAAGGGCCAAAGATCCAAGTCATGGCAAAGGCTGGCTTCCCCCAAGTTTCCCACAGCCAAGCAGGTTGTGACAGGGCTTTAGGTTGAATTCAGGGATGCTAGACATGTGTTACTGTGCAATCGACACTGTCTAGCCAACAGAATCCTAAAACATCTAAGATGCAGACCTGTTTGATCTCTTCAGGACTATATTGTAATCGTGGATACACGTGATGCACATTTCACATTTCCAAAGGTTTCTTTTGTTTTTTATTTTGTTCTTTTTGCTCATCCCACATCCTGGAATGAAGAGGGCCACAGCATGACAGTGCAAAAAGGATGCAGGGACTTCAAGCTCTCTTTAAAATGACTTTTTTGTGTGTGTGCTTTTATGTTTCTTATTGTTTTTCTGTGCACTACTGGCTTTCAAACATGCTTTGTTATGGAACTGTTCTCACTTGTGTCCAATGTACTGAAATACTGTTATAGTCTTTGTAATGTATATTGTCTCAAGAATAAAATGAAATGTGGGTCCGGGGAGATGTGATGGCTGTATTTAACAGCATTGTTCTAGTTGAATCGTTGACTCTTAAATGTATGGTGGTATGTTTTCAATAGTGTAAAAAGATTTCAGAACACTTGTTTTGGAAAAGTCTTGCAGAAGGCATGATTCATTTAAAATTTTTAAAAGCCCTATTCAGATTCTGTAAATTCATTTCCAAAGCAGGATATGAGATTCAGCTTTAAAACTCTGTGTTCAGTCCTCACTACACTCTAACCTGTTAGTAGGAATTTTAAAATGATAATTGGTAGAAGCTAAACATAAAAATTAGCCATGATTTGGAAGAAAATGATCCTTTTGTATGTGAATTCATCCCAGAGTAAAATAACCAAAAGTAAGGACATACCTTTCAGTTTTGCTTTTTGACTCAATCATTCGTCTTTTTTAAATAGGAAGTTGCTGTATTAATTCTAAAATTCTTTAAACTCAGTGTATTATCCTTCAGTTGTTTTGCAAATTAGTGTATAAAGGCCTTACTGAATTAAAAAAAATTAAATGGTCCCTTCTAGGGGATACCCTAGGGCTCATCAAAATTACATTTTCCACATCATTCCCCAACACCACTTCAAACTGTAGTTCATACACCTTTGAACATTTTAAGACCACACTGCTTCCTCCACCCAAACCACCTTCTCATGGGGTAGGTAGGGGGTATCCAACTCTTGAGGAAGGAGGGGTGGAAGTTTCCACAGGTGATTCTAATATCTCCCAGAGACCGTCCTGCCTCCACCAGCGCCCCCTCCCCTCCCTTAGGTGAGAAAAACGGCTGTAGTAAAATGATCTAAGAAGGAGATGAAGTCATTTGTTTCACTACATTTAATTCGTGTCATTATTAAAAATTATCACGTTTTTATTGACATACAGGTTACAGTCTAGGTTCATTCACTCATGTATGTATCATTAACTTGGACCCAAGTCATGACAAACACCTTCTGGCTACCCCCAGAGTTAGAAGTGCATGGAACAGTGATACAGAACAGAGTTTTTATCAAGATCCAGTGTTTTCTCCTTCTCAACTGGGTGAATTTTTCTTATTTTTATTTTTTATTTAATTAATTAATTTATTTTGCTTCCCTCCAGCCCCGAATTTTTCACATTTTTTAACAGTAAACCATCTCTTTAATATGGTGGAAAAGATTGAGCTTGGGGGCTGATAGAAATTTAAGCTGCATAGTTTAGAATCAATTGGAGGAGGATTTATTAAATGGGGAAAAAAATATGAAGAGAAACCATTTTTACGCAGCAAAGTTAACTAATATAAAAAGGGCTTTGGTTTTTCATGAATCAGGCCTCTGGTGACTCTTTTCAGCTGGTGCTTTTTCAGTGTCTACCGTTACTGTGTCCACCTGGTTGCTGCTTCACAGCTTTGATGGGTAGTATCTCTTTCCAGGGTGCAGCTTTGAGCCGCAGTCCGCGCCTTACTCTCAGTTAGGCAAGTACACCTGTACCGTGGTTGTCATCTTTTTCTCGTGTGATTGGCATGCTCAATTTCCTCCACCAAGTAAACAGTGGCGGCTTATTGTACGTCAACAAAATTGTCTAATTGTCATGAAAACCCCATTATACCACTTTCTCAAATACTTAGAAAAAGCGTATTTTTGAACTTTGTAGCTAACAGAAGATTACATTTCCCCCCGTTTTCTTATACGTCGATGCAGAGCACTCTTTATGAGCGCTGACGCGGGTTAGGGTACAAGTCAGACCAGCGGTCGTAGTGTTTGTAGTGTGTGAAATTGAGCCCTTTTTTGGTATTAGTCTATCAAAAGAGACATGTTTTCTTATCAATGTCACTTTTGCTTCCTGTTTCTCTCCCATGGCTTTCACTTGGAATGACAACAGTTGACATTAAAAAGCTGTTGGCAGGTATGGACTAACCTTACTTTGTTACAAATAGCAAAGACCAAAGTGCATGTGAGGCGGCTCACAGGTTCAATAAGTCAGCAATGGCACCTCTCCGGAGTGTGGTACTGGTAGGCGGCGTGTAGAACTCGGGTCACGACGACGTGTGCAAAGATGTCATTCTCTTCGCTTAACGTCCAAAACGCCTACTGCTCCAGGAAATAATTTAACATGTTAGCGCTAGGAGTAACCTGCTAACTGTCATTTTTAAGGTATGAAGGAAGCGACCTGTCTCACGTCCAAAGTCACAGCCACTCATGAAAATTAGTTCATGTTGCCGATAGCCTTGCAGCCTCTGAGCTTCCTCTAGAGCTGAGGAAGTTTTCAAAACGACTAGATGTCCGCACTTGTGCCGCAGGGGTATTTCCTGGTCTCGCTCAGTGTGTTTTATCCCTCCTCCATCCAGGACCGTAGGCCCTAGCCTCCCCGCCTCAGGGTTACACAGGCACCTTAGCGTACCCTCTCCCTTTATGTCTCTGGTGTACTGTTGTCCCAGTCACCGGGTGCAGGGACCTGCACCTTCCAAAATCGATGCCACTTCACTCCCGGATCACCTGGTTGGGAGTGCAGTCTGAGTCAGGTAACCCCTGCTGAATCGGTCTCGTGTCCTCCGTCTGCTTCTGGGTGCAGAGACTACCACCTCCCAGGACGTGGCCCCTTGTCTGCTCACTCACAGCCCCCGGTGGCCCCGGACACCTCCTTCCTGCATGGCAGCATGAAAACGGGACACGACACTCCTCCCCGTGCAGGAGTGTGTGGCTTCACGGAGGTCTCCGCGTCTGCCTCGGTAACCCCGCTCCCTTCTCTTGTTCCCAGTGGCCTGGTTTGCTTTCGACCCTGGCTCGGCACACGCTGACATCATCTTCTCCAATGACAACCTGACCGTGACCTGCAGCAGCTACGATGACCGGGTGGTGCTGGGGAAGACCGGCTTCTCCAAGGGCGTCCACTACTGGGAGCTCACCGTGGATCGCTACGACAACCACCCTGACCCTGCCTTCGGCGTGGCTCGCGTCGACGTGATGAAGGATGTGATGTTAGGGAAGGACGACAAGGCTTGGGCGATGTATGTGGACAATAACCGGAGCTGGTTCATGCACGACAACTCGCACACCAGCAGGTACCCGCAGCCCGCAGACCGAGCCTTCTTCACGTTGGCTTCCGGTAACAGTGAGAGCCCAGGTTCAAAGTCCTATCAAAGAGACAACATAGAGGTGGCCAGGCAGGTGGTCTTCAGTAAGTGGCACAGGAGTTCTGCTATGCCTACCTGAGTCCTTCTCCGTGGTGAATTGATGGACTGATTGATTTTTTTTTTTTTTTTTTTTTTTTGCGTAATGCCAGAGATGTGAGCACTTGCCTAGGCCCTTCACTGGGGCTAGAAACTAAGAATCCCCATGCATATTCATTCCAGGAAAACATCCCAGGATTCTAAAATCCAGACTGACAACTTACTAGGAGAGCTGTTTAGTTTTTCTGAAACTTCTTCTCCAAATCCATCAAATTAGGATAATAATATTTTTCCAGATGGAGTGTTCTCCAGATTAAATGAGATATGTGAAAATGTCGTACATGGGAGGCAGCTGAGCACAGAAGCCATTGTTCTTCTTGTTTGGGTTATCATCAATACCGCTGCTCAGATTCGATGCCAGTTTGGGTAGCTTTAGAATTTGTAGGACTCTCTTATTATCGTATAAATTCAGAACACCCAGTTTGCTGGGGAAGGAGAACATAGTAATCTCCTCAGATTTGTCTCTAACACCAAAATATAGGCAATTATCCTTTAACCCAAACTATTTTTGTCCCCTAGATTTGGTTTCCATAAGTAGAGACGTGTCTTGCATGGACCCTCATGCACCTTATTCTCAAAGATTTCTCTAAGATACACTCTCTTTGGTGTTTTGAGAAAAACAAATCAGCTCTGTTCAGTCAGCTCAAAAGGAAACGAGTCTGGCAGTGGTGGGCTGGTGGACTCCACTGTCTTAGCTTTTTCTGGAAGGTCATCACTGCTCCTTCTCTAGTCGGTAGGATTCTTAGGACCTCCGCTCCCTATTCCCTCGGACATTTTCTATAAACGCCCATCCAGGTGCATATTATTCATTATAACTTAAAGTGAACACACATACCATTTCAGCCTGACATCAAACCCTACCAGAAGTAGATAAGTGGTCATCTTTGGTGATTTACATTTGGGGGAGCCCTCAATCACTAGATTCCTAATGCCATTCTCCTATGTACCCACTTACTTTTCTCTTCTAGCTTCTTCATTTTGGAGTGAAGGCGTAAATAATAACACAAGTGTCACACTGTGCAAAGAAACACATTCTTAAAGCTGAGCATGTCTGCTTGCGTGCAAACTGTGCTGTCATTGTTGACACTGTGAACTAACAAGATGTGATTTCTGAACCTGTCCTTTAACGACTACGTACAGTCTGTATTCTGCATGCCGGAGGGGAAGAACAACACTTAACCAGTTTCTGTGCTCTGCTGAGATGAGGATGAAGTTCATTATTGCTAGACCTCAAAGAGTGGGGGTACAGCAGATCTGAGCATCCACATTAATGGCTTTTGTGAAACCATCAATTGAAGCATGAGACATAATTTGCTTTAAAATGACATTTCAACACAGGTTCCTTAAAATCACTCCTCCATCTTCTACAATATAATTGTTTCACTTAGCAGGGGAGAATCCTCTCCGATGTTGTCATTTTTTAGAGAGCCTTCTCAATTTAAACTCAACATGCCCAAAATTAACATCTTTCTGGAATGAGTTTTTTCTATTAAATCGGTAGCATAAGGCCCCACATTCAATTTTTCGTGCATATGCTTTCGATTCAGCCTAAGTGCTTCTTTATTTTGACTTTCAAATTAAGTCATTTTGGAGTCGATGTTTAATTCACACCACTTGTGCCAAATGCACGACACGGCTGCAGACAGAGCTCTGATAGCCCAAAGCTGACTTCTTGTTCTTGGGCTTGAAAGATTTGTCTTCTGCTGTGGCTCAGAGGTAGAGACCCTCTGGGAAGGAGTTCACTCTCAGGGACAGCAGAGCAGCAGAGTTGAACCTGTATTCTCAACAGGGAGCGGTATGTCCCCCAAGGGACCGACTGGAAGTTGGTGTGGGGGGGTAAGCAAAGAATCTTTACTCTTTTTATTTACAAAGCACAGGTGTACACACAACACGTAAACAGATACCCAGTGTATCTGTGGTACTAAGATGATATGGGAGGAGGGCTGACTACGGAAGCTGGGGTGTGGAGAACGATACTTTTAAACACTGGTTAGTACAAAAGCGTTTGTACATTTAGTACAAAGAGGGGAGCTTCTAGAATGATGACAAGTGAAACCCGGTTGCTTTCTTTTCCCCCAGAACGGAGGGAGGGATCGCCAAGGGGGCCACAATCGGGGTCCTCCTCGACCTGAACAGGAAAACTTTGACATTTTTTATCAACGACGAACAGCAGGGTCCCATAGCCTTCGAGAACGTGGAAGGTCTGTTCTTCCCGGCGGTCAGCCTGAACAGGAACGTGCAGGTAAGCGCCGTGCCCCCACGCGTCAGAGCAGCTTCTGCCCGCTCGGCTTCAAAGGCGGCCCGCGGGTGGTACGTTAGTCCCTGAGAGAGGGAAGCCAACCGTGTAAGGCCCAGACCGAGCCCCGGAGGAAAGGACAGGGGAGAGGGAGCAACGCTGACAACTGAGACGATTCCAGATCAGCACCAGCCCCTTCCTTAAGCTTGGACACAGTCTCATTCTCAGCAAGTGGGAGATTGGAACTCAGTTCATGGTTTGCTATTGACCGGCCCTGAGGCCTAGTTTCATCCCTGGTAGGAATGAAACACGTGAACCAGCTGGCTTGAAAACAGATGGAATGACTTATGCAAAGCTCCATGAGCGCCCGAGAGGTGAAGGTGTGAGACTGGAGTTTTAGCAGCATTATCAGAAATCCCGAGCATCTTCTCTGCACTCTTCCTCCGTTCTGTTAGGGGCCGTGGGGACGGAAAACAGTCCCCGCCTACGGGCTACTTACTTACGATTCACGGCAAATGGCAAACAGGTTCTTCTCATGCATTCATTCAACAAATAACTACCGAGTGCCTTTACTATGTCAGGCACTATTATTATAATTATTGTAAGTATTGCTGTTTATCAGTGAAACAAAACATAAAAACCGTGCCCTCATAGAGCTCCCATTCAAGTTATGGGAAATAGAATAAATCATAAGCACAGTGACTGTGTGAATGATATCCGTGTTAGAAGGCAGTAAGTGCAAGGGAGACGGAGTCAAGGGCAGGGCGAGGGGGGCTGAGGGTGCTGGGGTGGGGAGGGCAGCTGCGGTCTCAGCCAGGGCGCTGGGTGTGGGTGGGCCTCGTTACCGTGCCAAGTGAGCTGGGCCCTGGAGGGAGTGAGCTGTGTGGAGCTTTCCAGGCAGAGGGAACAACCAGCACAAGGTGTCTAAGGCACGAGGGGCCTCACGGGAGCAAGGCAGGGTCGAGGGGCCACGGCTGGGGTGAAGATCAGAGCCGGGGGGGGGGTGCCTTGCTGGCACTGCTAGGCTGGGCTTTCCCTGCCCTTCTCAGCGGGAGCTCTCATGTTCAGCTGTGTACCATTCGGCAGGCAGCTGCCGCTGTAAGATGGATAGGCCGTGGGATCAAAACACTGCAGGTGATTTTCGTTGTGTTCGGAACCATAGTCTTGGGAGCTATTTAAAAAAAAAAAGAAAGAAAGAAAAAAAAGAAAACCATTGTTGTTTATCAGTATGTGCAGTAAAAGTGATTGCAACCCAGTGACCTCTGCCCTTCTCTCTTCCTGCGACTAGATGGGGTTTTCTGGGAGGCTGAAATCTAATCTCTCAGAGTTCAGCCTCTACATTGGAAGAAAGGAAACCATAAATTGCCCTAGACGTGAGTCTTAGAAAAACCTCCTTCAAAGTTTTCCACATTTTCAGTTGCTTCCCCTTCCCAAGAATATTGTACTCGGTGCTATTCAGTGTTTTCCAGGATGTTCTGAGTACCCTTAGAGAAAGACTCTGGGGCTGGGGACACAGGGACGAGAAGGGGAAGGAGGGCATGAGACACCTCCGGCCTCGACCATGCAGCTGTCCACCGAGGTGCGAGGCTGCGCAGGAACCGAAACAGCACCCCTGCCCAGGTTTCTTGTACCTGGCAATCATCTATTCATTCCCCAAACGAAAGGCTCATCCTAATCGGAGTAAGTAGTGGACGCGTGAGAAGAGAAGGGTTCTCCGCTCACCAGTTCTCTATCCATGGATGTCGCGTTGTCAGTCAGAAGGAACACAGCCTTCCCAGGATCCTTAAAAGAGGCAGGTGGATAAGAAACATATTATCAAGTGTCTCCAAGATTTGGGAACCCCCCACGGTGGCCAGGCTCTTAGCACAGGCAGAATCCTACTAGAATTCTCTTTAACGTCCACTAGAATAGATGTTGAAGAAAGGGAGCAGGTCCCCTGTTGAATTAGGAAGAGAGCCACTGTGCCCCGGGGAGGGGCAGACGCAGGGAGGGTTCCTGCCGTGCCTCCAGGACTCACAGTCTCATCCCCCAGGTCACGCTTCACACCGGGCTCCCAGTCCCTGACCTCTACTCCAGCAGAGCATCGATAGCCTAAGGATGGGCTGTGGAGGCGCCAGCTGCCCGGCCTTACCTCCGTCCTTACCTCCGCCTGAGAGAGCAGCAGCAGGAGCTCAGCCAGCACATGGTGGGATGCCGGAGAGCTGGAAGCAGAGGGGGAGGAGGAGAGAAAAGCTGGTCCCTGCGTCTTCACACCCCACAGCTCTGCTCCGCCCTTTCCTTTCCAACCTCTCCTGCTCTAATGCCTGCATCCACTTCTGCGCCCAGCAACTCTAACCAACAAAGGACCTAGACCGCCCACCATGTCACTTAGTTTCCACTCCCAGCTTTTGCTTTTATTTTACACAATTTTTTTATGTAGGTGAGTTATATTTTGTTTCTTTTCTGATCATGTTATTGGTGACTTACTGAACTGTTACTGCCAAGAGAATATTCTCCTGATAACCTTTTTCTTAAGCTTTCTGACAAAGAGGTCGTCGTAGAGAGAGGTGGGGAAGAATTGGTTGAATTTGGAGCTTGCAGTTTACCTCCTAGAAGGTTCTTGCCGTTACGTCTCGTGCAGTGCTAGCCCTGCATAGCTAATCTTTGAGAGGTGGGCAGAGTGAATGCAGCATTGGGAAGTTTTACTATCCATTGAAGCACAAAAATATTAGCCATATGGCTACACAAAGGGTCACAGCCGGCAGGATCATTAGGATAGCTGGGTCATTGGGACAGGCCAGAAACCCTGGTCATTGAATCAAACTAGAGAGTCTCTAGACAGAGGCAGATCAGGGGATTTACGATCTGGTTCATTTATTTAATACAAGTTTTTAACTGAGAACCTACTATGGACCAGGCACTGTTCTAGACACTGGAGACACAGTGGTGAACACACAGGTGTGGTTACTCCCCTATTGGAGCTTACATTCTCCTAGGAGAGCAAACCAAAAATAAGACAATTACAAGTTATTATACATACTAGAAAGGAAATAAATAAGGGGCAAAGAGGCTCATTGGCAAGATCTCTCAGTTCCCCAAGAATGATGCTAAAAATCTACCCATTCTGGCCACGGCACCAGAAACATACCAACTCAATGCCTTTTCAGCTACGCTATTTTAATTATGGTACCTGCTGTCATTCATCACAGAGCCTTCTTTGGCAGAAATGATGTCAGCATTCTTATTTGTTAATGCTGCAACGACACTAAGCCTTAAAAATGAATGTGAAAAAAAAAAAAAGCGACCAGAGAGAGAACCCATTTTCAGTAATGGGGGATCTTCATTTGCAGTCCACGGCATCCCCATTCTCAGGATCAACTCACTTGTCTCCATGTATATCTGTGCCTGTTACAGACAACAGATCCATCACTCTGCTGCCATTCACAACCTAGCTTTCTGGAGTAGCTCAAATGTTTGGAAGAAAATGAAATTGTATGCCATTGCTATGACTGATAGCAGAGGATAATTCTTATTACTTCTCTATAGAGATAGACTTACACAGTTACCCTTCAGATTCTTTAGTTTGACATGAAGTTTTAGAAAATGTAGAACACGGAAAGAGGTCTGATTAGTTGTCTCAATATTTGCCAGTGAGCCAAGAAATTCCGCATGAGGAAACAAGAGTACCAGATAAAAGAGAAGTGGTAGGGTGGGAGAGCTCACAAACTAGTTGTGGCAAAAAGTAATCTCTGTAAATAGCTAATGATCCCTGTGTGCTCTATGTAGCTCACTCTATCAGTCAGTGTTTCTCTAGTCACGTGCTCCTAATTTATTGAATGGGTGCTATCCTGTTTATGTCCACCTTGGTTTCTTGGCTACAGAAAAACTCTGTTGCAGGGCAACACTAGTTTGATATTTGACTCACTCTCCGATGAGACTCGATGGCTGGGCCGCTGTAGACTCATAGTTACTCTTGTTCTTCATTAAATTCATCCTGCTAAGTAGATTTCTAGTGACTTGTAACACATAGTTTACACAGAATTGCCATTGTAGATGCATACAGCTGCTGTACTAAAAAAATGGATATTTCTGGTGTGCCAATAAAAGATTTTTATGAGAGAATATCATATGTTTCTTTAGAATTTCTTAGATTTTCCTATTGAGGATGACAATTCACCTTTGTCAGAGCAATCTGTCTTCCGCCAAGTGTGATTGGAAAGTCCCCCAGAGTTCTTGAAAGTACTGGGTCCTCACCTGATTTCCTTGGGAGCATTGACACGGTCTCCTGGTGGTACCTACCTCCTGAAGCTTAACTTAGTGTGAAGCATCTATAGTTTGGATGCTGTTTAGGTCTGTTTCCAAATCTCAGGAACTTACTTTCACAAACCTGCTCCTGAGAAAGGCCATAATCTTGTACTGCAAAGTATAGTGTCACTGCCTTTTCAAACCTGGTTCCTTCAACATTTCTTTGAATGGCTGAACAATATAATGGTTTTTAAATAATCACACCGGGGACGCCTGGGTGGCTCAGTCAGTCGAGCATCTGTCTTTCTTTGGCTCAGGTCATGATCCCAGGGTCCTAGGACCCTGCTGCCTGCTCAGCAGGGAGTCTGCTTTTCCCTCTGCCCCTCCCCTTGTGTACTCTCTCTCTCTCTCTGATAAATAAATAAAATCTCTAAAAAATAAATAAGTAAATAATCACAACAGTACTGATCACCTTTATATTATCACTACCCCTTTCAAATTTTTTTCTGCTGACATTTATTTATTTATGACTGTAGATTTTTATCTTATTTTATTTTTTTAAATTCAATTACCATGTAATGTATTATTGGTTTAAGAGATAGAGGTCAATGATTCATCAGTCTTATATAACACCCAGTGCTCATTACATCACATGTCCTTCTTAATGCCCATCACCCCATTATCCCATCCCCCCACCCCCCACCCCCAGCAACCCTCAGTTTATTTCCTATGATTAAGAGTCTCTTATGGTTTGTCTCCCTCTCTGATTTTTTCCTGTATGATCCTTTGCTTTGTTTCTTAAATTCCTCATATGAGTGAGATCATATGATAAATGTCTCTCTCTGATTGACTTATTTCGCTTAGCATAATACCCTCTAGTTCTGTCCACATCATTGCAAATGGCAAGATTCCATTTTTTGATGGCTGAGTAATATTCCATTGTATATATTTACCACCTCTTCTTTATCCATTCATCTGTCAATGGAGTCTCTCCCATAGTTTGGTTATTGTGGACATTGCTGCTATAAACATTGGGGTGCAGTTGCCCCTTTGAATCACTATATTTGTATAGTTTGGATAAATACCTAGTAGTGTAACTGCTGGGTCATAGGGTAGCTCTATTTTCAACTTTTGGAGGAAGCTCCATACTGTTTTCCAGAGAGGCTTCACCAGCTTGCATTCCCACCAGCAGTGTGAGAGGGTTTCCCTTTCTCCACATCCTCGCTGACCTCTGTCGTTTCCTGACTTGCTAATTTTAGCCATTCTGACTGATGAGGTGACATCTCCTTGTGGTTTTAACTTGTATTTCTTTGATGCTGAATGATGTTAAGCATTTTTTGTTGTGTCTGTTGGCCATTTGTAAGTCTTCTTTGGAGAAATGTCTGTTCATGTCTTCTGCCCATTTCTTGATTGGATTATTTGTTCTTTGGGTGCTGAGTTTGATAAGTTCTTTATAGATTTTGGATACTAGCCCTTTATATGGTAAGACATTTGCAAATATCTTCTCCCATTCTGTCAGTTATCTTTTGGTTTTGTCAAGTGTTTCCTTTGCTGTGCAGAAGCTTTTTATCTTGATGAAGCCCCAATAGTTCAGTTTTGCCTTTGCTTCCCTTGCCTTTGGAGACGTGTCCAGCAAGAAGTTGTTGCAGCCAAGGTCAGAGAGGTTGCTGCCTGTGCTCTCCTCTAGGATTTTGATGGATTCCTATCTCACATTTAGGTCTTTCATCCATTTTGAATCTATTTTTGTGTATGGTAAAAGAAAACGGTCCAGCTTCATTCTTCTGTATGTGGCTGTCCAATTTTCCCAACACCATTTGTTGAAGAGACTGGTTTTTTTGATATTGGATATTCTTTCTTGCTTTGTTGAGGGTCCATTTCTGGGTTCTCTATTCTGTTCCATTGATCTACGTATCTGTTTTGGGTTTTGGTTTTTTTTTTTTTTGAGATTTTATTTATTTATTTGACAGAGAGAGAGACAGCCAGCGAGAGAGGGAACACAAGCAGGGGGAGTGGGAGAGGAAGAAGCAGGCTCCCAGCGGAGGAGCCTGATGTGGGGCTCGATCCCAGAACGCTGGGATCACGCCCTGAGCCAAAGGCAGACGCTTAACAACTGAGCCACCCAGGCGCCCCTATGTATCTGTTTTTGTGTCAGTACCATACAGTCTTGATGATTACAGCTTTGTAATAGAGCTTGAAGTCCATGTTTGGACTTATCGAATGGGTGCTATCCTGTTTATGTCCACCTTGGTTTCTTGGCTACAGAAAAACTCTGTTGCAGGGCAACACTAGTTTGATATTTGATGCCGCCAGCTTTGGTTTTCTTTTTCAACATTCTTTTGACCATTCAGGGTCTTTTCTGGTTCCATACAAATTTTAGGATT
The DNA here is from genome assembly GCF_017311325.1 of Ursus maritimus. Classification (NCBI taxonomy): domain Eukaryota; kingdom Metazoa; phylum Chordata; class Mammalia; order Carnivora; family Ursidae; genus Ursus; species Ursus maritimus. The sequence goes on along the minus strand of NW_024426230.1, from coordinate 24,576,427 downwards.
CTTTGTTCCAGCTCTGTGAAAAAAGTTGATGGTATCTTGATAGGGATGCTGCTTAGGTTGCTCTGGGTAGCATAGGCATTTTAACAATATTTGTTCTTCCAATCCGTGAGGCATGGAACATTTTTCCATTTCTTTGTATCTTCCTCAATTTCTTTCATGAGTGTCCTATAATTTTCTGAGAACAGATCATTTGCCTCTTTGGTTAGGTCTATTCCTAGGTATGTTATGGGTTTTGGCGCAATTGTAAATGGGATCGACTCCTTAATTTCTCTTTCTTCTGTCTCATTGTTAGTGTATAGAAACGCAACTGATTTCTGTGCATTGCTTTTACATCCTGCCACTTTGCTGAATTCCTGTATGAGTTCTAGCAATTTTGGGGTGGAGTCTTTTGGGTTTTCCACATGGAGTATCATGTCATCTAAAAAGAGTGAAAGTTTCACTTCTTCCTTGCCCATTCGGATACCTTTTATTTCTTATCATTGTCTGACTGCTGAGTCTAGGACTTCTAGTACTATGTTGAACAGCAGTAGTGGTAATGGACATCCCTACCGTGTTCTTGACCTTAGGGGGAAAGCTCTCAGTTTTTCCCCAGTGAGAATGATATTCAAGGTAGGCTTTTCATATATGGCTTTTATGATATTGAGGTATGTTCCCTCTATCCCTATGCTGTAAAGAGTTTTAATCAAGAAAGGATGCTGTACTTTGTCAAATGATTTTTCTGCATCTATTGAAAGGATCATATGGTTCTTGTCCTTTCTTTTATTAATATAGTTTATCACACTGATTGATATGCGGATATTGAACCACACTTGCAGCCCAGGAATAAATCCCACTTGGTCATGGTGAATAACCCTTTTAATGTACTGTTGGATCCTATTTGCTAGTATCTTCATGAGAATTTTGGCATCCATGTTCATCAGGGATATTGGTCTATAATTCTCCTTTTTGGTGGGGTCTTTGTCTGGTTTGGGGATCAAGGTAATGCTGGCCTCCTAGAAAGAATTTGGAAGTTTCCCTTCCATTTCTATTTTTTGAAACAGCTTCAGAAAAATAGGTATTAGAACTTCTTTAAATGTTTGGTAGAATTCCCCTGAGAAGCCATCCGGCCCTGGACTCTTGTTGGGAGATTTTTGATTACTGCTTCAATTTCCTTTCTGGTTATGGGTCTGTTCAGGTTTTTTATTTCTTCCTGGTTCAGTTTTGGTAGTTTATATGTTTCTAGGAATGCATCCATTTCTTCCAGATTGTCTGATTGTTGGCATATAGTTGCTCATAATATGTTCTTATAATTGTTTGTATTTCTTTGGCGTTGGTCATGATCTCTCCTCTTTCATTCATGATTTTATGTATTTGGGTCCTTTCTCTTTTCTTTTTGATAAGTCTGGCCAGGGGTTTATCAATCTTATTAATTCTTTCAAAGAACCAGCTCTTAGTTTCATTGATCTGTTCTACTGTTCTTTTAGTTTCTATTTCAATGATTTCTGCTCTAATTTTTATTCATTCTCTTCTCCTCCTGGGTTTATTTGCTTTATTTGCTATTCTTTCTCCAGCTCCTTTAGGTGTTAGGTTAGGTTGTATATTTGAGACCTTTCTTTTTTTTGAGAAAGGCTTGTATTGCTATATATTTCCCTCTTAGGACTGCCTTTGCTGCATCCCAAAGGTTTTGAATAGTTGTGTTTTCATTTTTGTTTGTTTCCATGATTTTTTAAAATTCTTCTTCAATTTCCTGGTTGACCCATTCATCCTTTAATAGGATGCTATTTAGCCTCCATGTATTTGAGTTCTTTCCAAATTTCCTCCTGTGATTGAGTTTCAGTTTCAAAGCATTGTGGTCTGAAAATATTCAGGGAATGATCCAGTCTTTTGTACTGGTTGAGACCTGATTTGTGACCCAGGGTGTGATCTATTCTGAAGAATGTTCCATGTACACTCAAAAAAAATGTGTTTTCTGTCGCTTTATGATAGAATGCTCTGAATATATCTGTGAAGTCCTTCTGGTCCAGTGTTTCATTCAAAGCCCTTATTTCCTTAATGATCTTATGCTTAGATGATCTGTCCATTGTAGTGAGTGGGGTGTTAAAGTCCCCTACTATTATTCTATTATTATCAATGTGTTTCTTTAATTTTGTTATTAATTGGTTTACATAACTGGCAGCTCTCAAGTTAGGGCATAAATATTTACAATTGTTAGATCTTCTTGTTGGACAGACCCTTTAATTATGATATAGTGTCCTTCCTCATCTTTTATTGCAGTCTCTGGTTTAAAATCTAATTTGTCTGATGGAAGGATTGCCACTCCAGCTTTCTTTTGATGTCCATTAGCATGATAAATGGTTTTCCACCCCTTCACTTTCAATCTGGAGGTGTCTGTGGGTCTAAAATGAGTCTCTTCCTGACAGCACATCAATGGGTCTTTCTTTTTTATCCAATCTGATACCCTGTGTCTTTTGATTGGGGCATTTTGCCCATTTACATTCAGAGTAACTATTGAAAGATATCAATTTAGTGCCATTATATTACCTGTAAAGTCACTGTTTCTGTATATTGTCTCTGTTCCTTTCTGGTCTATGTTACTTTTGGGTTCTCTCTTCACTTAAAGGATCCCCTTTAATATTTCTTTCAGGGCTGGTTTAGTGATTACAAATTCTTTTAGTTTCTGTTTGTCCAGGAAGCTTTTTATCTCTCCTTCTGTTTTGAATGACATCCTTGTTGGATAGAGTATTCTTGGCTGCATATTTTTCTCATTTAGCACCCTGAGTATATCATGCCAGTCCTTTCTGGCCTGCCAGGTCTCTGTGGATAGGTATGCTGCCTGTCTAATATTTCTGCCTTTGTAGGTTACAGACCTCTTGTCCTGAGCTGCTTTCAGGATTTTCTCTTTGTCTCTGAGATTTGCAAGTTTCACTATTATATGTTGAGGTGTTGACCTATTTTTATTGATTTTGAGGGGTGTTCTCTGTGCCTCCTGGATTTGATTGCCTGTTTCCTTCCCCAGATTAGGGAAGTTCTCCACTATAATTTGCTCTGATATACCTTCTGCCCCCCTTTCCTCTTCTTCTGGGATCCCAATTATTCTAATATTGTTTTGCTTTATGGTACCACTTATTTCTCTAATTCTCCTCTCATGATCCAGTAGTTCTTTACTCTCTTTTTCTCAGCTTCTTTTTTCTCCATCAGTTTGTCTTCTATATCACTAATTCTCTCTTCTGCCTCATTTATCCTAGCAGTTAGAGCCTCCGTTTTTTATTGCATCTCATTAATAGCCTTTCTGATTTTGACTTGATTAGATTTTAGTTCTCTTATTTCTCCAGAAAGGGGTTCTTTAGTGTCTTCTATGCTTTTCTCAAGCCCAGCTAATATCTTTATAATTGTTTTTCTGAACAACATCTCATTTATATCCATACTGATTAGGTCCCTGGCAGTCAGTACTGCCTCTTGTTCTCTTTTTTGAGGTGAGTTTTTCAGTTTTGTCATTCTTTCCAAAGCAGGATAGATGAATGAGAAGACAAAATACTAAAATGGCAACAACAACTCCAGAGAGATATACACTAACAAATTAGAAGAGATCTGAAACCAAAAAACAAAACAAAACAAACAAACAAAAAACCCAAAAATTAAAAAATAGAGAGAGAGAGAATATAATCAGACAGGTGAATGGAACAGAGCAATATACTGGATCCTGTGTGTATTTTGGTCTGTTAGAAAACTAGATCCCAAAATTGTAAAGAAAGACTGATATATGTACAAAAATAAAATTAAATACAATGAAAGGATAGAATGTAACTGTAAAAATGAAAATTAAAAAAGACTTTTAAAAAAAAGTTGATAAAATTGGTTGAAAAAGGAAAGAGAAAAAAATTAAAATCGGAAGACTAAAGAATCTTGGGGGAAAACCATGAATTCTACATACTGTTTTCCCCGAGTGCTGGGGTTTTACAGTTCTCTATAATGGGTAAACTTGGTCTTGGATGTTCTTGCTGATCTTCTGGGCGAGGAGCCAGTTGCACTGATTCTCAAGTGTCTTTGCCCCTGTGGGAATTGCACCCCCCTTGCCAGGAGGCCAGGGTAAGTTATCTGCTCTGGTTTGCTCTATGTAGGTTTTGTTCCCTGAAGCCTTCCCATGCAGCTTTAGAGGATGAGAATGAAAATGGAGGCCTCCCAGTCTCCAGCCCCGGAGCCGAAAGCTGAGAGCCCCACTCCTCAGTGTGACCTCAGAGAAAAGGAAACACTCCTGTCTTCCTGGTCTCCATCCACACTCTGTGCTCACCTGGCCTGTGACCAAGAGTTTCTATTTCAGGCGTGCAGCCACCTTTCAAGTCTTCAAACCCTGCAAACTCCTTTGGCGTGCACTGGGGCCACTCCTCCTGGGGTGTGGAGGGGAGTCTCGCTGCAGTTCTGCCCTTGCTGGGCCCCTGCTCTGACAGCAGTCACCCAACTGAGCTGTGGTTCATGGTTTATAGCAACCTGGAGTTGAGAGCCCACTCCTGCACTCACTGTTTGTAGCCAGTTTCCGCACTCCAGTGCCTGGGAGCTCTGCCACACTCAGGCACCCCCGTCTTCCTGTGACCTCAAGGATCCTGAGACCACACTGTCCCAGCTAGGGTTCTGCCCCACTTCGCCACCTGAACGTCTTTCAGGTGGGGACATCCCCCACTGGAGCAGACTTCTAAAAGTTCCAATTTTGCACTCCACTGTTCTATCACTTTCCGGTAGCCGGCTGATGGAGGCTCCTTCCCTCCTCAGTTTAGCTTCCCATATTGTCCCAGATTCACTTCTCCGCACCTCCTACCTTGCAGAAAGTCGTAGTTTTTCTATTTGTAGAGTTGCAACTATTCTTTTCTTAGATCTCTGGCTGAGTTCGCAGGTGTTCAGAATGATTTAATAGCTATCTAACTGAATTCCTGGGACCAGACAAAACTAAGGTCTCCTACTCCTCCACCATCTTGGACTCCTAGGGAGAGAGCCCATTACCCTTTTTTTTTTTTTTAAGATTTGTTTACTTATTTTAGAGAGAGAGAGCACATGCGCAAGTGGGGAGAGGGGCAGGGAGGGAGGGAGAGAGGGTCCTCAAGCAGACTCCCTGCTGAGCGTGGAGCCCAACTTGGGGCTCAATCTCACAACCCCAAGATCATGACCTGAGCCAAAACTGAGAGTCCAATGCTCAGCTGACTGAGCTACCCAGGCACCCTTGTCATTACCCTTTTAACTGGGGGTTTTCTGTGTGTGTGTGTGTGTGTGTGTTTTAAGGAAAACATCCCCTGCAAGCACCTGATCCAGGTTATGACCTCAGAGCAGCACACTCTGGAGCTGGCAGCTGCCCAGGCTCTGTGTCCACCAGGCTTCCCCACATTCCTGTTTCCTCACCTGCTACCCTGATACTTCCTTCTTCTTCCTCCATGGGTCCACTCACTCTGGTGGTTTTCTTCCTTCTGTTCTCCACCTAAGGGAATACATTAGCTGCTTTCTACTCTTCCCATGGCACTGAGGTTAACGGAACTTCTGATTCCTGGCATTGCCTCATAGGAATGATAAAGTGATTTGCAAGATATCATCCTATTTTCTGGAAGTGAGATAGATCCTTTTCTTCTAACTCTAATGTGTGCATTAATCTTTTGCTTATCTCTCCAACTCACTGATAAAAAAGGAGGACTTTCTGTTGAATCAGGATTTTTGATCATGAATCAAAGGAACGATGGTAATTAAAGAAGTTCTCAGATCACACTACCTTATAATTTATATGAACATGCCAAAGACGCCTGCATATATATTCAAATATATGTGCCAGCTACTTCCACTGATACTGGCGTTTAGAGAAACCTAAGGCTGATATAATACATCACAGGTAACTGAGACTTCCTACATCTTGTCTTTAGCCAAAGAACCAGCATTTTGGATACACCCAGAATTTGAGGTATTGAAAAAGACTGAACAGTGGAGGCACCTAATTAAATGCACAGAAAGATCAGTCTAGTTTGGAGATGTATTATCTGCAGCACTCTGCCACAACTGTGCTAAGACAAGCTTCAGGTACAGAACTAGATATCACAGAATTAGTAGTGATGGTTGCGTAACCTTGTGGTTGTACTAAAAATCACTGAGTCATACACTTTGAAAGGGTGAGGAACCATGTTGCACGTGACCAGGACTCTCCTTACAGTTTCCTTCCAATGACACCCAAGTCTGTTCCTATTTCCCCAAAGCTATCCTCTGAGATAAAGCCCAAGGCAGAGAGAGGGGTGTCAGGGACCTAGGAGCAGATCTCCTGACCCTACGTTTTCCTTACCTTCCCATATGCCTTTGGTTGGTGAAAGGGCTTTAATTTGCTTCCTCTTCTGCTGAAGATTGCCTCTCCATTTTGTTCTGAGCCTCTCTAACATGGACTTTAACTTGTCCCTTTGCTGAAGTTCAAAATGGTGGAGAGAGTAGAAAACCTTGCTCCCATTAAGGAAGCAATTAAAAATCGCTCTTATACCCTCCAGTGGTTATGAATCTTGCTCACCTCTTTCTTCCGTCTCCCACCAGGGAAAAATAAATGTTCACCATGAAATGTAAAAGAGTTAATATTTTGGTTGGTTGGTCTTGCCCTTCCCCCCCAATATTTTTTTTCTAAAATTCCCTAATAATGAACATAATAAATTATAATTCCACTAATGAGGATGACTGAACATTAAATATTAGTTACCTGTTAACAACTTACAAACCATCTTTTGAAGTATAGCCACAGTTTGTAACATATATAATAAAGGAAACCATAAAGCTAAAGAAACCACCGTGATTAAAGAAACTTCATGAAGGTATAAACCAGAGGTTTTCCGCCCTGGCTAAAATTCTCTAGCAAGGACAGTATGTTCAACCATGCATTTCTATATGTTCTGCACAAAGAAAGGGGCACAACCGAGATCATGCATGTAAAAGTGCTTTGTGCAATAGAGATGAAAGGCACATTAAATGTGAGTATTAATTATTAAGTAACCTCTATACTCTGCTTTATCAGACAACCCTGAGAGGACTAAAGTATAGTGCCTGAGAGCAGCATCTGGCGGTGACTGTCTGAATTCTGGTCCTGGCTCCAGGTTGTGCCAGCTGTGTGCCCTGGAGCACCCACATTTTCCACACTCTAAAGTAGAGGTAACAATAGAATGGATTTGAGGGTTAGATCAAATAATATGTGTAAAGTGCTCTGAACAGAACCTGGCCCATGAGGAGGGCGATGAAGTCTTAGGCATTATTCATTCATGTGCAGTCTGTTCATGATGCCTCCATTCCATCCCCTCCCTTTTTTATTACCAAGATCCCAACAGAGGGTCAATAATGATTCATATAATCATCTTCTCAGGAGACAATGCCTATTAGTGGAACTTGACAAAATGTGAAATTCTTTTGTTAATGGAAGATTGTAGGCAAGGACATTCTGAGCAAAAGCAGTAACTGGATTCGTAGGACACATAATCAAAATGGCATACTATTACTAAATCAACCACAACTCAGAGATTTCAATAGATATTGAACAGAGAATCACAAAGGAGGAAATGAAAATTATTCAAAAATGTTGAAAAATATTTGAAAACTGGCTATTTGGAAAGCAAAACTATATTCGTAATCATCTCTATGTTGCAGATACTAAGGTGGTAACATAAAATATTTAAAACGTTAATAAACAGGAAGAGATTACAAATATTCATCTGATCTTTCTCAGGGAGGCTTAAACCACTATAAATTACTTTATGCAATAGGCTTATCGATTTTCTAAAACTCCTCTCCAACTTATATTTTACATTTAGTTCCCTCCTTTGTTATCTCTGCCTCTGTGTCATGCCCATCTGTTTCCTTCTTTAATTAACTGGGCCCATCTTTATCCTGCATAACCCTACTTCTAATACTATAGATTTATTGGCTGTATTGATTTATTGTTATGCCATCATTTAAAAAATGACTTTTAAGGAAAGATTAAGGTATTAAAAATGAACTACTCTGCACTCTGTTTCTGGACTATATTTTCAAACTAGTAGTTAATGAGTTTATAATGAGCAAGTTGTCTCTGGTAAATGAGGGTCCTAATGCTTCCTTCTTTAATGCTGATTTCCACATAGGATCTGTGAAAAGAACACTCCACTCAATATATATTTTCCTAACTGCCTGGTGGGCAGTGTGGCTGTCAGATGTGAAGAAATAAGTCTCCAGTCTTATCGGTTGGCAGCCTGAAAATGATGAGCAGGTGAAGGTTAATTGCATCTTCTTGTGAGGTTGGTTTCACAGTTGGCAATACAACAGGTTTTGCAAATATGCAAACTTTAATATCTAGGTATAGTGATGGGCTTGCTCAGACCTGATAGACCTGCAGGAAAAAAATCACACATAGCTATCAGAAAGAAATCAATCTTAGAAACTTGCGAGGGTCAGCCAAAACTCCATGCCACTATTAAATTCCATGTCTTCAAGATTTCAACCAAGATCAGGTATTGAAACGTAGAGCAGTTACCACCTGCAATACACACACTGCGTGTAAGCTGCTTGTCTATCATCCAAGTGGAAGGGACTCTTCCTCAATCGATGTTAAGAGAATCTGAAATCTGTTCTCTATGTCTTGGGAATGGATAGAGAGGATCCCACTGGATCAGATGAAGCCCCAAAGGCCAGTCCTGGAGCATTTGGGATGCCAGATCAGGAGCTCCAAGGGGACAAGAGAGAACAGGCTACAGGTGCAGGCTCATTGACAAGGAGCATCAGATGCATTCCCCACGTGCTTTCTTTTCTTCAGAGGTCTCATGTGTCAAGCTTCATCCTTAAGCCTCTTGTCAGGTCTTTGGCAGTAACTACAGGAAACACAATCACTGGGACACCTTCCTAGTAGGAACTATCAAAGGTGCTCTTAAGGACAACAAAGGACCATCCATTATTCCACAAAATGGGTCTGACCCAATATGATATTTTTCGTGGTCTGAAGCTTCCTGGGGTGGGGCTAATAATAACAAAATAATACGTTATTTTCTTCTTTCTCCGATGCAAAGGTTTTTTGGTGTGTGTGTGTGTGTGTGTGTGTGTGTGTGTTTTCAAACCTTAACATCTCTGCAATGAAGACACATCTCACCTGCATCAAAAGAAACTCACCAGCGGCTGGTACGGCAGGTGCTTTTCCTCTCCACTGCCGTGAAATCATCCGAACAGCCTTAGAAATAGTGAGACCAAGCTACTCAGTTAATTGGCTTGGGATTCGGCCTGCGAACGTGGGGTTTTTTAAGTTGCCCAGATGATTCTAATGTGCAGCCGGGCTTGAGGAGGCAGAGGAAGAGAATGTGTGGATGGCATATATTCATAGTTTGCACTGCCAGTGCATTTGAGAAATTAATAAGATGTGGGGGTGGATCAGTTCATAGGCCTGTTACTTCTGGGAAGTTATTTGTGCTGGTAGGTGGGAAATTTATTTATTTTTATTATTTTTAAATTTCAATTCCAGTATAGCTAACATAGTGTTATATTAGTTTCAGGTATACAAGCAGCTGGTGAACTTAAATTCACATCACAGTGATCAGTTAAGAGGTCTTTTAAAAGATTACACTAGAATGCAACATAGAAAAATATTTGGTGTATGTACAAAATTAATAACCATACGCTGTATGCTGTGATTGAAAGCAGTAAAAATTGCCAAAATTTTGAGAACAGATTATAAGATTTTCAATTGTTGGGACCAACTGATGTATCAAAAACTATTATTCAGGGGCGCCTGGGTGGCACAGCGGTTAAGCGTCTGCCTTCGGCTCAGGGTGTGATCCCGGCGTTATGGGATCGAGCCCCACATCAGGCTCCTCCGCTATGAGCCTGCTTCTTCCTCTCCCACTCCCCCTGCTTGTGTTCCCTCTCTCGCTGGCTGTCTCTATCTCTGTCGAATAAATAAATAAAATCTTTAAAAAAAAATCTATTATTCAGATGTCCAAATCTGTCAAAAGCTTCCAGCTTCTTCCCAGAAAAGCTCTTTACTTATAGTTACTTATAATTCAATTAGCAGCAACAAGACAATGTAGCCAAACGGGAAACGCAAACACACTAACAAAACCCCGCATAACCCGCAATATTCTTTGAGATGTGTTTACATGATTCTGCAGCATCGCAAAGACGCTGACAAGGTCCAGATCGTTGGCGGGGTTACCAAGACCTTACACATAACAGCCAACGGCCCTACGTACTCGAGAGGCAGTTTCGACCCCGGGTGTGATTCATTCCGAAAAAAGGAAACAGAATGTACTTGTAAAGAAATCCGAACGAGGTTGTAAATCGGGTGTTTTAGGGTTGTGCGCATGTAATGTTGCATTTGGTTTTGCTTTTTCCCACAAGAGCTAATAGGAAGTTAGAGGCACATTTTACAATCTTTGACGAATTTTCTTAGAACTGGAAATATTCTAATAATATTGGTAATGATACATTGAACCTCACTGCTGTCCAGGCGTGTACAAAAGGCTTACTTAATCTTCATCTTACTTACACGTGTTTATTACTGCATCTTAGAAATGAGAAAATTGAAGCCCAAAGAGCTTGAGTGACTTGCCGAAGGTCCCACAGCAGGCAAGTGTTAGAAGGTTTGAATCCAGCCTCAATCCGGAGCCCACGCCCCTCGTTAACCACGTGGCTATAGGGCGCCGCGTACAACACACTCCCTCACTCGATACGTATTCAAGGAGCGTCTATTAAGTGCTAAATACTGTTAAACACTAGAGATACCAGTGAACAAAATAGACAAGGTCTCCACCTTCTTAGACCTGGTACTCTAATCTGGAAATGCAAACAATAAGTAAGTAAGTAAATGAAACTCGAGACAATTTTAAATACTAATACCAGAAATTGAACGGGCTCATGAGACCAAGTTTTGGGGTGTCTGCAATTGCCTGCGAAGGCGGCGTTTGCGCAGCAGAGCCATGGGCGATGGCAGAGGGCCTTGAGCTGGGATCAAGCTCCGCGCGTCCAAGCAGCTGGAGAGCGAGCCCTGCAGCTGACCTGCGGTGAGAGGGAGGGCAGCGCCGGTGACGTCAGGAGGTGGGCGGGGCCAACCGCGGAGGCTCCCGCAGGCCAGGGGCACCATGGAGGAGTCTGGTTCCCAAAAAATGGGACTTGACTCTGGCTGACCTAAAGGCACAGACAGAAGGTATTAGAATGGTGGCTCAGAAAGCTGGGAACCAGAGCAGCTGTGGGCATCAAGGAGCAGGAACTGACGAGCAGTTGGCCTTCTCTGGGCCCAGAAAGTCTGCTCAAGTGCTCCCGCTCTTTCCCATTTGGATTCCAAAAGGACAGTGTGATTTTTGTTTGGGTCCTGTGTCTGACTCTTAGCTGATAGATGGCAGGACATCATGACTTAGAACCCAAACCACTGCATCCAATCCCAGTGCTGTTTCCAGAAAAGTGGGGATGGGCGCGGCAGAAAAATGAGCAAAGGACAGTGACAGTTGTAACGATGCGGTGATTTGAGGGAATGAAGGCTGTTAAAGTCTGTGCCTTCCATTGCTGGGATGTGTTCTTTTTTTACAAAAGCAAATATTTTGGAAATAGCAGGAAGCCAGGAGGCTGAATTTCAATCTCTGCAGAGAATACACAGTGAAGGGGGAAATTCTCTTCAGTATTGACGTTATGTCTCAGAAATACTAGATGCTCACAACTGATGTAGCTCGAAAAACACCAGAGCCGCCCCAACTCAGTAGAAACTGGGGCCAGAGCCAATTTTACCTAATACATCTTTCCCAAGAAATGAACACAAGATATCACTGCCTCTAAGATATTCAAAACTGAACTGGGAATTTTTTTCTCATGGTATAAAGACCTACATAGCTGATGAAAGATTTTTTAAAGATCTGAGGAGCAAGTGCACGCCTCTCTGGACACTACAGGAGTTCAGACAGCAGGAAACCGCACAAGTGTGCGTGTCCCATCAAAGGTAAGGGTGTCTTTTCTTTTCTTTTTTTAAGATTTCATTTGTTTATTTATTCAAGAGAGAGTGAAAGAGAGAATGAGCAGGGAGAGCGACAGAGGGGGAGGGAGAAGCAGACTCCCCGCTGAGCAGGGAGCCTGATGGGGGCCTTGATCCCAGGACCCTGAGATCATGACCTGAGCTGAAGGCAGACACTTAATGACTGACCCACCCAGGTGCCCCCGGAGGTGAGGATCTCTAACACTGAAAGCCGCACAGCTAAAGAAGAACCAAGTTGTATCGAAGACAGAGACCCTCAGATTCTTCTTGAACCGAAGGAGCAAATTTGTCTTAGGACCAAACTTTGTTCAAAAGCAGTTAATGGACACAGAGAAACTGGAGCAACTTGGAAGAGACCAAGCCAGAGTAAGTGCCAGTAGCACAGAACGGGACACTGGATGTGACAGTGATGAGCAGAGAGATGTGCCCTCCGTTAACCAACTGGTGTGTGGAAATACCTATCGCTACAGCCTCGGGGTCAGGAGAGTTCATCTGACACCCAGCAGCACCTCAGACACCCAGGATATCAACAACTCAACACAGAGAACTGCACTATTAAACTATGGAGATTCACCATCTTTGCCTCCCGTTTGGGAAACCCACAGGCTAAGTAGGGATGAAGATGACAATTTAGGACCAAAGAGCCCATCGTTAAATGGCCACCATAATAATCTAGATGCAGTGCATAACTATGTAAATACAGAGAATGTACCAGTGCCAGCAAGTGCCACAGAGTAGAATATTCAAGGCATTGGGACTGTACACTGACAGTCCTTAACTTTGATATCAGACGCCCAACTTGAGAAACAGGCGGCTCAGTGACATACAGGTTGACTTGGAAGGCACACAGAGCTGTATGCAGTGATAGAAATCGAGAGAGCTGCTACTCCGTCAGATTTGCAGAAAGCACTACGGGAGATAGCTGGCTGATTTAGGAAGACCAGACATAATAGTGCTGACCTGCCCATGTGAACCTGAAAAGAGGTACATTGTTTGCTCCTTTGTGAAGTTTTGAAAAATGAAGATACAAGTACTTCATTGTCATTTCTAAACACTAACTCCTTTTACAGACTGATAAGATTTTTTTTTCTGACTATTGCGTGTGCTGATTTAACTAAAGGGAATTAATGTAGTGCAGGAACCCGTTAAAGAACATTAATTTCAGTATATGCTCCTCAGTACTGTCCAGCAGCATTTCACAGTCCTATTTAACACGAGAGGTGGGGGCACCTGGGGGCACCTGGGTTAAGCATCCAACTCTTGATATCGGCTCAGGTCACGACCTCACGGTCGTGAGCTCAAGCCCCAAGTTAGGCTACACACTGAGCATGGAGCCTGCCTAGGATTCTCTCGCCCTCTTCCTCTGCCCCTCCCCCTGCCTGTGCTCACTCTCTCTCTCTCTCTAAAAATATAAAATAAAACTGGAACTGAAGTGAGCGACATGCTGGTTGATTTTTATCAATATTCTGGACTTAACACATATCATTTATGTCTAAGTTGTGGTTAGCATTTTAAATATTTTATAAAGCCTCTTGATAATGTGCACTGCTAACAGATAACTCTAAGCTTTGAAAGTCACATTTGTAGATTCACTATTCATAGTAAATGGCCTCCAGCACGTAACATGAGGAATCGTTTATTTCATTAATTGTAGACTTTTTGCCTTGAGCCAAAGCATATGTAAAGGAAATAGAAGTACCACACCTCCTTGTACAGCAGTCGGTTCCTTTGCCTTCTGCGTTACTAGAAAGAGTCCTATGTCCATGAATATGGTTTGCTCTTGGTGTGTTGAAAGGCAGGAAGGAGACAACATTTTCTGTTTACTCATCTCATAATGTCATTTAAAGGGCATGCCCAGATATCTGAATCAGAATTACACTACACTCAAGAATCAGTCTTGGGTCACTTTACCCAAAAACTTTTGGAATCTGAACCATGAAGTCTTGAAAGTTTCTCTCCTGGAGATTAATAATAACATCACTTTCTGGAGGCATTTGTGCTATCAGGTTGCCATTTACCTTCAGTTTTTTCCTTTGGTGTTTGGGATGTCTTATTTTGTTGCTTAATGTCTTTTTCAATTTAAGATGTTTGAGCTTTCAATGTCATAAAAGCTGTATATGAAAGACCCACAGTTAATATCTTCAATGGGGAAAAATTGATTTTTCTCTATGGTCAGGAACAAGACAGGCATGTCCACTCTCACCATTACTGTTTAACATAGTACTAGAAGTCTTAGCCTCAGCAACCAGACTACAAAAAGAATAAAAGGCATCCAAATTGGCAAGGAAGAAGTCAAACTTTCACTATTTGCAGATGGCATGATACTCTATATAGTAAACCTGAAAGACTCCACAAAAAAATTGCTAGAACTAATACATGAATTCAACAAAGTCCTGAGATATAAAATCAATGTACAGAAATCTATTGTATTTCCATACGCCAATAAGGAAGCAACAGAAAAAGAAATCAAGAAATCGATCCCATTTACAAGTGCACCAAAACCCATAAGATATCTACGAATAAGCCTAACCAAACAGGTAGAAAATCTATACTCTGAAAACTATACAACACTTATGAAAGAAATTGAAGAGGACACAAAGAAATGGAAAAAATGTTCCATGCTCATGGGTTGGAAGAGCAAACATTGCTAAAATATCTATACTACTTAGAGCAATCTATATATTTAATGCAATCCCTATGAAAATACCACCAACTGTGCTACATTCATATAATGGAATACTATACAGCAATGAAAACATGAGATTTGGCAAGAACACAAATGAACCTTGCAGGCATAATATTGAGTAAAGCAAGTCAGACAGAATATAGATGTTCTGTATAATTCCATTTATGCAAGGTTCAAAAAGGCAAGAGTAATTTGTCATATTGGAAATCGGCATGGTGATTACCCTTAGAGAGGGAGAATGGAAGTAGCCCAAGAGAGGCTTCTAGGCTGTTCATGATGTTCTGCAGATCAATCTAGGTGAGGTCGCGTGAGTTATTCATTTATAAAATTCATTGTGATACACACCTCAGATTTATTCACCAGCATATGTTTTACTGCTATAAAAATATTACCCAAGAAACGGAGTTTTGCAAAAGAGCTTACACATCAAAACAGAGACATGGTTATGAAGATTCTTTTAGTAAGTGCTTTATAATTCTGAGAACCTGGTTAATAGTATATCCATAATGCCTATTTCTACAGTTCTTACAAGCCTCTGAGTCAGAGGACATCCCATTAAGTCCAACACAATGTCAGTGGTTCTTGCTAACAAACCTCCAACCCCTGCATAACAAGTCTCCACCTGCTCCCAGTTCTGCCGGCAACCCCTCTGCCCCTGGAGCTAGCAGCTCTTCCAGACCCTCCTCCAAGCTGTGCGGAAGTGACCTGCAAGAGAATGACTCTCCTGTTTGTGTTGGAAGGGGAAACAGAGCTCCTGGGATCTGAGTACTTTTTTGTAAAACTTAGTGTGAAAACTCATTCCGTTTTTACTGACAGCCCTCGATGTCCCCCCAAAGCACATGCTTCTAAGCGGCTAGACTAGAGAGCACAATCAAGAAGGGGCAACGATGCCCCGTCAGACCCACCGCTCCCCTCCGAGAGCAAAGGCTTCCTCCGGGCTCAAGCTCATCAGCAGACTCCTTCTGGCCTCAGGCTGAGTCATCACCCAGGAAGCTCCTCAGACCTCACCAGCCACCCACAGCTTGCTAGACAGGCTCATGTACACCTAAACCCCACAATGGGCATGACTTGACTTCCTCCCAGGTGACTTCAACCTCCCCTGGGCACATTGGCTTCACTCAGGCCTGTTTCACCGGTTCGGACATGCCCAGATGGGCTCGGAAACCTGTGAGTGAGCAGTGGAGACCCCGCTACTCTGCTATTCTAAGCCTATAAACTCATGCTTGGCTGGGAAGCCCAATGGCACACCCAACTCTGAGCGTGTTCTAAACCTAGCATAAGAATGTTAAGATCTCAGGGGCACCTGGGCGGCTCAGTCAGTTAAATGTCTGTGTTCAGCTCAGGTCGTGATCTCAGGGTCCAGGGAATGAGTCTCCCTGCTCAGCAGGGAGTCTGCTTGTCCCTCTCCCTCCGCCGCTCTCCCCCTGCTTGTGCTCTCTCTCTGTCAAATAAACAAACAAATAAATAAAATCTAAAAAAAAAAAAGAATGTTAAGATCCCGTGCTTTTTTTTTTTAATTTTCAGACTTCTCCAATATTCTGTCTCAGAATAAATTATTTCTTTACATTTCAGTATTTTACATCTAAGATTCTGAAAGGGAGAAAGTGCCATCTATGCTCTGGCTGGAGTGATAAAAATAATCAATTTCGATTTATCTTCCTCGGATTATGGGTATCTTTTTCAGGGTGTTTTGGTGCGTAAATATCTGGAACAAAGAAAGAGAAATAAAGCAGTAATTAAAATTGCAATCACCACCTTGCCTAAACACTGGATAACCTGAGATGTCAAGTTCAAATGGCAAATTCCTCCACCTGCTGGTATGAGCCTGTCTCTGCAGTTCTCACACTAAAGCTTATCCTCAAAAACATAGAAGATGACTCGTAATGAAAATTATGAGTGAAGTGAAGCTTCGTGTTTTCATCTTAAACTGGAAGTGTATTATGATTCCATGACTAAGATACTATCATTCAAGAGGGTGGAGGAGGACATAGAACTTCCAGGAAGTAAGAGAAACAGGAGAATCAGCTGTTGTCATTTGACTTCAAGACAAAGACAAGTTGCTCTTTCCTTCCTGTGAACTTAGATAGCTCTTAAGATCTGGGCTAATTATTTTTTTCCTTTAGTATGTTCTGCCTTGTATGTTCTTTTCTTTTCTTTCTTTCTTCTTTCTTTCTTTCTTTCTTTCCTTCTTTCTTTCTCTCTCTCTCTTTCTCTCTTTCTTTTTCTCTCTCTTTCTTTCTTTCTCTCTCTTTCTTTCTCTTTCTCTCTCTCTCTCTCTTTCTTTCTCTTTCTCTCCCTTTCTGTCTTTCTCTCTCTCTTTTAAGGAGAGAGTGAGGAGAGGGGAAGAGGGAAAGGGACAGAGAGAATCTTAGGCAGCCTCCTTGCCCAGCATGGAGCCCCACCCGGGGCTCAATCTCACCACCCTAAGATCATGACCCGAGCAGACATCAAGAGTCAGATGCTTAACCAACTGAGCTACCCAGGCAGTCCCTACATTGTATTTTCATTTGACTGTGGTACCTTAACATAGTTTAAAAGTTTTTGGTAAGGCAGAGACCCGTGACCATTATTTTTTTTTATACTATTAGCAGTGAACACCATACCTTGTATACAGGGGGTACTCATTCGATGATTACTTTGTTAACTTTCCAAGTTGGCCAATACTTCCAGGTCCTTCTTTCATCTGGGACATGACCACAGGGGAATCCTGTAGTCTTGGTTGTAAAACCAGGTCAGGTCATCAAATGACCACCCCCATAATAAGTATATAGACAAATATAAAAGGGTGAGGGGAAAATAAAGAGAGGGAGGTAGTCCCCAGAAAACAGAAGACCAGGGAAACAATGTATCTGGCTACTCTACAGTCAGTTCCATTCACTGATGTATCTCAAGTGCCCAGCCCAATGCTGGATACATAGTAGGCACTGCACAAATATTTTTCAAATAAATCAATAAATTAGAAATATTGAAAATGAAAACAGAGATAGATTTTGCTATGCAAAACTACGCTTTATGAAGTACAATCCATCTAAGACAACAAGACATGCAAAAGAAGAGCCCTGCATTTGTGTTTGAGAATAGCTTTTAATACATCATCCCAACTCCCAGGCTCCATCCTTGAAAACATTAAGTGAAAAGGAAACTATTTTCCTCTGTGTTATATGTTTTAAGCCCTCAGTATCTCAACACCTTACTGATTAGAGCTTTAAAGGTTGGTAATTAAGCAGATCAGAAATGTTAGTAAGTATTTGGCATTTGAGAACCTGTGTTGGTGATTCCTTAGATTTATTCCCTAAAGAAAATTCTAAACACCAATAAAACTTGTATAGGAGAACCACAGCTTTTCAGGGAACCACAGTTTGTTTTTTATGGTTTATGCTTTATATGCTTAATGCTTACAATTAATCACACGCAAAGGGGAAGTCAAAATGTGCTCACTTAGGTGTCTGCATGACCAAGGGCCTGAGACAAGGTTACTGGGATGTTGTCTCTAAGGCATGTTGCATCACGATTATCTGCTGAAACCCTGTGCTTAGCACATTTCTCACTTCCCTTCATTTGTCAAGATTTGTTCATATGTCTTTGCAAAATTTTCTCAGAATTCATCTTCTCATTAGTTCCCATAACAAGCTAAAGCTTTTTCTGAAACATGCATTGTTGCATTAGCAATAATACCAGAGGCTAAAGCAGACAAAAGCAGCATATGAACCAGTTGTGCAAAAAATGCAGCTTTATTTTTCATGTATCAGCTTAATTTCTAATTTGAGCCCTCATTCCTCCAGAAGGGGGAAAATGTGATCTCAGTCAATCGGTCCATTCATCTGGAGACCAAGCCACCATGGAAGGGGTGGGGGATGGAAGCCTCAGGCCTTGACATCTCTCCCCTTGGGGATTCTCTGAGTCAGCTTCACACCCAGTCTTCAGCCAATGGCTCCTTGGGGGTGAGGAGTCTTTGTGAACAAGTCTAAGCGCTGACTGCTGGAGTCTCCAAGCAGCCACTTCCTCCTTGCGCGGTCCCACCACCTCCCTGGATCTTCCAAGGAAGCAGAGCAACCTCGGGCTGCTTTCACAGACTCAGGCTACGTGGGGTTTCTGCTGCCTCCCCGGAAAAGCAGGCTCCAGGCTCCTCGCTGCAAGGCCAGTGACATCGTTATTCCCCCCACACCTGTTATGTCATCTTCTCACTCCTGCCCCCATCTCCTCAGCCCCTTGGCCCTTACTTTTCATACATCTCCCAAATGTTAACCTAGGCCCACAGTCCCAAACCAGGAAGGCTCCCGTCTTTCCTCAGAGATTCTAAGCCCAAGTGCTAGACCGGCTCCTCAAGGGAGAACATTAAAATATTGACTAATATTTCAAAACATAATCCCAAACCCAAAGTTTACATCTTAAGAGCACTTATAACATATCCTAGTATCTCTCCAGGCAACCCTCCTTTGAGCTTAGCCGTCTTGTGGAGTGAATAGGACAGAGAGCTTCAGCCTGATTTTGCAGCAGTCGACATTGAGGCACTAAGTGATTCTCCAGTCTCAACATACTCCACACCAGGCATATTAAGACCATCAGTGATGTGATGGACGGGGAAAGACAGGTTGTTAAATATTTCTGGCTTTTTGGGAACTCCCATTGGACCACACCTAACGAGCCAAACTACTGTATTAATGCGCAAATCAAATATGACAGGACCTGAAAGTGCCAGAAACACTCACTTGCTTCAAGATAAGCCAAATATAGTCAGGTAACACGTGAATGGTCACAGTCACAGCCAATTACAGAGATGGCAATTCGGTCAGCCGTGCCGTCTCCAGATTCTAAGGGCATTCAGCAGTATAATAAATCTGGGCTCTCAGTCATCTTACTAAATATTTAAAACAACAGAGCCTAGGCAGTCACCTTAGTTCATTAAATACACGGAGTGGAATATACTTACATACGCTCACTGAACATGAACCTCAGCTCACCTTTCACACTGCTGGTCTCCAGAGCGCAAGTGACCTGATGTGGGGCCACGTCGGACTGCTGACACTTCCCTGCATTTCAAAACTGATTGGAAGTAGGTCAAAAGGCCAGGGGACCGTACGAAACAAACCAAACGGATAGGGTAAATAGGTCAGCTGAGGTGCAGTCAGAACTCAGGCTTACAAAACAGATCCCAAGCCGTTTCAGAAGAGGGACAGCAACATACAGAGATCTGAAAACCTCGTGAGCCCCTTCCTCACGTGACCTTGAGCAAGCTACTTACCTTCTCTAAGCCTCGGTCTCCCCATCAGATGGGAAGAAAACTACAACTTGCCCACAGAGCTGGTGAGAG
The DNA here is from genome assembly GCF_017311325.1 of Ursus maritimus. Taxonomy (NCBI): domain Eukaryota; kingdom Metazoa; phylum Chordata; class Mammalia; order Carnivora; family Ursidae; genus Ursus; species Ursus maritimus. The sequence goes on along the minus strand of NW_024426230.1, from coordinate 24,556,480 downwards.
GGTTACATGAGGGAACGCACATCGAGCGCCTAGCCAGAGCCCTCCGGAAATGCTCATTGTGGTTCTGATGAACCCAAAGATGGTACGCCAACACAATAAGCTCTTCCTTGAAACACAGTGCCTGTTAACCTAGTTTCTCTATGTTAACCTATGTTAACCTGTGTTTAACCTATGTTTATCTATGTTAAGATATGTTTATCTTTCTGTGGTGGCCACCAGAACAGGGCTCAGAGACCTCGGACTGCAGGGAGCATGGTGACCAAGGGCCCCAGACGCCCTTGCTGAGGAGTGCGGAGGTCACACCTCCAGGGCGTGCTCCCACTGATGACTCAGAGACCATGGGGACACCTCTGACGGTTGACTTTGGCTCCAGAACAGCCCGGTGGCCTTGCTGGTTCCTCCTGGAACGGCAGGGCAGCCTGGGACAGTGCGATGCTCTCCCAGGCTAACTTGGCTGCTTCTCTGTTTTCTCTCCCTCAGGTATTTGCCCTGATAAAAATCTTTGCACGTTTAATCATGTCTTAGCATCTGCTTCTCTGAAGACCCGGACTAACACAGTTTCCCAAGGTTCTTTTCCGACAACGGGCGACTTAGACTTGTCCTGGGAGGTCTGGACAGTTTGTTCAGCTCTTCCTAAGCGACGTGTCATCACAGAGCCCACGGGGAGCGGTCCTTGAGAACCAGGAATACTACAAGTCGTTGCTGGCAGGGCTGGCAATTCCGGCCATGGGCTGTTTCTAACAGTCTGATAGATTAATATTACCCTTTATTGAAGAAGAAAAAGCCTCCCACATCCTAAGATACCACGTGTCTGCCTTTGGCGCGCGCGCACACACACACACACACACACACACACCCCACCGACGCTGAGGGAGCCCGGACTGCAGATGAAGCCGGACTGCTTTGTTTTATGTAAACGAGGCAACCGGCTCCGTGAGTTTCCCCCGCACTTGCCCGCACCTACCCTTCTCTTTTCTCCCTACTCCACCCCACCTTCCTTCCAAAGGGTAATTCCTGACCTCGACCCTCCCGGCACCTCATCAGTTGCAAGTCGGTGAACAGGCCCTCTAAAGCTCTCCTCCGGCTCCCTGTAAATCGGAGATCCGACTCAGGACCTTCCGACTCGGGCCAAGTCGCCTCTCCAGCTGGGCGGTCGGGCGCTCCGGAGGGCAGACGGGGGACCGGTGTGAGCAGTCAGGACACGCGAGTCCGGGAAAATAACCGAAGGCAGGAGGCACCCGGATCTCCTCCTGAGGTCTGGGAGCCAGGGCGGGACCGCGCCGAGGGCCGACAAGGGCGGCACGGCTGAAGGACGAGCGCGCGGCTCCCGACAGGTGCGCACGGCGGGACCCTTCCCGGGGGAAGCGCGACCACACGGCCGGCGGCAGAAGCCCGGCTCCGCGCAGCCGTCCTCCGGGCTCGGGGCCTCCCCGGCCGCGGGCGGGACTCGCAGATCCGGCCACGTGACGGCCGCAGGCGCCACCTCGGACGGCCCGAGGGCTCGGCCCCGCGCGCCCCCCGCCCCCGCCTCGGCGGCCCGGAGCCCGGGGCGAGCCAGGCCCTCCCCCCGCCCCTCCACCGCGGGCGAGCCGGAGCCGGGCGGCGCCGCGCCCAGGGGCGGACCCCAAACTTTCCTCCGACTCAAAAGCGGCGGCGCGGAGCCCGCTCCGCCCCTGCCCTGCGTCCGGCGCCCGGGCCGCTAGTCCCGCTGCCGCGCTGCCCGCCGCCGCCATGGCCAAGCCCCTGACGGACCAGGAGAAGCGGCGGCAGATCAGCATCCGCGGGATCGTGGGCGTGGAGAACGTGGCCGAGTTGAAGAAGGGCTTCAACCGGCACCTGCACTTCACGCTGGTCAAGGACCGCAACGTGGCCACCCCCCGCGACTACTTCTTCGCGCTGGCGCACACGGTGCGCGACCACCTGGTGGGCCGCTGGATCCGCACGCAGCAGCACTACTACGAGAAGTGCCCCAAGGTACCGGCCGCGGGGCCCTCCCCACCGCGTCCTTGCCCCGCCGCGCTCCCCGCGGGCGACGGCCCCCGAAGGCCCACGTGTCGGGCGCGGTGGGCCGCCCCGGGCCGACCCCAGCCCCACCCGAGCCGCCGAGCCCTGGGCTCCTGGGGCGCCTGGGGGGCGGACGCCCGGCCCGCTCGTCTGTCCGCTGATTTCACACACGCGGGAGCACCTCCGTCAGCATGGGCAGGGGTCCGGGGCGCCTCCGGTGTGCACGCCGGGCACAGTTCTAGGCCGCTCGGCCCCGAGCAGAACCGACGGCAGCCGCGCTCGGGCTAAGTTCAGAGTTTAGGGACGGGAGACAAACAGACGCCGTCAAATGGTACTGAGAGCGGGGACTTGGGGGGGGCAGGAAAGAAGAATCAGTCGAACGAAGGTGCCGCACTGCCCCCAGATCCTTGGCAGGGGCTGGCCTGGGGGATGCGTGCATGACCCGGGCTTCTCGTGCGGTCTGCGCGAGCTGAGGAGGGAGGGGCAGAGGTCCCGCCCCGCAGTCAGAGCTCCGCCCCGTCACTCCCACTAGTTGCGGCGAGTGGCGTGTGGCGCTCCTGCACTTCCTTGTTTCCTGCGGGGTGGGGGCCGACGGCCAGGACATGCCCTGACTCTAAGACCCACCCCAGGAGCAGCTGGGCAAGGCTGTGCACAGACCACCCCTATCCACTGCTCGGGGGCTGGAGTGCGAGGTTCCTTAGGGAGCTTTTGTGCGCACAGAGGGACACGATTTCCACCTGGCCAATCTGGGAAGGTGCGGGCGGGGGAGGCAGGAAAGGACCCGGCAGGGAGAGGTATTGTGTTGTGGAGAGCAACGTGGGTGTGAGAATGTATTGGAAGAAGAAACTGGAAAAACTGGCTGGGGCCATATTGGAAAGGGTGAAAGATATATCCAGGAGGCAGTGGGAAATGCATATAAACATCTATTAGGGATATTTTAATATGTAAAAACATGGGGGGGGGGGAAGACTAGTCCAAAGAACCCGTGAGCAAAAGAAAGTTCTTGTAATAAGAAACTACAGCTGTTACAAAGCTTTCAAATGCTTCTGCAGCCCAGAGGCCTAAGCCTCTACCCAAAGGTGGCGACTGCTAAAATATAATCGTAGAAAACACTTGGTGTATACTTATATTTACTCTATCTTCTTTATTTGCATAGAAGGGACTACACCTCCCATTAAAAATAATTTTTTTAAGCTTCTAAACTGGAGAGTGAGAGGATGAGCCCTATTTTAAAACCCACCCGCACCCCCCACACACACACACCCCTCCATAGCCTCTAGCACCATAGAATTTGCTCACCTCGTGTGTCTCTCCTCCCTTGGCTTATCTGGTACTTTATTGTTCTCCTGTCCTCTGGCTAGTTTTTCACTGGACAGCACTTTCCTGCCTGAGTGCAGGTGTAAACCAGGTATTCTGACGGTGATACGCCGGGGTTAGAACAGCGAACAAGATTCATTCCACACATTAACAAAGGATCTCCTCTGTGGCAGTTGTTCCCCTAAGCAGAAGGTCCCTGCCCTCATTAGAACGCAGAGTGGAGCCCGTAAGTGCGTCCAAGCTTTCCTCCCATCGCCCCTGTTCTCTGGTAACTGTACAGATGAATCCCAGACCTGGACCTCCAGCGTGAATTCCTTTTCAAACTCCATTCCTACATCTCTGAGTGCTCAGTGAACTCAAACTCAAATCATCACCTGTCTGAATCCTGGCCTATCTTCTGTTTGTAATTTTAATGGCATTGCCATCCTGACAGTCACCCGGACACAAAACGTGAGTCTCACCTTTGATTTCCTCCTGTATTCCCCATTCAGCAAGTTGCCAAATCCTGTTGGTTCCTGTGGGTTCTCTTGAAATTACCCACTCTCTTACATTCTCCCTCCTCTGCGCTGGAGGCCCATGCTACGGGTGTATGAAGTAGACCCCTATGTGGTAACCTTGCTTCCCACAGGCGGTAATGCTGGCATCATGCAGCCGAATATGGGCTAGCTGTTGTGTTTCATTTGGCCAGCAAGACACCTTTAAGCAGTTAAATTTTCAGTGCCCTCAAGCAGGACACATACACACCAGTACTTGGCCCAGGACTCCTCATTGCTTCATGTGACTCCCATTACACATTTATTTTCTCTGCCTGGCTCCGGAAGCCATTTGGGTATGCAATCCCATCTCCTTCCGTGTGCTGTGGTCCAATTAAGCTTCCTAAAGCAACACATCTTGCCCTCTGTTCAGATATCATGGCGCCCACTGCTTGTCACAGGCATACATTGAAGGCCCTTCTCAGTTCAGGTGAACCTGTCCCTCCTATCCTATCTCCCGTTACCCTCCTGGGCTCACCTTGCTCTCCCACCAAACCAATCTGCTGTTCCTGTCCATGTCCTGTACTCCCCACTTCTGGGCCTCTGCTCAAAATGCACCTGTCATTGGGATGCCCTCCCCCCCTTCATGTATCTCCATGCTCAACTCTTGCCTGTCCTACAAATCACAATTGTGTTGTCACCTGTTCATAGGTCTTCCCAGAAGTACTTGGGGCCTCTGAAAAAATAACATTATTTTTAAATACTGGTTATTGTTATGTCTTCGTTATCTTTACAGGCCTTTTGAAGATGTTCGCTTTATGTAAAATACACATAAAATATCAGTAATAGTAGTGCAGGCACGTGATTTATAAGGTGTGTTGGAGATGTTCAAATATTTTACTACCAGGAGTATGTTTTAAGTGTTTAGAGATCATTGACTTAGAAGATAGAGTATGTCAGTTTTTCAAGGTCTTGTATATCTCCAAATATGAGGTGAGGTTTCCCTCCCAAAAAATTATTTAAGTGAAAATAGGAAATCACCTTAAATTCATGCATTTGTAAAGCCTATCATGTAATGAGGTACTTTTTCAATTACTTTATTTTAAGCAAGAACATTTTTTAGGAAGATCTTGAAATGTCCTAAAATGTGTGAAGTCCATGATAATTTGGAATCACTAAAAGGGAAGCAAAGAGGGGCACCTGGGCGGCTCAGTCGTTTAAGTGTCCCACTCTTGATTTCTGCTCAGGTCGTGATCTCAGGGTTGTGAGGTCCAGGCCCCCGACTCTTGATGTGGGGCTCGGTGCTCAGCAAGGAGTCTGGTTGTCCCTTTCCCCTGCCAACCTCCCCCTTGCTGGCTCTCTCTCCCTCTCTAAAATATGTAAACAAAACCTTTTTTTAAAAAAAAAGGGAAGCAAAGAAATTTAACACAGATGTAGTCATCTGGGGGTGTGAACTCACAACTGCAAGTGTTGGGAACATATACTGTATTTACAAACAAGCTTTTTATAACCCTCTAAAACATAAACGAGCAATGCATAGTGGTTTTATTATTGAGATCATGGATACATAGAGAAGAATGGGAGAGACTGCCCTGATGTTACGTAAACGTGGCTTGTGGCTGGAGATAGTCTTTCCTCTGACGCAGTAGCCTCGTATGCAGGGGCGTATCCATGGAGGGGAGTGGGGTCGTACACCTCTTTGGCCTGTTTCCCCCTCAGAAAAGATACCTTTTCCTGACTCAGACAGAGGCAGCTAATAAGCTGATGAGGGCCTTAATGACAGCATTATAGATATTCAAACACCTTGGATAAATATAATGAGGATATGCTCTGGAAAATCATGTTATATGACCCACTAAGATATGGTTGTTGACAATCTGTGGGAACACTTAGAATTCAGTTGTTTCATAAGATGAAAATGGGAAAAAGTGAAAATTCTACGTTGACATTTTCATATAATATTTTTAAATATATATGTGTAACTAATGAGTTAAATATTATAATATGCATTTGTGATAGTGAGCTATATTCTTTTTATATTTTGGGGTGGACCAAATAGTTTTCTTTTGCTTTCTTCCTATTGGGTAATGAAGGAATCCCTAAAATTTGAAGTGACTTTATATTGATGCATTTATAGATGTTTGTTGTTTCATGTTTGGTGGAAAAGAAAAGGGGAAGTGATATGGGAAGTAAGGTATTGTGAAAGGGGTTGATGAAGTTACTGATCTTCGTTATTTTTTTTTTACTTAGTAAACTTAGCTTGTATTTTGAAAGGTTTTGGGCAACTCTGACCTTGGCACCTTTCACTTTCATCTCAAATAGTATTTACCTGGCTTTATGTCAAAGGCAAACAGTTGCTAAGTTGATAGAGAAAGTTCCCATTTCATCAAGAACAAACACCAATAAACCTGAGGTAGTCTTTTGTTATTGCCAGACCACAGCCTTTCTAGAATGATTTTATTCTAGAATAATTAGCTATACTATTGCTTGTAGCAATCAGACACCCTGGCTATGTTCTAGCCACTGTGTGTATCTTGAAGGAGTTACACGTTTCTGGAGGAGTTGAGATATCACAGTCAAACCCACCTGACTCATATAAATATGTTACAAATGGGTGATGAGCTATGGCAGTCTGACTTCTCTTTGTCCAAAACATATGCTTAATTCATGAGGCTCAGGAACAGGGAGGAAACACACACAAAAAACATTGAATCTAATTAGTTGGATGAGTTTGCTTTTTTTTCCTCCCTGGGGTTAAAAACTACTTTGCCAAAAATGGGTATTAAAATGGTTTTTCTCAAAGCCAGTTGTCAGTATTGCTTGTATTCAGCCTTTCATCCATCTTCGAGAGTCTCATTTGAACCTGTCTTAGTCTCTCCTGTTTGTTTCTCATTGGTGACCTTTTGTGTTTTTATGTTGGCCTTACAGCACTGACATGACCTCTCTTTGTTTCAGAGGGTTTATTACCTCTCTTTGGAATTTTACATGGGCCGAACATTACAGAACACCATGATCAACCTTGGCCTGCAGAATGCCTGTGACGAGGCCATTTACCAGGTACGTTGTCTCCATATTTCTTTCATTCTCTCCCCTTAAATTTCAAGTTCAATTCAGGAACCTTGGGAATGTAGCACCAAAAAAAAAAAAAAACAGGATGAAAAATTGCTTCTTACCAATGGCTATTACAATTAGAAATATAAACTAGTGGAGATCTCTGGTTTAAGAGAAACTAAGTTAGAGGGGCGCCTGGGTGGCACAGCGGTTAAGCGTCTGCCTTCGGCTCAGGGCGTGATCCCGGCGTTATGGGATCGAGCCCCACATCAGGCTCCTCCGCTGGGAGCCTGCTTCTTCCTCTCCCACTCCCCCTGCTTGTGTTCCCTCTCTCATTGGCTGTCTCTATCTCTGTCGAATAAATAAATAAAATTAAAAAAAAAAAAGAGAGAGAGAGAAACTAAGAGAACTGGTTTTACCTCAAGAGAATTTTCTTCTGCAATCAGTTTTTTGGTTTTTTTTTAAAGATTTTATTTATTCATTCGACAGAGATAGAGACAGCCAGCGAGAGAGGGAACACAAGCAGGGGGAGCGGGAGAGGAAGAAGCAGGCTCCCAGCGGAGGAGCCTGATGTGGGCCTCGATCCCAGAACGCTGGGATCACGCCCTGAGCCAAAGGCAGATGCTTAACGACTGCGCCACCCAGACGCCCCTGCAATCAGTTTTTGACAGCTTTCCCTAGCAAATTACATGTTAGGAATTAGCCTCTGAACAAGCCTTTTAAATGTACCTGAGTCCCTACTATCAGAATCACAAGTTTTCCTTTGGGCTCCCATCTACTTTTGTTTTTTGTTAAAAGAACTTATTTTTAAGTAATCTCTGCACCCAGCATGGGGCTCAAACTCACAAGCCCGAGATCAAGAGTCACCCACTCCACCAACTGAGCCAGCCAAGCCCCCCTCCTATCTAGTTTTAAAAATGATCAAAGTTTGACTCTTATTCATATATCAAGGCAACATGTATAAATAATAAGTTTTTAAAATTACATCGACATACTTCCTTTACTGCTTAATGAGATGTAAAATACACTTCCTCCTTAAATGAGGAGCTCCAGGTCTTAAACTTAATATGCTAATTTGTTTTTACAGAACATATTTAACTGTTTCTCCCCTGAGCTTCAGGGATCTCCGGGCCAAAAAACAAATAGTTCTTAATCCTTTTCATGTGACTGCAAGGAGCCATGTGTATTTGCAAAGACACGTTCTAAATGAGAGACCATTGAAACTGCTCCTTTTCCTGGGCCTGGGATTGTCTCGTGTGGCCAGCTGCTGTCACGAAGGGCTGGTTTCCTTCATGGCGGTTAGGTATTTTCTCTAAAAGAATCATTGCAGCTCCCCTCCGTTTCCCTTGTCTTTGCCTCCCCCGCTATCAGGTGAAAGTAATACACCTCCCTGGCCTGGCATCTAACCAGGTGGGTGAAGTAACCCCGGTCCACGTCCTCAAGGTGTGCAGCCTACTTCAGACTCCGTGTTTAGAACTGGAGAAACCCTGGGTGTTAGCATGAGCACTGAAGGGTTTCCAAAGTGGCCTCTTCTTCACTGTTACTTGTTCACAGCTCCTCGATTCATGTAGTCATGTGACATTACCTGAGTTGCTTCCCCATTGTGTTGTTGGCTTGCACAAGGACCCCCGGACATTGTGTTGTTGGCTTGCACAAGGACCCCGGAAACTCTAGTCACCAGGGAGCACATTTGAAAGCCCCTTCAAAGATAAACGGAGGCAAAGCCATTTTTGAACTCTCAGACGACTGAGTTATCAGGACTCGTGTGGGAAAGCCACTTTTGGTGTAAGGGGGGGATCCAAGTAGCTGGCAACTGGGGCATCAACTTCAAGCGTGGTTCTGATCGACATGGATGTTTGTACATGTGTAAATTATGTTCCCATTTTTAAATGATGTCTAATTTAATGGCTTGCATCACTTTCAGATAAGAATACAGTCATTTTCACAACAAACCATTGTTAGCCAAGCATGGGCTAGATTACTATCTAGTCAACAAAGGAGAGGTCATTTAATTTATCTAGCCATCGGTTTCCTCATTGTTAGATGAACAGCCCAAAGTGATCTCCAGGACCGCACAGCCCTGACAGGAGCCCACACTGGTGCCAGTGGCCTCTGGCTGTGCGAGCCGAACGCTTGGGGGGCAGGGAGCTGGCTGGCCGCCAGTTCTATCCATCACCAAGGTCACAGATGTTCATTGGCCTCCCATAGTCTTTTGCCCACCTTAGAGAAAAGTAGAGGATTTTCGCCCTCGTCCATCTGGCCCTCAGAGCTGTTTCCTGGGCTGCTATCTGGTCCCAGTCCTCATGGGCAGTGACTTAGTAACTGGTTTTGGGTTAACAACCATTGACCCTACTGAGTAAATATGTTGTGGTCATGAAAAGATGAACTTTAGTCCATCCCAGAAAGTCTGACCTCATACTTCTTGATAGTTTTCAAAATCCTTCAGCCCGATTAGTGTCAGTGTGGTGCTGGACCGTCCCTGAGATTTTACCCCTATGGCACAAAAAAATAATAATAATAATTTTAAGAAATAGTAATAGCTCACATTTATTGAGAAATATCTGTTTGGGGTAATTCTAAATGCTTTGTTTGTATAAGCTCATTTAATTCATAACAGCCCTAAATCAGGCAGATACTGTTATCCTCATTTTTTTTAAATGAGAGAGGAGATGCATAAGGAGATTTATGTTGCCCGGAGTCAGAGAGCTAAGAAGTAACAAAGCCAGTAATGGACCTTTAGAACCCACACTTCTTCCCACGCTGCTGCTGGGCCATCTCGTATGGTTTGCATCTGCAGCCACCAGCCTCTGATGCCAGAACACTCCGAGGGAGCTGACAGTTGAGTCCACAGAGGGCCCTGCCTGGCCGACCCAGAGATGGAGGAAGTGACCGTGCTTCCTGAAACGGCCTGCATTTGTGTCTGCATCCAATGTTGCTGTCCTTTTGTCTCTAGCTTGGACTGGATATGGAGGAGTTGGAAGAAATTGAGGAGGATGCCGGGCTTGGCAATGGCGGTCTTGGCAGGCTTGCTGGTAAGTGCCATCGTGAAGGTGTGATGTGTTGTCTCGCCAGTTGCCAGCTTCTCAGATGCTGTCCGTGCCCATGCGTGGAAGAACCAGACAGGCTCTCTAGGAGGAGTGCAAGGTGTGACCCGGCTGCAGATGTCTTTGTCTTTGAGTTTGCACCATGGTTTGATCAGTTCTACACAAAGAGCAGAGAAGGGAACTTGAACCAAAGAGACGTTGCTTAAAACCCTTGGAGACGTTGCTTAAAACCCTAAAGTTAACCAGCTCCTTCCTGTGCACGTCAGGGTTTCCAAAGTGGCCCCTTTCCTTCATTGTTATTTGTCCACAGCTGCTCACTTCACACCCTTGTGAGGTGTGACCTGAGTTGTTTCACCATAGTGTTGTTGTCTTGTGCCCTTGACAGTCTGCTTTCTGATTGACTGGTAGGCAATGATACACTTACTATATTATTGCTATGATTTAGTCCATTAATACCTTTTGTATGGATGCAATTTGAGTGGTTTATCTAGGAAATGATTTTTCAACAAATGTAAAGGAAAACATTAAAAAGATAATACCAACTCCATTAAATTAAAAATATGCTTCCCTGTGACCAAGCAATTCTACTTCCTGATATTTAAAGATATACTCAACACATGCACAAGGAGGCATGTGAAAAAATCATTACAGTATTGTCTGTTAAGGCAAAATATTAGAAATAACCTAACATCCCTTGATCTAAGCATAGGTGAATAACTATTGGAACATGCGTGCTGCAGAAAACTATGCAGTAAAAGAGTAAACACAATACAGTGGATCCCTATGTGCTTGTCGGGGTAGACCTCTGAGGGGGAAGGGAAGCAAGTGGTACTAAAAGCAACCCGGTGTGATACTATTTATTTTTCTAAAAATTAAATATTTTCTGTAAGCATGTGTGTAGATCCATAGGGAAAAAAGTCTAGAATTTGAAATACTAAACGGCCCCCTCTGATCTTCCCTAGAGAGGAGCGCAAAATTGGGGATGCTCACCCTGTCTGTAATGTTTCAATGTTTTTTACAATGAGGATGTATTACTTGTGAAATTTATTTTTTTATTTTAACTCCAGTATAATTAACATACAGTGTCCTTGTGAAGTTTAAATTGAATAATAAAAATGTACCACCATACATGTCTTTATCAGGTTGCTCTCTATGAAAAATAATCTGTTTCTTCTTTTTCAGAAATACTTTCAGTATCTCTTAATTTTACACACACTTTCAAGTTACTGGAAATCCATTTGTGTGTGTTTCATGGTGTTTAACCCTTACTGCATTGCTGCAGGTGCACTAACATTGCTATAGTATTAGAGATACTATCTAGTAAAGTCAACGACCGGGCAGTTTAGCAGGCTTTCCGCGAGGCTGTGGGAAGACCAGCGGAACCACGGCACACACCTCGAAGAATGACAACCAGCCTGCCTTGCATTTACGTCAAGCCCCAGCCCTGTTTGTTGGCTGGGTTAACCCCACTCTGTGCCTGATAGTAATGACCCGGCTCCTTCAGTTGGCTCATGAGGTCAAAGAGTGAAGTGGTGAACAAGGCTGAGTGATTCTCATTAGATGCCTTCATCTTTGACCTACTAGAAAGGTTGAGACCCCATTCTGGTCAGGCTCTAAGAATAATTTGATCAAGACCCAGGAAAAGACAAATGGCCACAGCTCTGAGAGAGCAGGGACTGGAGTAGAGGCAGGCCGCGGGAGCATAGGGACTGGAAGACCATGGTGAGATTACATTAACTTGAAGGCGTTGGCCTGTGGCCTTTGTGGATTCTCCATTTTAGAGCCCCACCGTGAACCTAACTCATCCCATTTCTGTTTGATCTCCAAATGTTCTTTCCAGTTTTAGATCCTATTGTACATTTCCTCATTTTCTGTATATTTCTCAGTTCAAATTCCTGAGAAGGACAATCAGATTGGTGTAACCCCTCAGCTTGCACCTGGCCACAACACAGATCCTGCCAAGCCTTTTTTGTTTTTTAAAAGATTTTATTTGTTTATTTCAGAGAGAGAGAATGAGAGAGAGAGAAGGGGCAGAGGGAGAGGGAGAAGCAGCTGAGCAGGGAGCCCGAGATGTGGGGATTGATCCCAAGACCCTGAGATCAGACCTGAGCCGAAGGCAGATGCTTAACCTACTGAGCCAACCAGGTGCCCCTGCCCAGCTTTTTGATTGGCTGCTCTGGATCAGGGGCTTTGTCATCAATGCTACTGACTATAAGTAACAGAAAATCTAACAAAAATTGGTTCAATCAACAAGGATGTGTGTTATCACTGACTAAACCAGGAGTCCAGAATTTGGGCCATTCCAAGATGAGTTTATTCAACAGCATGACTCTGTCAGAACTCGGGGTCTTTGCGGTTCTTTTGGCTTTCCTCTCATGGAAAAAAAAACACGGCAGGAGCAAGGAAATCTTTCACTGCATCTAGCAGACTTCCTAGCACCTCTCAATAGATCGTAGGTCATTGCGGGCCCTTGCCAAAACCAACCACTGGTGAAGGAAATAGAATTACTACGATTGGCTTAGAAGCTTAGACCAAAGCAAGATTCATTTCCTGGCCCAGGCTCCCTGAAGCATATGGCCACTTGATATCTGAACAACACTGGAATTCCACTGGCCAGAAAAAGAGTCTGCCACAGATGTCCAGCTAGTTGGTGAGGTGGTCCCATGTAAATTATACTCTCCTGGGACCATCTTTTCAAGCAGGGGGCCATAGAAACAGCTTTCCTTAGAAAGGGCAGTGTGAGTGACAGACACAATAATGGCTATGTCTAAGACAGGCCAGCTTCCTTATCTGTTCTCAAATGAAATGCCGACATATACGCGGTGTTACTTCTAGGTGGCGAGATAGTAAATGCTGTTTGTTTTCCTCTGTATTCATTGTTGTATTTTCTAACTTTTCTATAATATTCATATAAATGTTATTTTAAAGCAATTAATACCCACTGCACAGCCGTCTCTGTGTTTTAAAATATAAATGTGGTTTCTCAGAGAAAAAATGTTTTGTGGCTGCCATGTTTTTTAAAGAAAGATAAAATTTGGACTAACCTTGATGACTCTGCCTTTTGCCTGTGTTCTCTTTAATTTAGCCTGCTTCTTGGATTCCATGGCAACCCTGGGGCTTGCAGCCTATGGATATGGCATCCGATACGAATATGGAATCTTCAATCAGAAGATCCGAGATGGATGGCAGGTATGTGACCCAGCTCTCAAAATTTTGTTATTAAAATACTTCTCCTTTGTAGTATTCTGGGTGACTTATAATTTATAGACATTTAACATAGAGCTTTTCTAATATCTCTGGCATTTGACTGTCATCAGTGAAAACTATCAGTCTTCCCCCTTTGGGATGTGAGCTCCCGAAGAGCAGAGAGCCTGCCAGGATCGTTCAGCACCAGGTCCATAAGCAGCGCCCATAGTGCCTGACTCACGAGAACACGCTGAGAATACTCACCACTGGCCCCTGGCTGTGGATGCCCTCCAATGTGTGACATGTGTTCTCTGCAGCACGCACGATGGGAAGCACATCTTTTGACTGTTGATTGTCCCCTGTAACTTGATGGTAGGAACATGCTGCTGTTTTATAGGTGGGCAACCAAGACTCTTAGGAAGTGAAGTTACCTCAGATGGCCCTGCTGGCAAACATGGGTCCATACCCCAGACTCCCAGGTCCATGTTCAGTAGTTTCATCTCTACGGAGTCTTGCCCTCCTTAATATGCTTATCTTACAAGACGTGTAAGTTCACTGTTCTAATTTTTTTATAAGTTGCAAGCAGGCAGTCTTGCAACGATTATGTCAAATAAATCTGGCACATACTTAATACGTATAATCATAGTGTTCCACAGAAATTTGCACAATACAAATGACTCTCATCAGATTTTTATATAACCAACCTGGATTCTTAGGTATTTGTTTCTGTTCTCTTTGGTCATTCTTTGAGTCTACAATCACCCCTAGTGTGGGTCGTCTTCCCTGATGCTAAGTGTGATTTAGACTTTCTCTCTCCCTGTCTTTTTCCCCTACACACACACACACATCATTGACAAAAAGTTACTGGATTCGATTTCTAAAAAGCCCACATTCTCTGTGCCCCTCCCACATTTCCATGAGTCAGTCTGAGAAGGCAGAGTGCTCCGGATTGGATGGGGGGACCTAGGCTGGAGCTAATCCCAAGGGAGAGAAAGGATGAGAATAAGCTTAGTGTCAACCCCATTCTCCTTCTCCTTCCTCAGTATTTTGACACTCTCTGAACCAGGAAGAAGGAACTAGAAGGTTTGATGTGATGAGAGAATGGGCTAAGGAAAAAGTCTCAGAAGGAGAATACTGACTGCATATTGAAAGACAAACATATTGAAAGACAAACTTCCAAATTTTGTTGAGGACCAATGGATCTTAGGTTACCCTAAATAAATTAGAAGGCAGCATTGTGTGGAAAAAACCATGTAGGCCCTACTTGAGATCTCATTTCGAATTTGAGGCCTAAGTGCAAGTCATTACCCCTGTGTGGTGTGTTGCTTTGATTAGGTTACCTGACCTCTCTGAGCCTCAGTTTTCCCATCTGCACAATGGAGATACCAGCTGCACGAAACCATTATGAATATATATAAAATGTCTGGCAGACAGGCACTCAGTAAAATCTTAATTTTGCCTAAGAAAAGAGGATAATTTAATAAATAGTGGTATTATATGATATTGATATAGTTATTAACATATTTTTATTAATTTTAATGAAATGGGAAGTTGTTTATGTTCATTGAGAAAAGGAGGTATGAGATCATATTATGACCTATCCAAAAGAAGCCAAAAAGGTAAAGAGAAAGCACTAGGAAAAAAATACATCAAAGCTTCAACAGTCATTATCTCTGGGAGATGAGATTACAGGTGCCTTTTACTATCTTATATTTGCTCTTCCGCTGACTCATATTCCATCAGAAATGCATATGTTATAATCACAGAAGTTACACAGACAAAATAATGGGTTCCCTTCCTCAATGAAGGAACCTAGAGTTTCACTGTGAGAAACCTAGGTTAGTGAGCATTTCCGGAATGACCAACATTTTGACACCTTCTGACCAAACAAGACATGGTATCCATTCTCACTCTTTGAAAGTATCCTGTGTGGTACTCATTATACCCCCGAATGTTTAACGATTTCCTTTCTTGTCTCTTTCCTGTTCTGTGAAAAATTCAAAAGAAACCCTGCAAATCCCTCTTTAAAAAATTTTTTTCAAGTGCTTTTTCCCCAGAATTTAATGAAAGTTCACTCTTTTAAAATCATATCTGCCAACTTTGTTACTGTTCAAAGGCCTTTATTCTAGGAAACAGTCCCTTTCTCTCCCATCAGACCCAGGAAGTGTATGTTTTTAGTGTCCATAGAAAACAGAGACTACATGACGTTTGCTAGTCTCCAAAGCTGATCTCACTCGCCATCATCGCTACTCTATGACTGGAAACTGAGTCAGAAAAACTCATCGTTTTCTTTACCATATCCACTGTTGAGTGGGATAGGATTTTAACACCATTCTGTTAAAAAAGAAACTATTTCCATAAAACACAAAAAGTATCTTCCAGGAAAGCAGTGAGCGTCTTGAGGGAAGGGCTTGCCCCCCCCCCCCATCAGATACATCATTGCTGAAGAAAATGGCACAAGCTGGAAAGATTTTTTTTTAGGTAGGCTCCACACCCAACGTGGGGCTTGAACTCATGACCCCAAGAACAAGAGTTGCCCGCTCCACCAACGGAGCCAGCCAGGCACCCCGAGCTGCGAAGATTTTTAAAGGTTGATGGACTTGTAGTTTTTGAAGTCTCTCTTCAAGGAAGATTTACAATAATCAAGTGTTCATTGTGAACCCCCTAAGTAAAATAATTTTATTGCCAAAATTCTTGACTTAACAAAATTAATGAACTCGAATGGGGATTGTTGAAACTTTGTCAGTAGTGTTCTATGAAATAATTGGCCCCCGGAAGAAGGACAGAAAGACAGTTGCAACAGCCTCGCACTGAAGTTGGACAGTCACATGTGCGTCTGCGTGGAGTCAAACAGTACCTGCTAGAGACCTTCCCTCTCTCAGAACCCGAGCCAAGCCTGCACAACTCACACTGCCCAGCAAGCCCCTAGTTACTACCACTGTCGAATTCCTGGGGTTCCCCAGAGACGGTGTGCCATCATTCGTGCCATCGCAAAGCAGTGCGGGTTTGCTCTCGAGTTCTCCACGTCCTGTGTACCCACAGCTGCGGCGGAAAGCATTTCTCAGGCTGCGGGCCTCACGGAGCCCCCGAGCGCACCTCTGCTCCTGCGCCGGCTGCAGGACAGGCTCCGTCGATCGGTTGCTCTGGGCAGGGGCCAGGTGCGGCTGCCCCCTCGCCCGACTGGCCCCGGCTCCTAGCTCCCCGACCCACCCCTTTGGGTCAGTTCTCTTTCATGGGGTGTTCGGGCCACGCAGGCTCCCCACCCTTCCCGTGGCCGCGCACGGTCGTGTCGTGCCGTCGGGGGTCCCCGGCTCTGCGGAAATCTGCATCTCCAGCCCCGCTTGTGGATTCCTCGGGAGAAAGCGACGTAGAGAAGACGTTCATCGCCTTTGCACGGCGTCCGTGGCTCTGGGGGGGCACTTCTCTTTTCTCCTCTGATCTGCTCAGACCAGCTGGTGGGGATGGGACGTCTCTCCAGGGACCTGAAACGCCAGCTTTGGGCGACGGGGGCAGTTCCCATCCGATCCCTTGCCGGCCGGGAGGAGACGCCCCCTGAAGAGCAGCGAGCGTCCACTGCACGCGGAAGGCGGCCATCTCTCGGCGGGGGCTCCGTCTTCCCGCGCAGCGTCCCGGGCACGTCGGCCATCACTCGGCGGCAGTTCTGTCTTCCCGCGCAGCGTCCCGGGCACGCGGAAGGCGGCCATCACTCGGCGGCAGTTCCGTCTTCCCGCGGAGCGTCCCCGGCACGCGGAAGGCGGCCATCTCGCGGCAGGGAGACTTAGAGCGCCGGTTAACAGCACCACGGGTACTGCGCCGGCTGGTGCCTGTCGCCCTGCCCGCCCTGGCCGGGGCAAACGCAGCCTGTCGGGCCGTGGGAGGGGGCGGCAAGCCCGCTCTGCGGTGCACACGCTGCTTGAGAGGGAAGCCGTGCGGCCTCGCTGCCCCGTCCCGCGGCCTGTGTGCAGGTGTGTTTGCAACAGTCCCCGTGCTGCAATGAGTGTCCTCCGGTTACAGCAAGCCGTGTCCGCGCTGACCCGTATTTGAAAACCCCCACCCGCCCTTGCCTAAGAGCACGGAAAGTGCTTTGTAAGTCAGGGCGTTCGGATCCTTTGTGGGTGTTCTCCTTTATTTGTGCGGAGTTCCTAGTTATTAACACAAGCTAGTGCACTCTGGCTTCACTAAAGCGTAACCACTGATGAAGTTCAGCGTTTCCGTGTTAAATGTTTATCTTATTTTTTGTTGTTCTCTTTCTGACTAGATTAGCAGGAGTCTAACTTTTGAGTTGCAGTTACTGACTTCGTCATATCACTATGTGCGGCCCCTGGGGACTTGTTAAAAATGCAGAATTTCAGACCCCTCCCCAGACTGCCTGAGAATCTGCATGTTCACAAGGTTGGATCAGCTGATGAGCTCACACCCCTCTCCAGCCTTGCCTCGGCTTCACGCTGCCTGTGAAGCATCCCCCTGCCTCCCCCGTCTCTCTAACTCCCAGATCTGCAGTTTACAGATGTTGTTTCTATGAGTCCCCTTTTCATTCACCACCATGCTGGGACTTAGTGTTAATGGGAAGCTCACTGGCTTTCTTGCATAAAGTCATGATCAATGTTTGAATAAATGCATGTGGATTTCCTTGTCTGTCTGTTGACATCAGTGTTTTGTCTTTTGTTATCTCAAAAGACAGTAGCTGTGTTTCTTTGTCTCCACACTGTGCCTGGGGCAGGCATGGGATTCATATTTAGGTGGTAGTCATGAAATATCCAGCAGTGTGTCATAATTCATAAACAAAATCTTCTTAAACTAAAGCTAGGTTTTCTAAGAGGGGGTAGGTGAGAAATCAAATAAGTAAAATAACCAGATTTGGGGTAATCTCTTTGACAAG
Organism: Ursus maritimus; assembly: GCF_017311325.1. Lineage (NCBI taxonomy): Eukaryota > Metazoa > Chordata > Mammalia > Carnivora > Ursidae > Ursus > Ursus maritimus. The sequence goes on along the minus strand of NW_024426230.1, from coordinate 24,538,526 downwards.
AGTACTTTGTCCTAAAAGCCCTTACCCCTCCTTTCTTGTCAAAACACAACTGCATTTTTTAAAAGATTTTATTTATTTTTTTAGAGAGAAAGAGTGAACAAGAGAGAGAGCAAGAGCACACAAGTGGGGGGAGGGTCAGAGAGAGAAGCAGACTCCCCGCTGAGCAGGGAGCCCCATGCAGGACTCCATCCCAGGACCCTCCCATCATGACCTGAGCTGAAGGCAGATGCTTAACGACTGAGCCACCCAGGCACCCTGCATTTGTAATTTATGTGTAGTATTTTAAAGCTTTCACTAATAATGTCTTTACTTTAAAAATACATCTCCCCTCTCCAATGTGTTTTTTGTGGTTTTGTTTTGGCATGTTTATTTGTTGCAAACCAAAATTCATTTGATGTCCGGAATACCCTAAATACAAATTATGGTTTTAATATTTTTTATGAGAAATATGTGGTTATAAATTAACATAAATACATGGGAAAATATTGAAATTGTCAATAAAATAAATTCCTTATGTATTAGTATATATTATTTTCAACATGAACCATAATTAATAGTTCAATATCAGATCAAAATTACTAAAGGGATTAAAGACTACAAAATGTAATAGTGTCTTGTATGTATACTGAAATAAGCTTTATTAAGAGAGCTGTTGGGCCACTTGGGTGGCTCAGTCAGTTGAGTCAGGGTCCTGGGATCGAGCCCCGCGTCGGGCTCCCTGCTCAGTGGGGAGCCTGCTTCTCCCTCTCCCGCTCCCCCTGCTTGTGCTCTCAGTCTCTCTCTCTCTTTTTCTCTCTCTCTGTCAAGTAAATGAATAAAATCTTAAAGAGAGACAGCTTTCTATGAGTGGTATTTCTTAACTGGTCTGTGCATTCTAGGCAAAAGAATCTTGACAGAAACCATCATGTAAGAGCCTTCATGCCCAGGTATCCAACTATAAACATCCCTGGATGGCCTCTCTCTATCCCTCAAGCTGGACAGTTGTATTCACAGATGTTAAGACACAGGCCTAGAACCCACACACTTAAGGTCAAATCTCAGCTGTACCATTTACTATCTGTGTGACTTGGAGCAAGTTACAATTTCCTCATCTTTAAAAAGGGAAAAATCATAGTTCTATCCTACAGGGTTATTGTATGAGAATTAAATGCTGTAATATGTATTGACAAGTATGATTGTTGTTGACTTAGGTTGTGATACTCTAACAAAGGTGAACTGAGTTTGACAGAATCAATAATCTTTCTTACCAAAACAGTATTCTTGCATTGATTTAGTCAAAGATATTTTTGATTGGATATAATTTGATTTGAGATAATGGAAGGTCTACATTTCCTGAAAAATGAATGCTTAGCTGTGTCCTTTTTGCAGGTAGAAGAGGCAGATGATTGGCTCAGACATGGAAACCCCTGGGAGAAGGCCCGGCCTGAGTTTATGCTGCCCGTGCACTTCTATGGAAAAGTAGAGCACACCAACACTGGGTCCAAATGGGTCGACACCCAGGTATTCACGATGTCCTTGTGCTGAGTATTTTGTATAGTACAGCACAGTGACTATGTAGCATAGAGGGGATGTGTATATGGTGTGGGGTGGTATATTGTGTACTGAATAATAGGGTATGTTTTTATCAATAAATCTGTTCCTTCTCTTAGTGAACCCACTCTTTGGAAACAAGGGAGCTGAGACCAAAAGACAAGTGACTTCCCCAAGGTCAAGTGACTTATCAGGGTCATTTGCAATTGGCTTGTTCAGAGATTAATCAATTCTGTAATCCTATGCTTAGTTCTCCAGTTTTATATACAGCTTTTGATACCAAGATTAAATAAATTTAATTGTCCTTCCTTACCTCACTGCCATAGATACATTTACTTGGGACTTCTCAGGTGAACATATTTTAAAACTAAAGTGTTTATTGAAAGGATTGCCAAAATTTTCATTCATTGCAAAGTCAAGAAAAATAATAGAAAATATTGCAAAGTGTATTGTTATTTTGTGCAAAATCACTTCTAGAGAAATAATGCTTGTGTCAATCTAAGTGGACTGAATTCATGGCTAGGTATTTATCCTGCCACTAGATTTGAGCATTACTTTGTTGCTGACCAGTTCACTTCTCACCACCCCCAGTGATGCTTTGTGCTCTGCTGTCTTCTGACTTCCTGATAAATAACCCCTATTAATTACTAGACTGCATTGTCCAATCTTTGGAGGCTCCACTTGAGACATTTGCTTAATAAGTATGATCTCAGGCTGGGAAGGATATGTCACTGGCCATTCTTTAAAAGCTAAAGAAAATGGTAAAGAGCAAGTTAATATTTTTAGTTGGCAAAATTGTGAGTGAAATTCAGTACTGTAATGCTAAATTCAGTTGGTTTTTGGATTATTCCCCATGAATAAATGCTTTATTTTATTTTAGAAGAACCAAGACCCATTTTATAGTTGACTTTTTTAACTGATAATTTATTCTGCTAATCCATGTACAGCTCTTCACAGTTCAGAAAAGTAAGACTATTTAAAAATGATTTTTCTATCTGAGGATGAATTTATTCAACATAGGAAATAGCAGATTAAAAGCTAAAATAGGTCATGATTGTGTAATAGTATAAGGAATAAACTATACTGTAATTTCAAGATAAGTTTCTCTTCTTCTAAATTTGGTTAAACAATAGAACACAATCTAAGTTGCAATTGGTTACAAATATAGTCAGGAGAGCTGCAAACAGATCAATCAATAGGCCCAAAGAATTCATACATGTATTTGGTGTTAAACTAGGGAGTATTTGGTACAGGTTTTGGTGTCTAAAACTCCCAGTGACTTCTGAGCCATCTAAATGTGTGCAGTTTACACAATCAGTCCTGGAAATATTCTGTTTACACGGGGTCCCACTGCTGGGCTTCCTTGCATTTACAGAGCACCTCTAAACATTTTCATGATACAGCCAGAAATGCAGCTAGAGACGATATTTTTCTGTGCCCACACAGGCAAGGTTATGGAACAGATGGAATATAAGGTAAGCTGCCTCCAGCCGTGCAGCACTTTATGGATTTCTGGAAGCCATTGCCCAAGTCAGCCCCAGGTCTGTAGCTGGTGAGGTCAGAGAGCATGAGGACAGGCATGGTGTGCACATGCTATGGGCAGCTTCCAAAACACCGAGCAATCTATTGCATTCGTGTGTCAGCTCGGCTCCTCTGGGAAACAGACACCAGAGAGAATTAGAAGTGCAGGTGCCATACTGGGGCAATGCCTGTGAATGACAGGTATGAGGGGGGACCTGTGAAGGAGGAGCCTCAGGAAGAGCCTCTGTGGGCCCTGTAACTCAGAGCAAGCAGCCAGGCTGATGGGGCCCGAGATTAAAGATTACTCCTGTGTAATTACTCCTAGCTCTCAAGATCCCATCACAATGGGAGCATCCCTAAGAAAGCACAGCCTCGGCTCAGCTGGGCTCGAGCTCCCAGGTGGCGTGTTCCGCCTGAAGTTCTCTAAAGGGACAGACGCCTCGATTACACTTCAAGGGTCAGAAGGACAAGTTTTGTGTTTTTGGTTTTTTTTTAAATATTTTATTTATTTATTTGACACAGAGAGAGAGACAGCGAGAGAGGGAACACAAGCAGGGGGAGTGGGAGAGGAAGAAGCAGGCTCCCAGCGGAGGAGCCTGATGTGGGGCTCAATCCCACAACGCGGGGATCACGCCCTGAGCCGGAGGCAGACGCTTAACGACTGCGCCACCCAGGCGCCCCAAGGGACAAGTTTTTTTTGAACCCAGACTCACTCCCACTCTGTGAACACCTTTTCGTGAAGGATCACAATGTGCTTTAAAAATCTCCAGAGACCTTTATTTCCTAGTAAAAGGTATTTAAAGAAGAGTGATTTATGACTTCGAGGTCGTGGTATTCATGGAAGCACGACTGACTATATGTGATTGACTGATACAGGCTCTAATGCTTCATTCATTCATAATCCAGCAGACCACATTAGAGAGGTTTGGGTAGGTTTCAACCCTACCACTGACTGTGACTGTGGGTAAACCACTTCTCGCTCAGCCTCATCCCTCTCATGTCCACAGTGAGTGGATTGCACGAAATGGTCTTAGCACCCTCCAGTCTGTCGTTCCCCTTCCTTCGAGCTTGACTGATGAGGCAGCGAATCGAAGTGAGTCTTTTCCCACATAAATTTTAAGTTCATGTGCAATACAGTTATCTTCCTGTTCTTTGTTTCAATGACTGTCACAAAGACCGAGCTAGATTTTCCAAAGCTCCCCCCTTACACCCATCTCAGCTAATTATCAGCTGATTTGTCAGACCGCTAAAATAACTCTTCTTCATGCAACTTTGAAAAATCTCGCATAGCATTTTCAACATCTTCTATAATCTATCTTCATATATTTCTGTTCCATTAATTTTCAGGGTATTTGAAATCAGATCACTGAATTACCTGCACTAAACTTACCCTGATTACTATTTTGTAATGGCAACAGGTTCACATTTGTCACTTCGCATGTCATATTTTATTATTCTCAGAACAACAGCTTCAATGAAACATGAACGAGCTGCATTCAGATCAGGGCAAGGGACACAAAGGGAAATCCACATGGGAAAGACAGAGTGGACCATCAGTCTCGATAGTTCCAGCCATCCAGATTGCGCCAGCGGGAGGCGGCTCCACATGGCCCCTCAGAACACCTCCCCCCAGACCTAGGACCTTCCATCTTGGTTTAGGCCTCCCACGGTCTGAGTCGGTGATGGAGTCAGGCACAGAATCCCTTGCTGTGTCCCGGCCCACTGTTCAGCCTACATCACCACACGTGGGAAACTGAGCAGCTGCTTCAATTTAATCCCACAGGTGGTCCTGGCCCTGCCATATGACACCCCGGTGCCTGGGTATATGAATAACACCGTCAACACCATGCGCCTCTGGTCCGCGCGGGCGCCAAATGACTTTAACCTCAGAGACTGTGAGTACAGCCTGGGCTCGCATGAATGTGTGTTTAATCTTTCTGATCTCAGAGGCAACCAGATCACCAGCTCTAAAAGAGGGCACAAAACAAGGACCGGGGGCAGGGACATAAATGGTTTCTGTGTATGTCAGTGTATGTAATCTTTCTGATCACTAATTAGTATCAAATTGAGCTTGAGAGAAAAGCCTTGAGTTTCCAATCAGAACTCTCCAGTGAAGAGCCATTTTATGGAGCACGTGTGGAGGACATTTTAAAAGCGGTCCTTCTGTCTGGCCCTCCCGGACTCTCGTACAAATCACAGCATGGAGGGTTGTGGAAATCCTTCTGGATTTTCAGGAGTTGTAGGAATCCCTACATCCACGTGGCAGGCAGCAAGCATCAGGTGAGGTCAAGGGGCTTCGTTAACAGTGGCTGGCTTGTCTATTTATTCATTTTTCTAACCTTCCCCTCAGTTAACGTTGGAGACTACATTCAGGCTGTGCTGGACCGAAATCTGGCCGAGAACATCTCCCGGGTCCTCTATCCCAATGATAATGTGAGTGGTCAAGCTTGCTTTCTCAGTGGAAACAGAAGCAGCCTATTTCAGAAGCACTTTTCCATAGCCCATAAAGCACATCTTCGATACTGATTTTTTTTTCTTCAGTGCACAATAATCTCCATATCTCTTCCTGAATTGTGTAGATTTCCCCTGCCACCCAAGTAAGGAAAACAAATTTGTATAATACAGAAGTCAGAATTGGTATTTTGCCCTAGACTAGTTGACCTCACAGCCAATTAGGAGGTTATGTCTGTACATTTCAAAACAAACCTGAATATAAAAGATGAAGTGAAGCACAGTGAATTACTGCTTCCCCTTTCCAAACAGAAGTTTCTCCCACGGAGTCAGAAGACCCTGGAGGTTTCCTGCCTGGCCTCTTCCCCTCACTGACAGGCTCTTCCCAGCCTTCTATGCTCAGGCGAGGTAGGGGATCTGGACCTCAGAGCAGACCCAGGAGCAAACACTTGTTTCTTACGCTACTTATTCATCCCTTGAAATCTTTTCTCATGGGTGATTATTCCTAATTTTTCAGTAAAAACAGCTTAGCTGAAATTAAAAAAAAAAAAGAATTTTAACATGGAACTGCATCACAAATGACCACTATGGATTCTTAGTTATTTTAAGTACACCTAGCTCTATCTTATATGTGGGTAAAATTATTTTCTTTTGAAGCTATAATGATTATTCTTTTAATAGTAAGTCTCAGAAACAACCAGATTAGTACTCTGCTCTGCAAAGACGGCACCAAGCAAGGATTGGGAGACTAGGATGTAAATGGTCCTTACAACCAGGCGTCTACTTAGCGGCAAACTGTTGTCTCTACAGAGAATGAAGTTTGCTGCAGCATTTTCAGAAACTGAATGGTATATGTTGTTTTCTCCTTTGAGAGAGACATTGTGACTTCGGTGAATGTCAGAAAAATCTCTGACCCAAAAGCAAAAAGTCATTTTGTTTCGTGGTCAGTTAAAATAAGAATCCTTCCAAGCGCTGCCTAGCCAAACCCAGCCTGCAGAATTATTTAATTGTAAGGGGCTTGAAATTCATCCTCTTATCTTCCGTAAGGACCAAACCTAACTTTACTCAGAAATAACCATCTACGGCAATTCACAGGGGATACGAACTTAGTATGGGGTGCAAAGTTAACTAAATTCATTGAGTAAAAGGTAGCTGTCAGGGTCATGCCTGTTTTTAAGTATGAGCTGATAAATCATTTTTGTACTGTAATTACAAAAACAAACTCATTCACTCTCCCCAACTTGGCCATAGCCCTCCTCCAACCATGAGTCCCTCTTCCAGGAATCTTGCAACTGCCGTCCCTCTGCAGCTAGTTATTTTTTTCCTTGCTTAAAGCTCTTTAAAGTCTTCAGATCACCCATAAGAAAAGTGCAGAATCTTAGATGTGCTCCCTAAGTTCCTCGGTGATGTGGTCATGAGTTCTCGGACGCATCCTCCATGATCTTGCCTGAGGTTCCCACTGTGCAGGACCGTTTGCTCTCATCTTTCTCACTTCCAAGAGAAGGCTCTTGCAGCTTCCTTCCTGGCAGAATTGATATTCGCTCCCTGGGTTCTGAAATTTGGTTGGGAGAAGAAGGCTGAGAGTCTCCACAATTTGGCATATAAACTTTCACTTAAACCCCTTCCCCCATTTTCAGTACAGAGTGGTGCCCCTGCTTTCGACTCTCCCTGCCTCCCTCCGGCCCAGAGACCCCTGCGTTACCATCTCGGGAAGGAGACTGCTCGGTTGGGGGAAACTGGGGATGAAGTCTGAGGCCGGCCGCTGCTTGGGCTCACGACTAACTTTTACCGCATCTTCTCCCCTCCTTCCAAAGGCACCGGTGCTGCCACGTCCAGAGCCTTTAGGGGCTTTGGAGCGCCAATTTAGTTGCTTTTTGGCTCTTCTCTTCTAGCAGGTCGGGATTCAGTTTTCCTGGGTCTTCTGGCCCAATTACCACTCACCCATCTATTTTTCAGCTTCGAAAAGGTTGTTGGTGTTGTCTTGTCTCCCATTCCCCTCATCCTGTATTTGTATGCCTTCTTTAGACCCCTTTACATTTCAGGGAAGAGCAAAGTCTGAGGCTTGGCCTTCAACCTGCCCTCCTCCGCCAGATGTCCTATGAGCGTTAGGCTTCAAGGTCTCTGGGCAGGAGATCCCCCGCATATTTTGGCCACGCCTCACAGTGTGAACCACTCTCACTCCGTCTCTCCGGTTTGAAGTTTTTTGAAGGGAAGGAGCTGAGATTGAAGCAGGAGTACTTTGTGGTGGCTGCTACCTTGCAAGATGTCATCCGACGCTTCAAAGCCTCCAAGTTTGGCTCCACCGACAGGGCCAAAACTGCGTTCGATGCCTTTCCAGACCAGGCAAGTATTCAGTCTGCGAACGTGGACAAAGGCGATTGAGGGTTCAGCACTTCCTATCAGACTGACTCCTCTTTCTCTGTGCTAAAAATGTTGAGTAGGTGCGGTATGCTTAAAGCGCTGACCGGAGGTGGGCATTCTGTTTGGTGCTCGTGCAGCGTGCACGAGGATAAGCCAGACCCCGGGCCATCCGTCACCCGCACGCTGATGCCTCTTCCCCGTACAGGTCGCCATCCAGCTGAACGACACGCACCCCGCACTCGCCATCCCGGAGCTGATGAGGATTTTTGTGGATATTGAAAAACTGCCCTGGTCCGAGGTCTGGGTAGTTTGGGTTCCTTTTCCTTTAATTAAATTGTCTATCTGTGGTTCAGAGATTTTGCCAAAAGCTCCTTTTACAGTTTTTCAAAATAAGTTACTGTTGCTAACTTCCAATGGTTAAAGGGAAAGTCTGCCTGGTGCTAACATTTCTCTGTCCTTACTGCATTACAGGGAGGAAAACTAAGAAATAAATAAATACATTGCTAATGGGACCCAGCTCATTAGCTCAGACTTACATTGTGATTGCCATTTTTGAGTCTAAAAGGATTCTAAGTTAAATTCTCCAACCCCCGAACACAGCTAATTGAAAGTATCCCCACCAGTTTGCAAATCAGAATTTTAAACGTACTCTGTACTTTCTCAGAACATTACTTGTTTGTATTGCTCAGATTTTGCTTTTAATAAAGGGCATGTTAGGATAGTAGAGAAGACTTATCAGTATGTTGTCTTCAGCTTTATCATACAGCTTTACAAATGGCTGCTTCCCCCGCCCCAAAAGAAAAAACCCATATTCCCAGTCTCTGGATGATTGGGAACCTGGTGGAATTGAGTGTGTCTAACAGTGTGGATGAGCTGTCCTGTTGCAGACTGGCAGGAGCTGAAGGAACGTTTGGTCTTGTGTGATGGGGTGTGCACCTGCAGGGCACCCTTCTTGCCGAGGGAAGCAGCTAACTCCTCTCCCTTTTCCTCAGGCATGGGAGATCACCCAGAAGACCTTTGCATACACCAACCACACTGTGCTCCCAGAGGCCCTGGAGCGCTGGCCTGTAGAGCTGGTGGAAAAGTTGCTTCCTCGACATTTGGAAATCATTTATGAGATAAATCAGAAGCATTTAGATGTAAGTCATTTTGAAATATTCATACCCCTTTCGAGAATGAGGCCTTGAGATGTTAAGGGTGGTTGCAGTGTTCCCTCTCACCAAACTAGAGGCCCAAATGTCTCTCAGTCATAGTACATCAAAAGTATTCAAGACTGGGAAGGGCTCTGTTAAAGACGTTTTTTTTGAAAACCCTAAAATGGAGGATGGCATCTCCCCAGGGCGGCCTAACCCTAACCGAGCCCCTTTATGTGGGAGTGAAGTTTTCCATATTTGCTCCATCAAAGATTTTGCTGGGGAAGTGAATGACATTATCTCAACGTTGCTTTAAACCTGAGTGGCCAGCAAGGCCTTTCTCTTCCCTTGGCTAGAGAATTGCGGCCTTGTTTCCTAAAGATGTTGACCGTCTGAGAAGGATGTCTCTGATCGAAGAGGAAGGAGGCAAAAGGATCAACATGGCCCATCTCTGCATTGTGGGCTCCCACGCTGTGAATGGTGTGGCTAAAATTCACTCTGACATCGTGAAGACCCAAGTGTGAGTCCTCATTCCTGTGGTGGTGGGTCAAACATTGCTCCATTAATGTGCTGATGCTGGTAAATGCAGGTTGTGTTTGGGGATGAAGGAAGGCCCTGTCAAAATGTGCAAACGTATTTTCTTCTATACAAAGTGACCTTCTCTTCAAAGAGAAAATGCCTTCCTCTCTGAACTATCCTAATTCTAGATTTAAGAGCCAAAAAAGCCCAAAAAAACAAACAAAAAAAACCTATTCTGCTAAAAAGCCTGGTATAGATGTCAGTGCCAGGAAATCATATGGAGGTGATCTGATTTGGGATTTTTCTCCTAATTGTGTTGAACTGCAAATGGATCTCTGCTTAGAATGACAGCAGTAGCTGCTGCCAGCCCCTCCCTCCAGCTTCAATCTCTCCAAGGCTCCCCTTGGCCCCTTGAACGCAGCAGGAACGGGCTCTTTCAGACAGATTCAGGCATGTGTCTCTTCCGTCTCCAGATTCAAGGACTTCAGTGAGCTAGAACCAGACAAATTTCAGAATAAAACCAATGGGATCACTCCGAGGCGCTGGCTCTTACTCTGCAACCCCGGGCTCGCAGAGTTAATAGCGGAGGTGAGCGGGAAGTCAGGGCGGCCGGACGCGGTGCCCTTGGGAGCCCTGCCTGCGGTCCGCAGCTGGGGTGGCGCCAGCCCGCCGTGCGCGCCTCGCTCGACTCACCGCGGCGGCCACCCTGAAATGCTTGTTCTTAAGCGAGGAGTCCACAGAGGAGCTGGGGGGCGGACAGGACGCCTGTGGCACCCAGGTGGGAGAGGTAACCCTGTTTAGTGAGCAGAGGACTAAGAATAAGCAGTAGAACCTGGTTCCGCGTGAGCCCTGCTGGCTAGGTGTCCTGGTTCTAACACGGACCGCCACGACCCCAGCGCAGTGTCCCCGCACCGCGGTTCCAGCCCCTCGGTGAGGGTAGCCGTTCCGCGTGCGGGGCGGCGGGTCCGCGGTCCCGTTGCAGGCAGGCACCCGCCACAGACTGACGCACTGCTCCTGTGGCTGGACCCCTGCCTAAACCACCTCTTCTTTAACGGGAAGAAAATCGGGGAAGACTACGTGAAGGACCTGAGCCAGCTGGCGAAGCTGCGGAACCTCCTGGGGGACGACGTCTTCCTCCGAGAACTCGCCAACGTGAAGCAGGTGAGGCTGCAGGGCCGGCCCCTCCGGGCACGAGTTCTGAGGGTTTGGGGCGCCCCAGGGTTTCACAGCAGACCGAGGCTGCGTCCTCGGAAGGGCTCCGCATGGCGCACTGTGCCCGCAGGAGAACAAGCTGAAGTTTTCCCAGTTCCTGGAGAAGGAGTACCAAGTGAAGATCAACCCGGCCTCCATGTTCGACGTGCACGTGAAGCGGATCCACGAGTACAAGCGGCAGCTGCTCAACTGCCTGCACGTGGTCACCATGTACAACCGTGAGTCGGCCGGCCGCGGCGCCCCGGGGGCGGGAGGGCGCGCTCGACGGAGGCCTCGCCCCCGGCCCGGCCCGCGCTCCGTGCCATCCCCTTCTACTCTTCTTCAGGCATTAAGAAAGACCCCAGGAAGTTATTCGTGCCCAGAACAGTCATAATCGGTGGCAAAGTAAGTTGATTCTATGCACGGGGGTGCGGGGGCCCTGATGTCCTGCCGTTTCTCCACTTCATCGTGGCTGCCACCTGACGGCCTGTCGGACGTTCTTCCCCAAGGCCGCCCCAGGATATCACATGGCCAAAATGATCATAAAGCTCATCACCTCGGTGGCAGATGTAGTGAACAATGACCCTGTGGTTGGAAGCAAGTTGAAAGTCATCTTCTTGGAGAACTACAAAGTGTCTCTTGCTGAAAAAGGTAGTATCCTCATTCCAAATCGTGCAGGGCCAGGGCAAATTCTAGGGAAACGTTACATGGTATGGAAAAATGAGGTAGCTGGGTGCAGGGGGTCAGTAACTTAGGATAGAAAGTGTCACTCTTGGGCAGAATAAGGACCTCAGCTAAGAGTCTTGAAGTTGATCCAACTGACAGTGAGATTGCTGCCCCCGGGGTCACTCTCACCGATTACCTTTGCAAGTGCATGTTCCTGCCAGCTAGCCAGCCAGAGCTGGGTGCTGGAGGAGGTGGCCCTGAAGTTTTGACGAAGTGCAGATCATGCTCTGGAAAGGGAAGGGGAAAGGGAGAAGGAAGGGGCAAGGGAAGGAAAGGTCTTCCATTTCCAGCTCCAGTTTTGCAACAAAACACCAGTTCCCCAGCCGCCCGATATTCCTCTGGTCACTTCGTGAAATGAAGAAGGGCTGTTATTTGTTCACGTGGCAACAGGGAATGAGGACAGATGTCAGGCTGCCAAGCATGAGGCTTAGATATGCTTAGATGGGCACTGATCACGCATGGAGTTCCCACGTGGGGACAGTTAGGCTGACAAAAAGCCAACACCCCTTTCTCTACTGCTCTTTGCTTATTTGCATCGTGTGCTTACAAAGCACCATCCACGGGGCGCCTGGGTGGCACAGCGGTTGAGCGTTTGCCTTCGGCTCAGGGCGTGATCCCAGCGTTGTGGGATCGAGCCCCACATCAGGCTCCTCTGCTACGAGCCTGCTTCTTCCTCTCCCACTCCCCCTGCTTGTGTTCCCTCTCTCGCTGGCTGTCTCTATCCTGTCAAATAAATAAATAAAATCTTAAAAAAAAAAAAAAAAAAAAAACAAAGCACCATCCACGTGCAGATGCCGACTGCATTCACCCAAGTCTCAAATTGAAAACAGATCTTTCTCTTTTTGAGGTATTTTTGGGTCCTCTGCTGTTACTGTTTAAGACTGTATGCAGAAAGAGAAAAGAGCCAGGTTCTTCCAGATGCAAATGAAGATATATCTAATCCACAAATAAGCCTTCAAAGTAAAACAGAGAATTGGTGCTGACCTTTGAAGTCAAAGAGGGAGAAGGGGGCCTTCTGGCAGCACTAATTTGTGTGTAAATTAGGCTGAAAGGTCGGAGGCTTGGTGTCTAGCCCCAGGCACACCTCAGGTGCACATTTCCCAGCCCTGTAAAGAGGGAGGGAGGAAGGAGGTGAGAAGTGGAAGAAACGCAGGCAATCGAATTTCACCAGATCATAAAGGAAGGGTCAGGAGAGACTGAATTTCAAAGATCAAGAAAGAGAAGTTTCAATATGTTGTATAAAGTTATCAAGCAGAAGAACTAAAAATAAAACCACAACAAAAATTGGAAGGAAGAGAGGGAAGAAGAGAAACGTAGTGTCAGCGTTTATAGCAGAGTAATGGGTGCTCCGGAGAGTTTACAGACCAAGGAAGAGTAGTATGAGCACAGAATTATGTAGCACTGTGGCCATCACCACCCTATAGCACATCCAAAATGGACAAGAGCAGTTGCCTCAGCGCAGAGGAAGAGTGAGATCCATCTTTCTATACCATATACATGTTTATCTTGATATACATGGACTACTTTAATGATCAAAACAGGCCAGCTAGAGAAATACTCCGATACGATACAAGAAGATCTGGAGAGACAGAATCACTGATTTTAGTATACCTTGCTTGCAGTCATTCCAGCTACAGATCTGTCGGAGCAGATCTCCACTGCAGGCACTGAAGCCTCAGGGACAGGCAATATGAAATTCATGCTGAATGGGGCCCTGACCATCGGGACCATGGATGGGGCCAACGTGGAAATGGCCGAGGAAGCTGGGGAAGAGAACCTGTTCATCTTTGGCATGAGAGTAGATGATGTGGCCGCTTTGGACAAGAAAGGGTAAGAGAGCAGCTCCTCCTTATTGGGCAGATGCCCCCCACCCCCAGGAGGGTGCCTGCCCGCCCAGGTATCCCACTGAGGCTGGCTCACGTGAAACGTGGTCACAGAACATCTCCCATGCACCTGGGCGGCTTGGTCTTATTAAACCCAGCGAGTGAACATGGAAGGAGCTTGGGCCCAGGTGCGTGAGGTCCTTGCTATTTGTTATCGGCCGGTGTAGTTGGTTACATTAGTTTCAGGTGTACAATATAGTAATTCAGCGATTCAGTACATCACCTGGTGCTCATCATGGCAAGTGCACTCCTTAATCCCCATCACCTTTTTAACCCATTCCCTTACCCCCAACCCATCTTCCCTCTGGTAAGCATAAGTTTGTTCCCTGTACTTGAGTCTACTTTTTTTATTTTTCTCTTTTTTTCTTCATTCGTTTGTTTTAAGTTTTATATATAAGTGAAATCATATAGTATTTGTCTTTCTCTGACCCACTTATTTCACTTACCATTATTTTCTCTAGATCCATCCATGTCGCAAAGGGCAAGATTTCACTCTTTTTATGGCTGAGTAATATTCCGTTATATACGTACACCACTTCTTTATCCATTCATCTGTCAGTGGGTGCTTGGGCTGCTTCCATAATTTGGTTATTGTAAATAATGCTGCAATAACCATAAGGGTATATGTATCCCTTTGAGTTAGGGTTTTTGTATTCTTGGGTAAATACCCAGTAGTAGAATTATTGGATCATATGGTAATTCTATTTTTAATTTTTTGAGGAACCTCCATTCTATTTTCCATAGTGGCTGCACGAGGTTGCATTCCCACCAGCAATGCACGAGGGTTCCTTTTCTCCACATCCTCGCCAATACTTTTGTTTCTTACATTTTGTACTTTAGCCATTCTGACAGGTGTGAGGTGATATCTCATTGTGGTTTTAATTTGCTTTTGCCTGATGATGAGTGATGTTGAGCAACTTTTCACGTGTCTGTCGGCCATCTGGATGTCTTCTTTGGAGAAACGTCTCTTCCCATATTTAATTGGATTATTTGTCTTTTTGGTGTCGAGTTGAATAGGTCTCTATGTATTTTTAATACTAACACTTTCTCAGGTAAGTCATTTGCAAATATCTTCTCCAATCCAGTAGGTTGTATTTTAGTTTTGTTGATTGTTTCCTTTGTTTTGCAGAAGCTTTTTATTTTGATGTAGTCCCAAAAGTTGATTTTTGCTTTTGTTGCCCTTCCCTTAGGAGATATAAACAGAAGAGTGTTGCTGTGGCACGTGTTAGAGAAATTGCTGCCTGTGTTCTCTTCTAGGACTTTTATGGTTTCAGGTCTCACATTTAGGTCTTTAACCTATTTGGAGTTTATTTTTGTGTATGGTGTAAGAAAGTGGTCCAGCTTCACTGTTTTGCTTGTAGCTGACCCGTTTTCCCAGTGCCATTTGTTGAAGAGTTTTTTTTCCCATTGCACATTCTTGCATCCTTTGTCTAAGATTAATTGACCAGATAATCGTGATCTATGTGTCTTTTTGTGCCAGTACCATACTGTTTTGATTACTGCAGCTATGTAGTATATCTCGAAATCTGGGATTGTGACACCTCCAGTTTTGTTCTTCTTTTTCAAGATTGCTTTGGCTATTCAGAGTGTTTTCTGGTTTCACACAAATTTTAGGATTATTGTTCTAGTTCTGTGAAAAATGCTGTTGATATTTTGATAAGGATTGCATTAAATGTGTAGATTGCTTTGGATAGTATGGACATTTTAACAATATTTGTTTTTCAGATCCATGCACATGGAATGTCTTTCCATTTCTTTGTGTCATCTTCGATTTCTTTCATCAGTGTTTTATAGTTTTTGGAGTACAGGTCTTTCACCTCCTTGGTTAAGTTTATTCCTAGGTATTTTATTGTTTTTGGTGCAATTGTAAATGGAATTCTTAATTTCTTGTTCTGCTGCTTCATTATTAGTATAAAAATGTAAGATTTATGTATATTTATTTTTGTATCCTGTGATCTTGCTGGATTTGTCAGTTCTAGTAATTTTCCGGAGTCTTTAGGGTTTTCTATATGTAGTATGATGTCATCTGGAAATAGTGAAAGTTTTACTTCTTCCTTACCAATCTGGATGCCTTTTATTTTTGTTGTTGTTGTCTGATTGCTGTGGCTAGGACTTCCAGTATTATGTTGAATAAAAGTGGTGAGAGTGGCCATTCTTATCTTGTTCCTGACCTTAGGGGAGAGCTCTCAGGTTTTCACCATTGAGTGTGATGTTAGCTATTGGTTTTTCATATATGTCTTCCATTATGTAGAGGCATGTTCCCTCTAAACCTGCTTTGTTGAGTGTTTTTATCATGGATGGTGTACTTTGTCAAATGCTTTTCTGCATCTATTGAAGTGACCTTCTGGTTCTTATCTTTTCTCTTGTTGATGTGATGTATCATGTTGATCGATTTATGAATATTCAGCCACCTTTGCATCCCAGGAATAAATCCCACTTGATCATGTGAATGATGTTTTTTAATGTAGTCTCGGACTCATTTTGCTATATTTTGTTGAGGATTTTTGCATCTACGTTCATTACAGATACTGGCCTGTAGTTTTCTTTTGCCATGTCTTCATCTGGTTTTGGTATCAGGATAATGCTGGTCTCCTAAAATTAATTTGGAGGCTTTCCTTCCTCTTCCATTTTTGGAATGGTTTAGGAAGAACAGGTATTAACTCTTCTTTAAATGTTTAGTAGAATTCACCTGTGAAGTCATTTGGTCCTGGACTTTTGTTTGTTGGAAGTCTTTTGATTACTGATTCAATTTTATTACTGGTAATTGGTCTATTCAAACTTTCTATTTCTTTCTGATTCAGTTTTGGGAGGTTATATGCTCCTAGGAATTTATCCATTTCTTCTAGGTTGTCCAATTTGTTGCCATGTAATTTTTCATAATATTCTCTTATAATCCTTCGTATTTCTGTGGTGTCTGTTGGTACTTCTCTTCTTTCTATTCATTTCTGATTTTGTTATTTGAGTGGTCTTTTTTTTTTTTTTTAATGAGTCTGAATAAGGTTTATCAGTTCTGTTGATGCTTTCAAAGAACCAACTTCTGGTTTCATTAATCTGTTCTAATGGGGTTTTTTAGTTTCTGTATTCTTTATTTCTGCTCTAATCTTATGTCCTTCCTTCTACTGGTTTTGGGCTTTGCTTGTTCTTCTTTTTCTAGCTCCTTTAGGAGGTTAGGTTGTTTATTTGAGATTTTTCTTGCTTCTTGAAATAGGCCTGTATTGCTTTAAAATTCCCTGTTAGAACAGTTTTTGCTAAATCCCAAAGATTTTGGACCACTCTGTTTTCATTTTCTTTTGTCTCTATGTATTTTTTAATTTTCTCTTTGATTTCTTGGTTGACCCATTCATTGGTTAGTAGCATGTTATTGAACCTCCATGTTTTGGTGCTCTTTCTAGATTTTTCTCTTGTGGTTGATTTCTAGTTTCAAAGCATTGTGGTTGGAAAACATGCATGGTATGACTTTAATCTTTTTGAATTTATTGAGGCATATTTTGTGGCCTAACATGTGATCTAGAGAATGTTCCCTGTGCGCTTGAACAAAACGTGTATTCTGTTCTAGAAAGGAATGTTCTGAATGTATCTGTTAGATCCATCTGGTGCAATGTGTCATTCAAAGCCACTATTTCCTTGTTGATTTTCTGTGTGGATGATCTATCGATTGATGTAAGTGGGGGAGGGGGTTATAGTCCCCTACTATTATTGGATTACTATTGATTACTTCCTTCTGTTTGTTAATAGCTGCTTATAGGTGCTCCCATGTTGAGTAAATAAATATTTAGAATTGTTATGTCTTCTTAGGATTGTTCCCTTGATTATGTAGTCTCTTCCTTTGTCTCTCTTTGCAGACTTTATTTTAAAGTCCATTTTGTCCAATGTCAGTATTGCCACCCTGTCTTTCTTTTTACTTCCATTTGCATGATAAATGTTTTTCCATCTCTTGACTTTTTTAAAAAATATTTTATTTATTTCTTCAAGAGCGAGAGAACATGAGTTGGGGGCAGAGAGAGAGAAGCAGGCTCCCCACTGAGCAGGGAGCTGGACATGGGGCTTGATCCAAAGACCCTGAGATCGTGATCTGAGCCCAAGGCAAACACCTAACCAACTGAACCACCCAGGCACCCCTCCATCTCTTCATTTTCAATCTGCATGTGTCTTTATGTCTGAAGTATGTCTTTTGTAGGGAGTATATAAATAAGTCCTACTTTTTTATCCATTCCATCACCTATGTCTTTTGATTTGAACATTTAGTCCATTTACATTTAAAGTAATAATTGATAGGTATGTACATATTGCCGTTTTGCTACTTGTTTTATGGTTGTTTTTATAGCTCTTCTCTGTTCCTTTCTTCTCTTCTCTCATGGTTTGTTGCTTTCTTTAGCGATACATTGGATTCCTTTTTCTTTATTTTTGCATATCTATTACGGTTTTTTGATTTGTGGTTATCAATAGGTTTGTATATAACATCTTATGCATATAGCAGTCTCTGTTAAGTTGATGGTTGCTTAAGTTTGAATCTGTTCTTTACTCCCCCCCCCTCACATTTTAGGTATATGGTATCATACTTTATATCCTTTCATTTTGTGGATCCCTTGAGTGATTTTTTTTTTTAAGATTTTATTTATTTGAGGGGGCACCTGGGTGGCGCAGTCATTAAGCTTCTGCCTTCGGCTCAGGGCGTGATCCCAGCGTTCTGGGATTGAGCCCCACATCGGGCCTCTCCGCTGGGAGCCTGCTTCTTCCTCTCCCACTCCTCCTGCTTGTGTTCCCTCTCTTGCTGGCTGTCTCT
Organism: Ursus maritimus; assembly: GCF_017311325.1. NCBI lineage: Eukaryota > Metazoa > Chordata > Mammalia > Carnivora > Ursidae > Ursus > Ursus maritimus. Next base: position 24,520,428 of record NW_024426230.1, on the reverse strand, counting down.
CTCTGTCAAATAAATAAATAAAATCTTTAAAAAAAAAAAGATTTTCTTTATTTGAGAGCGAGAGAGAGCATTAGCAGGGGAGGGGGCAGAGAGAGAGGGAGAAGCAGGCTCCCCACTGAGCAGGGAGCCTGACATGGGGCTCAGTCCCAGGGCCCCGGGATCACGGTCTGAGCCAAAGGCAAACGCTTAACCAGCTGAGCCATCCAGGTGCCCCCCTGACTGATTTTTATAGATATACTTATTTTTACTGCTTTTACGCTTCCTACTTTTCTTAATCCTACTTATGATCTTTCCTTTCCACTCTGAGAATCCTTTTTAACATTTCTTGTAGGGCTGGTTTAGTGGTCATGAATTCCTTTAACTTTTGTTTCACTGGAAAACTCTTTATCTCTCCTTCTATAATGAATAACAGAGTATTCCTGGCTGCTTGTTTTTTTCTTTCAGCACTTTGAATATATGATGCCACTCTCTTCTGGCTTGCAGAGTTTTTGCTGAAAAATCAGCTCGTAGCTTTATGGGGTTTCCCTTGTATATAACTGTTTTCTCTTGCTGCTTTTAAAATTCTCTCTTTATCACTACTTTTTGTTATTTTAATTACTGTGTGTCTTGGGGTGGACTTCCTGGGATCGATTTTTGTTGGGGGCTCTATGTGAATCCTAGATCTGGATTTCTGTTTCTTTTACCAGATTTGGGAAGTGTTCAGCTATTATTTCTTCAAATAAAATGTCTGCTCCCTTTTCTTACTCTTCTCCTTCTGTGATCCCTATAATAAGAAAGTTATTACACTTGATGGTGTCACTGAAGTCCCTAAATCTATTTTAATTTTTATTATTTTTTTCTCTCTCCTGTTCAACAAGATTACTTTCCATTCCTCTGTCCTCCAGGTAACTAATCTCATCTTCTGCTTCTTGTCTACTATTCATACTATCTAGTGTATTTTTAATTTCAGTTATTAAGTTCTTCATCTCTGGTTCATTTTTATGTTTTCTCTCCCTTTGTTAAGGATCTCATTGAGGTCCTGCACTCTTTTCCCAACTCCCTTGAGTATCTTAAGACCATTACTGTAAAATCTCTATCAAGCATATTACTTGGGTGCCTGGGTGGCTCATTTGGTTAAGTGACTGCCTTTGGCTCAGGTCATGATCCTGGAGTCCCAGGATTGAGTCCAACATCAGGCTCCCTGCTGAGCAGGGAGTCTGCTTCTCCCTCTGACCCTCTCCCCTCTCATGTTCGCTTTCTCTCTCTCTCTCTTCCTCAAATAAATAAATTTTTTAAAAAATCTTTAAAAAAAAAGAATATTACTTATCTCCATTTTGCTTAGGTCTCTTGCTGTGATTTTGTCCTGTCCTTTCATTTCCTCTGTCCCTCATTTTGCCTAACTATCTGTATATGTTTCTATGGGTTGGGAAAGTCAGCTATATCTCCTGCTCTTGAAAGTCATGGCCTCATGAAGAACAGTCCAGTAGTGCCCCTAGTACAGTGTCCCCTGTTCACCAGAACCTCGTGCTTCAGGGGTGTCTTCTTTGCGTATTACACACACCCTGCTGTTGTAGCTGAGCCACTTTTTCCTTCAATCCAGTTGTCTGCAGTGGCTCTCTTTGCCTGTTGTGTGCACAGTTTGGTCCTTGTGTTGTTAGTGAGCCAGGCTGGGGCTGCCTTGGGCTTGAGTGGGGTCAGAGCAGGTATTTGCCAGAGCTGCAGTCACACCAAAGTGCAGTGTACTCTCCCTCTGTTATCTCCTGAGAAGCTTTCATTGGTGGGCAGTGCTTGCAGGCAGACCAGCTGTCTGCCCCCGACCACTGCTGGGGCTGCAGTCTGATTGTTGCATGTGCTCATCTTTCCCTCTCCCTGGGGCAGGAGTCACTTTGGAGTGGTGCTGGCCCCTTTTGGTGCTGCTCTCACATTGTAGGGGGCAGGACCACAGGAGAACACGGGGGCAGGGTGGGCGGTGCCAGCAGGGTTTGCACAGGTCTGCTGTGGGGGCCAAGGGGGGACCTGGAGCAGAGGCCTGAGGGTGGGGCATATGCAGAGGAGCCTGGGGGCTGGGTGCACTGTTAGCAAGTTAGGTAGCGAGTGTTGGCACAGCACGTGTTCTCACAGGGGTCACATGGCTTGGCTGGGGGACAAGGAAGGGAAATAGTGCCCAGCGGTTCCTTTGTTCCTGGAGAAGTCTCCCAAAGATCCCTGTCCCTCCAGCATATGCTCTGAGATTAGTAAACAAGTCTCCCTCCAGTACAGCCCAGGTGTTTCTCAAACTGCGGCTTCTATACTGTATCTCTCCGGGGTTGCTTCCTGTGCTGTCCCTTTAAGGGCAGGGACTCGGTCTCCTGTTGCTCTCCCCGCTCTCCCAGAGCCAAGCCTGCTGATTTTTAAAGTCCCGGGTGGTAAGCCCCACTGATTGTAAGAACTCACAAAATTCAACCCCTCCAGTTTTCAAAGCCAAATGTTATGGGGATTCATCGTCCCCACGTGGGCTTCCCTCCCTCCTGAGGACAGTCCCTTGGGTCCATTTAACTCCCATGTCTCCGTCCTTCCCACCGTCTTTGATGTGACTTCTTCTCCACATTTAGCTGTGGAAGGTTTGTTCTGTCTTGAGGTTGTTTTCTCGGTTATTTACACTGATGTCGATGTTACCGAGCTATATCCCTGGGATGAGGGGAACTTAGGGTCCCCCTACTCTGCCATTTTCCCTGGAAGTCACCTGTCTAGTGTATTGTTAATCACACACACTAACAGAACTTTTTTCTTATCACCCCTACTCTCACCCCACAGGTATGAGGCAAAAGAATATTACGAGGCACTTCCAGAGCTAAAGCTGGCCGTTGATCAAATTGACAATGGTTTCTTCTCTCCCAAGCAGCCCGACCTCTTCAAAGACTTAGTCAACATGCTATTTTATTATGACAGGTGAGTTCCCACAAGAAGATCGTGCTATTTGGGCCATGATAAGGGGACAAGAACATCTAAACCAACTATAACACATCTGTGTAATTAGCATAGATCTGTGATCTGAAAAGCTAACCTACACTTGAAAAATTATTCTCTACTAACTATGCTAGGAAGGTTTAAGAACAAGACCCACAAATCTGGGATTCTTTTTCTCTTTCCACTGGTATACCCAGCTTTCAGATACATCCATATGCCGACATTCTTACACGTGGGAAGGACCATAAAAGGTTGAGGGCTGGTTAAAATTCTTGTGAATAGAAATGTAAGTTTGGTAAAACAGCCATGCCTGACGTTACACAAAAGAGAACCTGTTAAGAGCTGGGTGCACCTGGTGGCTCAGTCGGTTAAGCATCCGATTCTTGGTTTTGGTTCAGGCCATGGTCTTAGGGTCATGAGACTGAGCCTCACATCTGGCTCCATGCTCAACATGGAGTCTGCTTGGGATTCTCTCCCATTCCGTCTCCCTCCCCCTCAGCCTCTCCCCCTGCTCATGTTTGCATGCTCTCTCTTTCTCTCTTTCTCAAATAAATAAATCTTAAAATTATCTTTTGCTTTTTTTTTTTTAAGTGGAATCTTAGCACACATATTTTAATGAAGCTTTTTATTGTTTTGTTTTTCCCTTCCAATCACAAAAAATAGGTTTAAAGTCTTTGCAGACTACGAAGCCTATGTCAAGTGTCAAGAAAGAGTCAGCCAGCTGTACATGGTGAGTACTCTGCCAAGCCCTATAAAAGAAACCAGTTTACTCTGGTTAATTAAAATTTTTGTTTCTTTTTATTGCTTCTAAATCACAGGGCCCCATTAATCAATCCAAAAAGAGAAGTGAGGCAACTATCTAGGATATTCAGACCTTATCTACTGGTAGAATCATATCCAGTCCCCCAAAAATGTACAGACCAGAGTAAATTAAAGTTAATGGCCATCAGCAAGGAGGGGCAGTACTCAAGTTAAGCTGAGTGGCCCACTGCCAGCCTCCGAGAACTCAAAGACAGACGAAAGAAAATAGTCCACTCCAGCTCTTCCCTCTTAATCTCCACTTGTATTTGCGTGTAGAATGGCTACAGAGGAAAAGAAATATAAATAGAGCAGAAGAGGAAAATATGACCAAGGGCAAGGACAAATGTGAATGCCAGTTTTGCACAATGGATCTCTTTTGCTAATGTTATGGCCCAAATCCAAAGATGCCCATCTCAAAGCCCAGCATTTGGTTCAATCTTCTTGTTCATTAGTGCTAATTGCAGTTTTCACTCATAACAATTATCATATTGTTAGGCTTAGAAACATGTTGGTAAGTCTATTCATTATCCATTTAAATAGTTAAAGAAAGTGAAGAAAAGGAAGCTTTTATTCTCCCCCTATTTAGTAAGTTTTCAAAGTCTGAATAAACAATTTTAGACTAATTTTGTAATGCACTGCTAATGGCTTTGAGTAGTGTTCTGGTCTTTTTCTTTTTTCTAAGGTTTATTTAATATTTTGAGTGACAGAGAGCAGAGGTTAGGGGGGCAGAGGGAGAGGGGGAGAGAAACTCAAGCAGACTCTGAACTGAGTGCAGAGCCAGATGTGGGGCATGATCTCAGAACCCTAAGATCATGACTGAGCCAAAACCAAGACTCAGACACTTAACTGACTGTGCCATCCAGGCACCCCTGTTCTGGTCATTTTTAATGAACTTTTAGAGTTCTTTACAAAACCATGAAGGTATAAAATAAATCGCTTCTTAAATTCTTTTACATAAAAATTATAAAATTTAGATAAAATATATTTTATTAAGGATAAGGCCTAAATTGATCCTGTTTTGAAACCCCAGTGGAGTATTGGGGATTCAGTGTAAATAAATCAACTGGGGCATCTACCTCAGAAGAACAAGAAAAGAGAAGTAGGTCAGTAAACTGTCCCATTACATTGTTTCCCTGCACAACAGCTAACATTCTACAGTAGTGTTTTTCAAACTATGATGTAAGCCCTGGTCAATTCTCTTGACCCAGCATCTAGCAGACAATGAATGTTAGTCCTTTCCTTCCCCTCTAGTTTAAAGGGAGGTGAAATAAAAGATAAAGCATGGGAACTGTGGCTTGCATGCCAAAATATTGTAACCATAGCAACAATTACCAATTAGGGAATTTACATCCATGGTTTCTCTTAAAATGAAAAATACTTTTCTTTCATTCTTAAGAGAAATATTCTCTAAATAGGAGAAAGCATGATCTGCCTTATCTAGCTCTCAGCTGTGAAACAAAGGTATTTATGATTCACTACAACTTACTCCTGTCATTTTTCCCCATGAAATGCGCTTGGATATTCTTGGCCTAGCATTTGTCATAAAGTTCGATGGGCACTCAGGCCATGGGCCATATGTGTATGTGTTATTTACAGAATCCAAAGGCCTGGAACACAATGGTACTCAAAAATATAGCTGCCGCAGGGAAATTCTCTAGTGACCGAACAATTAAGGAATATGCCAGGGACATCTGGAACATGGAGCCTTCAGATCTCAAGATTTCCTTATCCAATGAATCTAGCAATGGGGTGAACAAAGCCAATGGAAAGTAAGTTGGAAAATGTCTCTAGAAAAAAAAAATGACTTCTTACTGGATTTAAACACTTCTACAACATTGTTTGATTTTGTTTTGTTTTGTTTTGTTAGCTAGTAATCTAGTCAAGAATTTCTGAGAATTGGGAGGGAAAGTGTATGACTGTATTAGGGCTAAAAATAAAGTGTCCATTTACAAGGGCTACATGAGTGCCAAAACTTGTTATTTGATGTCAGATTGAGTAGCATGCTAGGACTTTCTCCAGGGCTATTCAAAAAGCTAAAAAAATACTTGGAACATTTTAACGCCATTTAAATTAACTAAAACAAATTACTTTACTACATTAGAGCACCTTTCTTACACTGTTAAGTCCCAACCAAAGACCGCCTTATTCACGGATATCCCCAGCATGTTTGGTAGCCACACATTTTTAGATGGGATCCAAATTTTATCAAATTCTGGTACTTTACAATGAGGTTTCAGTTTGTTCCACAAAGTAGACTATGATAAGCTAAAGGAGAACTTTCAGTAACGCCCAGCACCCATGCTTTCCCCTACTAAAATGGCAAGTGACTTGTAGAAATGTCAGTGGCTTCAGCTCATCCAAGTGGCCCAGTACAATTTTACATAAAAAATATGCATCATGGGTGGTGTTTGGACCAAGTCTTCACTGCAGATTTCCATTACTCTCAGACCTCATGCCCACTGCTCACTCAGGAAATCTCTCCAAAAAAAAAAAAAAAAAAAAAAAAAAAGACCTACGTCAACACACATGCTTTCTCCACTTCCTGGTCTAAGTAAGCCAGAGCAGCCCTAATTGTCTTTCAGAGAAGGATAATCACATTTCGCAAAGCAACTCTTACCTCACGGTGTTTAGTAGTGTGGGGCTTCTACAGAGGAAGTTGTGTTGGAAACCAGGAGGAAAGATCACCATCTGGACCCTCTCTTTGTTCCTATACGCATTGTGTGCAATTTCATAGAGCTGCGTGGGCCAGGAAGACAGTGACTCAAAGGCTGACCGTCAAAGGTAGTGTTTTTCTAGTTTCATTTTCCTAAAAGGGCACAGAAACGCCAGCTTGGGGAGTTAGGCCCACCAAGTTGGAGCTAAGGGACTCTCCAGCACCTCCCCCAACCCCGGGGTTGGCTACCCCTACAACTGAGGAACTAAAAGCTCACAGCTAACAGAGAACGCTGACAGAACCTCATCCTTCTCCTGCCAACACCCTCCCTGCGAGGGGACAGGAACTGTCTGTCTGAAAGAAGAGAAACTGCGTCCCGTTTTTGGAGCCACTATGGGAGAGACCACATGGAGGTCTTCTCTGTACTTGTAGAGCCACACACACTTGCTGATGAGGAACTGGGATCCGTCAGAAACACTCCTTCCAGCTCTGCAGCACAGCACACTGAAGCGTATTGTATACACCGGGCAGCAGGGCTGTTTAGGGGTGTAGAGAATCCCTTATGATGTCGGAGACCCTCCGGTAGGCCTAATCTCTAAGTCTGGCTCAATGAGAAAATAGTGATGTAACGATAGTATGTTTCAGTCAGCACTGAGCTCTTAATTTACCTTTTTTCCAAACTCCAAAGGCACCGTGTTGTCATCCTCACCATGTAAGATGAGAAGGGGAGAAGATAGGAATTTAACACTGGGGACAAGTGGAAGAAAAGCATTCAGTTCAAGAATCATATGTTGGGATTTCTCTTCTTCTAAGTTCAAGCTTTAGCAAAAATGAGATTTGCCTCAAAATACAAGATCTCTCTTCCCTTCCCTCCTAGGAATGACAACTTCAACATATATAATTTCATATAGTAACTTTTTTTCCTTCCGGGCAAGATTATCTCTCTTCTGTTTACTCATACAATTTAATTAGGTATTTAATTAATTTATTTCTATATGATTTTTTTAAATGAGGAAGAAAAGTACTAAAAGCACTGCATTTGTACAGTTAAAAGAACCTCATCTTTTTCCTTATTCTACCTTATTTCATAATATCTGGGATATTTTAACTAAAAGACTAAAAGAAACAAAACAACTCAAAACTCAAAAATAACAAGAACTAGCACAGGACTGAAGAGAACTCTTTGTAGCAATGTATTTACTTTTCCCCATAAATGTGCAGAGGGACTCGCGATTAACAGGTTTTATCAGCTTCCTGGTCAACCTCCTAGTTTGGTAATTCAGAAAGGCTACAGCATGAAGAAGACTTGTTCCTCATTCTAATAACTTTCTCAAACAATACTTCCCAAATTCTGATACCCATCCACCCCATCACGGTGACTCCCTGTTACTCCTAAGAAGGTTGGATCCCTCAAGTGTCGACATTAAGTACTGACAACAACCACCTCCTGGAGGCACTCTTAAAGTCTCCAGCTGTGAGAGGCCAACTTGCCAAATTCTGGTCTTTGGACTTGCTGTTGGGTCAATGGGCTGAATAGGGGGTGGGTTTTGGTTACATGGGGAATAAGGCCTAGAAGTCAGGGATCCCCCTGACTTAAAGGATCCTTTAAAAGGTCCTATAATCCTAAATCTACAGCTCCCTTTATGACTTTGGAGAAAGTATTGAATTAGTGAAGTCCTCAAATTAGACATTAGGAAAATATCAAACACTAAAAATTTGTGGACACATTACCTCAAAGTTTAGTGCCCATCTAAGAATTCTCACCTACCCATTCAGTAAGTCACATGATAGTTACCCTCCAGAATCCCATAGATATAGTAATAATGGACATCTCTGCATCATTAGCTTACTTTTCATCATTAGGGAAGACTATTTTGTCTTTTCTCAGGGCATCCATAAGCGTGCGTAAAAATCCTGGAAGTTTCCGATAAATCTATTTTTTAAGAAGAAAAAAAAATTAAACATGGCCTATATCTGTGTCATTTGTTATGGTTTCCTACATGAACTATACTAATGGAGAGAGTAGCAACTTTCTACATATAATAAACTTTTTTAAAAACAAACCTCATGATTTAAAGTAACTCATGCCATTGTAGGGAAAATGGAAAACATAAAAAGGAAGAAAGAAGAGGTGGTGTATATATACACACAGTGGAATATTACTCAGCCGTGTCCATGTATAGATACACCACCTCTTCGTTATCCATTCGTCAGTTGATGGACATTTGGGTTCTTTCCATAGTTTGGAATCAGAATTTTTGACCAATCAGAATATTCTCTTCAGTAACTAGACAGGTTAATTATGTTCACTGTAGAAGCAATTTTTAGATTATGCATATCACTGCTCCTTTACAAGCGTAAAGAAAAAGAGTTAGTGGTGCTATTTGTATTTTAAAGAAAAATAGGAAGCAAAAACAACAAAATGTTAACTGATTATCTGTGGATGGTGGGGATTATGTGTGATTTGTGTCTTCTTTCTTCCTTTTTGCACCACCTTGGCCTTTGAGACGCCACAGAATCTGGCTCTTGCCCATCTGTCCTCTCACTAAGCCCACTCCCGTCCACCCTTGGGCCCTGCTGCCTTCCGCTCTGGACACTTCAGGCTCAAACTTACCTCAGGCCCTTTGCCTTTCTTTTCTCTCAGCTCAAGACCTCCAGATTTTCCCATGAGAGCCTCTTATCGTGCAAGTCTCAGCTCAGATGATAGTTCCTTAGAGAAGCTTTCTGTACCAACCCCCCGCCCCCCCGCCGGTCACTCCCTGTCACAGCACGTCTCACTCCTGAAAATCAGCTTATCGTGTACTTGTCTTCTGCCTGTCTTCCCCGTAAGTATATACACTTCACAGGAAGTCAGGCCACAACTTTTTTATCCTCTGTGGTATTCCCAGAACCTAGGAAATTCCCAGTACCTGACAGACACTTGAGTGAAGATTTGCTAAAGACAGAATGACTCTCCTGTGCCAATATCCCTGGCACATACTGTGTGCTGTTATCTGTCATGTTCATCTTACAGTGACTTGAATTTCATTCAGATTTTATTCCTTGGAATAGACTTGCTAGGAGAAAAGACCAGAAGAATATTACATGTATTCCTCTGTTGCACCTGAGAGGGGAGTGAGGAGGTGAGTGCTATGTAATAAATGGGACGTTGCCGAAGGAAGGAATTGGGTATAGCACAGGTAGGCTGGGGCCAGTTTAAAAAGGAAGGAATTCTATTCATTGGAGAAGCAATTATTAGGTTATGCGTATCACTGCCCCTTTATGATATGGAGAAATTAGAGTCAGCTGCTAGAATATGTCATTTGTTGTAGCCTTCTATGAACTGTAGTAATACAGAGGATAGTCTCTTTCTAAATATAATGAACTTAAAAAATTTGTTTTCCTGATTTTAAAAAGTAGTTCATGTCATTGTAGGGAAATTAGCACAGAATAGGGAGGCTGGGTCCAGTAAAGGCAAATATCCGCTTCACAATTTTGGCATAAGCCTGTGGTTTCCAGGAAACTTCCACATTTTCATGGGAGTTTGTCTGGCTTGCGTTTTTTGCGTGGTCTCACGGCAAATGATTTGCATTCAGGTACAATCTGGAGACCCTAGTACTGCCTCTCCTGCCCCTTCTTCCTTTTTCCTTCTCTCAGCCATCACTAAGGGCAAGATTTCTTGTTTTGTTTTCTTTTGTCTTTGTCTCCTGATTCTGCCACCCCTGGAATCAGGACTCCTCTGAGGAAAATCCAATAAGAGAAGCCCTTCAGCAATCCATCTCAAATTCCAAAGGTGTAGGAAGAAAGCAGGCCCAAGTCAATCTACTCCCATTATTCCTCATCAGCCAGAGGTGCCCCTGGAGACTCAGAGGTCATGCCATCCCCTGCAGCCCAGACCACAGCAATGGGCTCCTAATTGGTCTTCCTGCCTCCTCTCTCTTCTGGAATGCCACCAAAAGATATTCTTAAAAGACTAGTTATGTGAAATGTACTGTCACAAAGCCTCCGTAGTACCATGCAAGCTACTTAAAAACAAAGCAAGAAGCTCCCATCCTGGCTGCAAGCCCATCCACACCTGGCCACAGTCTTTCATTCTAAAGCCTGCACACCTCCGATCTGTCTGCCTAGAGTTAGAAGATGTAGGCTCGAGTCCCATTTCCTCTTCTTGTACAGTGTGTGACAATTGGGCAAGCCTCTGAGCTGCCATTTCCCTCAGCTCTAAATGGAGGCAATGATGCCAGACTCAGGGAGTTGTTATGAGGGTTTAAAAGGGTGACTAGTGTGCCAGATCTTTCATGGAAGCCTTATATGACTCTCGGGTATTTTATAGCACATACAACTATGTGTATGGTCCCACTCCGGCCATATGCCTTGGCTCACACTCTGCCCTCCTCTGTGTTTCCTAACTGCTCTCCCTTACCTTCAAGAAACGAGCTTAGTCTTATCTCTCTGTAAGTCTTCTTTGACCAAACCTGCACACAAGACCTTTCTCTTCCCTGAATTCTTCCTACCTGAAATTATCGTTCTGGGTCCTACCCGAGCACCTGTCTTAGTCTACTTAGCAATAGAAAAAGTGGGAAAAGGGAAACACATTTGTTGAGTCCCCACTAGCAGCTGGGTACTTTGCAATGATTATCTTATTTAATTTAATCTTTTAAATAACCCTAGGCAGTAGGCAGTATCAACCCCATTATTTAAAATTGGGAAAACTCAGAGAAGGGAAATAACTTACCAAAGTCATAATTGGTTAGTGGCAGAAGCCAAATTTCAAACCAAATCTGTCTGGCTCCATAGCCCATGCTTTTTTCCACTGTGTCATGCTGCCTTCCTCTTTTGAGTAATGAAATTGATTACAGAGTGACTTATGGAAGTCCTGCCATTACTTTATATCCACCATTCATCTCCTATCTCCTCAACTAGACAGGAAGCTTCTTGAGAGTAAGGACCCATGCCTTTTACTATGTTTGTATGTCTCACACCACCTACACTTTCTTATTTAACAGGACTCTTCAGAGTTATGGCACGCCACTGATAATAAAACGAGTTAATGGCCATTCAGTGCTCACTTTGTCCCAGGCACTATTACAGATGTTTTCCATATTCTAATTTATATAGTTATCACAATCATCTGGAATAGATTATTATTACCCCCACTTTACAGATGAGGCCATTAGAGCATTAAAAGCAATTAATCCAAGGTTATACAGCTGTTAAGCGACAGCCCTGGAAGCCAAACCCAGGAAGTCTGACACCAAAGCTATGGTTTTTAAAAACAGCATGATACAACAAAACTCCTCTACTTCTAAATCATAAAAGTACCTATTAAACTGAGTTCCTGACCTTTTAAATTAAATTCCAAACTTAAAAATATTGGAAGATTCCCCACTTCTAATAATAGAACAGTCATTACAAACCAAATCTTTTGCCCAAGACAACCAGAAAAGGTGGGAAAAAATATTTTAAAAACCTTTCTGTGAAGGTGTCAGAGAGCTGCCAAGGCATCTTGAGTGGTCTAGATCCCAGAGAAAAGGGAATCTCAGAGAGGTGAAACTGACATTTGACACCACGCTTCTCCTTGAGACACGGCTGGCAAGTCAGGAGAAAGCAAAAAGCAGAGGCAAAAGAACACAAATAGAAACAGATGGCACACATAGAAAAGAACATAGTAAGAAAGTAGATTTAAACCTAAATATATCATAATTTCATTAAGTTAAATAGACTACTACAATTAACAGACAAAGCTTGTTGGAAAAGAAAACAAAACACTGCTCTATGCTGCTGACAAGAGGTATGCATTAAATACAAGAACTCAGAAAACTTTAAAGTCAAAGGATAGAAAATTATATATTAGGCAAACACTATTAAAAACAAAGATGTATTAATATCAGACACAAAGCTGACTAAGTCAAGAAGCATTATAAATCAAAAGGATATTTCATAATGAAAAAAGGATCAATTCACATGGAAGATATAAAATATATATTATTACTCAATGTGTGCTTTACACATGTATAACGTATGCTCAAAAAAGCTGAAGCAAAAATTGACAGGACTAGAATAGAAATAAACTCTACAATCATGGCAAGATATTTCAATACCCTTTCCTGAGTAACTGATAAAACAACCAGTCAAAAAATCAGGGCAAACATAGAAGAATTGAACAGCATGATTAATAATCTTTACCTAATTGATATATATAGAACACTACACCAAAAACACAACATATTCTTTCCAAGCATATGGAACATATGCCAAAATTGACCATATGTTGAGACATAAAGCAAGTCTGAACAAATTTCAAAAACTGAAATCATAGAGAAATCTCAGATCATGGTAGAATTAAGCTAGAAGTCAAGAGCAAACATAAATCCCCAAATGTATAGAAATTAGAAAATACACATATAAATAACCCATAGGTCAAAGAAGTCATAAAATATTTTGAACTGAATGATAATTAAAATGCATTTGAAAACCTGTGGGATCCATGTCAAGGGTGGCTTCGGTGGAGTATGCCTTCATGCATAAATTAGAGGAAATACTGAAAATAAATTATCCAAGTACCACCTCTAGAAATTTTTTAAATAATAAATTGAATCTAAAGAAAATAGAAGAAAGGGAATAATAAAGGTAAGAACAGAAATTAATGAAACAGAAAACATTCATTATAGATAATCAACCAAATCTGAGTTGGTTCTTTGAAGAGACTAATAAAACTAATTCTTGCTGTAAATGTTGGCTGTCCCCCTTCTCCTTAGCCTTGGATAACAGAAGCCATTGCTCCCATGGTTATGTCACCCTCCCCCAAACTATTCTCTAACTCTGTGGGTGGCAGAAACAACCAGCACTCCCCTACAGTTGACTCAAAGCTTAGAGTCCCAGGTGGGTCACGCCAAAGCTACACTTCACCTGAATTCACGTCTTATTCTGCTCTTTCTTTTCTTTTCTTTCCTTTTTAAGATTTTATTTATTTGACAGAGAGAGCACAAGCAGGGGAAGCAGCAGGCAGAGGGGCCCTGCCAAGCAGGGAGCCCAACGTGGGGCTCGATCCCAGCACCCTGAGATCATGACCTGAGCCAAAGGCAGATGCTTAACCGATTGTGCCACCCAGGCATCCCTCTGCTCTCTCCCCATCCCTGTCCTACAACCCTCATTCAAATGACCTTGCAGGTTTTGCCTTTAGAGCACGCTCTCAATAAATCATGCACATCAAGTCCCTGCCATGGGCTCAGCTCATAGGTGAACCCGATGTAAAACTAAAATTAAGAAAACCTCAATCAATCAATCAATCAAAACAAACATAAATGTTTATAAACCATGTTCATAAATTTTGAAGACTCACTATTAAAAAGGTATCAATTTCCCCAAATTATATATAGATCTAATGCAATTCCAATCAAAATCCTGGGACGTTTTTTATAGAAAGTGGTGAGTATATACCAAAATATACATCAAAATAAAAAGGATCAAGAATAGTCAAGACAAATCTTGAATAAGAAGAACAAAGCTGAAGAACTTCCATGGACAGATATAAACACATATTATAAAGCTACAGTAATTAGGGGCACCTGGTGGCTCACTCAGTCAGTTGAGCATCCGACTCTTGATTTCAGCTCAGGTCGTGATCGAACCCCAGTGTGGAGCCTGCTTGGGATCTCTCTCTCCCTCTCTCTCTCTCTGCCCCCCCTCCATTCACACACTCTCTCTCTTTAAAAAAAAAAAAAAAAAAAAAAACCAAAAAACTACACTAATTAGGAGATGCAGTATTCATATGAGAATGGACAGATAGTTAAGGGAAAGAAATAGGAATCTACTAACAGACCCATATACATTAAGCCCTGATATATTCAAACACTGGCAATGCAGAATTGGTAGGGAAGGTTTGTTTAGTAAATGGTACTAGACCAAAGCTGGATATCCAAATGGACTTCTACCTCCTACATACAAAAATCCATACTTGTAGATTATAGCTCTAAATGTAAAAGGTAAAACAGAATTTCTATAAGATACCATAGAAGGGTATCTTCATAATCTTTGGTACCCAGAGCTTTATTAAACAGGACACTTTTCTTAAAAATATTAACCATAAAAAATAATTTGTAAACTGGTCCACATTAAATTTACGAATATCTCTTCATCATAAGATACCATTGAGGGAGTAAAAAGGCAAAATAAGAGAATATACTTGCAATACAAATAGTTTTCTGATGACTCATCCTATGAAAAACTACAAATAAAAAAAGACAATTTAAAAATGAGCATGAACAAGTATCTCACAAGAGATACCTAAATGACTAAAAAACATGAAAAAATGCCCAGCTTCATTAGTCATAAGGGAAATACAAATTAAAACCACAATGAAACATCCATATGAAGGTAAGGATGTGAGGCAATTGGAACTCTTATACACAACAGGTGGGAGAATAAAGTGTCAAGTCACTTTGGAAAACTGTTTGGCACTCTAATTAGTAAAGCTAAAGTATGCATATCTTACTATCCAACGATTCCACTCCTAGGGTATACTCTGGTAAAATATGTACGATGTTTGCAGGATACATGTTCATGAACATTCATAACAGCAGTGTTATTAATTACCCCAAACAGAAAGCAACTCAAATGTCCATAAACAATAGGGCAATAACAATGAAATACTATACAGCAATGAAAATGATCAAACTACAACTATACCTCTTGGGTAAAATCCCACAAATATACATTGTTTGAAAAACATAGAATATATCCTATATAATTCTAATTATATAAAGTTCAAAAACAAAATTATATTGCTTAGAGATGCACACCTAGATAGTTACACTATAAAGGAAAGCATGGATATGATTACCTTTAAACTCAATGTAAAGATTACATCTAGGGTGAGGCTTATTAGATTGGGAAATGACATACAGGAGATTTCTGGGGGGCTAGTGATGCTAATTTCTGGGCTTAAGTAAGCATAAGTATGTGGAAACAACCTACACTTTCACATCTTATGAAGATAGAGACTCACCTTTAACAAGGGATAATTAATACTTGCAACCCATATGTTGGTAAATGGAGCCTCCAGGATAATAGCATCAACTGGAAATCCTTGAAAATAATAAAAAAGAAATAACTCCCCTATCATATTTAAATACTACCTTTCCTAAATAAGGAGTCCTCAAGGTTCTCTACATGAACTGCCTGCACCAAAGTTATTTGTGAAGCTTGTTAATAATGCAAATTCCTGGACTCCACACTAGAATCAGTCAGAATCTTGAGGGGCAGGGGGTGAGAATGTGCATTTTTAACAGGCATCCCCACCCCAAGAGATTTCTATGCACGTGGTAGTTGAAAATCACTACCTTCTAGGACACAGCCTGGTTTTCATGACTTGGATAAATTAAGCAGGCAAAGTACTATAGGAAGGGAGAGTGTTCTGCAGCCCGTGGTTAAGAATGTACCAGAGGCTGACTGTGTTGCTTTGGCAAATACTCCCTCTAAGAACAATTAGAAAACGTGTGTCAGATGGGGATATGCATTTATATATGTACACAATAGTCCCCCTTATCCGCAGTTTCAGTTACCTGCGGTCAAGAGCAGTCCAGAAGCAAATAATCCTGCTTCTGTCATATTGTTGGAAGGTCAATATAGCCTAACACTACATCATAATGCCTACATCATTCATCTCACTTCGTCTCATCATGGAGGCATTTTATCATCACACATCATTACAAGAAGAACAGTGAATACAGTACAATAGGATGTTTTAAGAAAGAGAAACCCCAGTCACATAACTTTATTATAGTATATCGTTATAATTGTTCTATTTCAGTACGTTATTATTAATCTCTTACTATGCCTAATTGATAAATTAAACTTTATCATAGGTCGATACATACAGGAAAAACACAGTATATATAGGACTTGGTATTATCCATGGTTTCAGCATCCACTGTAGGTCTTGGAACATATCCCCCATGGATAAGGGACAACTACTGTATGTATATGTATATGTATATGTTTGAAGGCATTTGAGGGCTACTAAATCAGTGAGATTTTGAAAGCCAATACCAAAAGAAAAAAATCCACAAGAGTTTGAGATGCTTTTCCCCTCAAAGCAGTTGAAATTTTGAAAGCAACAGTGATGGCTGCTCTTAGCGGCTTAGAACTAGACAGAACTTTCAGCAGTCCCACAGGACCAAAAGGACAAAATTAGAGTTCAGAATCTGACAAGAAGGAGGACTCTAATAATTTCTCAGGCTTTTTGTGATTTCAAGGGACTACATCCTGGGAGTAATGGTGAACTAAAACCAGACCAGCCCTCATAAAGACTAATGCCCAGCTTCAAATCAGCTCAACTTCTGACTGGATTAAAGTGATCTCCCCCCCATTTTAACTAATGTTCAGGAGAAAAGTAACTCTTTTCTGGAAGAAGATAATATTATCCTTAGCCCCTCAAATTATCTCTACAATTTCTGTAAACAATATCTAGCATTTAATAAAAAATAACTAGACATACAAAAATAAAACAAAATAAAAATAAAATAAAATAAAATAAAGAGGCCAAAAATACACACACAAAAAAACCCCAACAACAACAACAGATAATGGAAATAGACCAACAAAGGATCTAGATATTGGCATTCTCCTGTATGGACTTTAAAATAACTTGTAAATAACCAATTGTAATATAGTAAAATATTTGTTAAAATTTTAATATTTTTACAAAGATTTTATTTATTTGACAGAGAGACAGCCAGCGAGAGAGGGAACACAAGCAGGGGGAGGGGGAGAGGGAGAAGCAGGCTTCCTGCTGAGCAGGAAGCCCGATGTGGGGCTCGATCCCAGAATGCCGGGATCACGTCCTGAGCCGAAGGCAGATGCTTAACGACTGAGCCACCCAGGCACCCCTAAAATTTTAATATTTAATAAAATTTGATATTACATAGTGAACTGTGTAATATGTCGAAAGAAAATGTTTAAACTAGAGCACAAGGAGAAAAATGTCTGGAGGACCCAGGAAAGAACATTGGAGACATACAGGACATGGGAATAGATCTAAAAATATATATATAGTCCTAGGAGGAGAGAAGATGAAAAATGGGATAGGCACAATATTTGAAGATAAATGACCAATTTTCCAAGATGGATGAATATCAAGCCGGAGTTATTATGGTACTATGAACCCCACACAGGATAAGTACTAAGAAACCCACACCTAGGAAAATCACAGAAAAAATGCTGAAGAACAAAGACAAAAAGAAAATCTCAAAAACAGCCAGAAGAAAAAGTAATTATCTTCAAAGGAGCTGCAGGAAGACTGGAAGCTGTATTCCCAATGGACAGTGAAAGCCAGAACAAAATGGACAGAGTCTTCAAAGTGTTGAAATAAAATAACTGCCAACCAAGAATTCTATGCCCAATGAAAATATCCTTCAAAAACAAAGATGAAATAAAGATATTTTCAGGCCGAAACTGAGGGAATTCTTCACCACAAATAGGCAGAACAAATATCTGAAATGGAAGAACAGAAGTGCTAGAAGTAATAAAGCAAAGAAAAGGGTAAATATGAATATTGACTTTATAAGAGCAATAATGTTTTATGGAGTATATAATATAGAGAAAATTAAAATACATGATAGCGAGAGTTCAAAGCTGAGGGTGTAAATGGAATTAAAGTGTTGTAAGGTCATTGCATTATCCAAGCAGTGAAGTATTCATTTATGTGGGAATTTAGGTCAGATGATACAGCATCGTCCACACTGTGCAGGAAGTGTGCGCAGAGAGCTATGAGAGCTTAGAGGAGCAGGAAATAATGTCTGCTTTATTTCCATAATTAATTAAGACTGTGGCTAGCAGGTGACTTGCTTTAAAATGTTCACGTAACTCAACCTGACCGGTATTGACGAGTTTAAGATACAACGCAAGAGATGACAAGCTTTTCATGTAATCGAAATCACCTTGTCCTATTCACAGAGATTCTAATTCATGAAACCAGCTCGGATCCAGGAAACCTGAGTTTATAGCAAGCACCTCTAGGGAATCTGAGACAGGCAGCACCCAGAACACTTTGGGAAACACTGACATAAATGTCGTGGAAGACGGGCTGCAGAAAGCAAGTCCTGCTTGTTACTTCATAAAGGATGTTTTCCTCTCCCATAATCCAAATTACTCCACAGTAACATTTACTTCACAATAAGGGCTTTTTCAAGGGGTAACTTTAACTCTTCTGAGTATTTATTTTTAATTTCATGGCCTTGACAGGCAACTATTGTTTTATATTAAACAAAAAAAAGAAAGTTTATTACACGATCAGAGACTGTCTAAGGTCGGGGTGCTTTAGACCTCTCTGTGCTTACAGTGTGCACACAGTCCGCAGGCAATATTTACTTCCCCGCCCCCAAGCAAAGACCTTATACATGAAGGCATTTTGTACCTTTCTCTTCTAGTACTTTCGCAGCATTTGTTGCAACTCTGTAAAGCAATGAAAATTAGTACATATGTGAAGCACTGACTTAACAGTCAGGCAAATAGTACAAAATGCAACATTTGTTACGAGCATCTGACGAGAGCTCTGGACTCTGGTAGGAACAGACATACAACTTTGCATAGGACTTCAAGGGGTTCCACTGGCCCTAAATTAAGAATCCTTTCCTTTAATACTCTCAAGGAGGGTTCTGGAATGGGCTTCAGTGTCCTAGATAACCACAGAGCTACACCCTCCCTTGCATGACAAACAGGCACGCTGAGATGGCAATGTCTCTAACCACACGTGGGAGGTCAGAGAAACCAGAGCTCCACCTCCTAGCTCAGTGTTCCCTCCTCTGCTCATCGCTGCCTCTGATGACACTAAAGCCCTGAGGACACCCTCCCCCACAAGAAGCCATCTTCAGAGCCCACTTACCCTGTACCCAGAGAGTGGCCCCAGAGACACACAGGCGTGTTACCACTTCTCGCCTTGGTCCACTCATAGACACAAACAGCATCTGCGGTCAGCCCCTTCTCTGTGGGCTCACCCGTGGAGTCCCCGTACCCTGGTGGTAAGGAAAGGCGAGCACAGTATCAACTACCTCCAAACTGAGGACCATCAGTAGCCCTCCTGGTTATTGAAAAGTCTTTATACACTGTTCTTAACACATACCTCTGTAGTCCACAGACAGGACGTGAAAGCCACCATCACTCAGCATCTAGATAACAAAGGAGGGTTATCAATTTTAATCAGAAGGTGTACACAGAAAAGATGGTATAACCTCTTCAACACTTCCATAATCCTCATTGTGATGGTTTCCCAGGCAGGGAATAGATGAAATCTGCTGTTTGACCTCAAACGTGAGAAGGTCAGACTCAAAGGGAAGAAGGGAGGCAGGCGGCAGAGCGGGTCAGAGAGCCTGGCCACACCCTGGCTCTGCCCCTGGCTGTGTGACCTTGAGCCACCTAACATCTGAATATGTAAACAGTATTCTGAAAAGTGAACAACAATCGTAGCCACTTTCAGGGCTGTTGGAAGATGACGTGAGATGAAAGTATTGAAGTATCTTGGTACAAAGTAAATGTCCGTTTTAAGAATCCCCTTGACAACAGAAGGTCTACAGAGTTGTAGCAGAGGCAGTCAAATAGTGGGAAGATATGTATATTAAATGTGAACAGACAAAGAGTTAATATCAATCAAAAATAAAGAGATCACTCAATTATATGAAACCACTGCCACGTCCCATGTGGATACATGAGGAAGGAATATGACAACCTCATTTTAAATGAAGTGAATTAAAATGATAGTACAAAGAGAGAAAAGGAGACAAAAATTTACTGTGCAGGTTTTTTCAAAACTTTATTTACCTCTCACAATAGTCCCTAAAGGTAGATATTATCCCCATTTTATAGATAAAGAAATTGAGTCCTGAGGGTTTAAGTAACTCGTTCCAGATGCTAGAGGCAGAACGGAGACCCACACAGGGGTCTGCTTCTGTCCGAACAGCGCGCATCCCCTGCCACAGCACGGATGTGGGGAGCTGAGTCTCACCAGGAATCTTTCAATACAAATTCAACTAATAATGAGGAAATAAAGGAAACTTTTTAATATCTATTTAAACGACATTGCCTCCAAAACAGTGATCCAAGACACAGAGCAGTTAAGCACCCCGGGAAGTGAGAATGTTCGTGTGTCATTTGTGGCCCTCTAGACAGAAGAACTGCTTGGTGAAACAACTCGAGAACAGATCTGACTCCTAAGAATTTATCTCTAAGAAAAAGTACAAAAAAAGAATAAACTAAATGCCTCAAGTTTTCTCTAGCAACATTATTTAAGTGATTTTAGGGGAGAAAAACTTGTATCTAGCAACAGTGGAATAAATAAACAATTGTCTACAAATAGAATGGAGAAGGATCACCTTTTAAGCTGGTCACTATGATAACTACGGAAAACCATGGAAGAATATTTATAACGTAGTAGGTACACAGCATAGTATTAAGTAGAAGAGCAGCAATATAGAATGACATATAGATATAATCACAGTCACATAAGAACTTCGTACAGAGAGATAAAGACGACTGGGTAGGGTTGCAAATTAACGAAAACAGCTCTGCTGGATGCCTAAGTGATGAATGAGTGAAATGAATGAGACACATGAATGAGAACAGAGAAACAGAGAAAAGGAGTGGGGGAAGAAAGGAAAGAAGAAAGGGAAGAAGGACAACTTTATAGCAAAGACTTGATTTGTAAAGGAAATCACCCCTCCAAAGAGGAGAACGAAGGGCTCAGGAGGTCTGGTCAGGCTGGGAGGCAATGACTATGGCACGAGGTATCCAGAATCTGCCTGGAGGAAGAAGGCTTATCATACCTTCCCTTCCCATCCCAACTACCACAAGCATGACCTGGCTCCTTTGCACACCTACACCTATGACTCTTTTCCTTTCTGCGCACACGGGGGCTATACAATTCAGCTTTGCCGAGTGGGGGAGGGAAACAACAACAACAACACATGTTCTCATGGACATCAGCTTCACCACCATCCCACTAGGAAGTGCAGAGAGTGAGGTGCAGGGTGGAAAGCAAACCTAAAAATTAATAGACGTTATCATCCCAGGCAGAACTGCATCCAGCCCACCACCCGCCAGAGTCGGCTCCGAGAAGGCCGTGAAGAAAGGGAAGAGCAGACAGGAGAAGAGCTTCCTGTCTGAACGAGGGAAAGAGGATGAGGGAGGTGCTGGCCATACTGGGCCTGGCAGGATGTGGGGGGCCCCCCTCATGCTGTCACACCAGGGAAGGGCTCTGAGGTGGGAGCTGGCATGTGGGAGGAGATATCAGGTCCTTTGGTCAAAAATTGGACAAGCAGCCTGGTCAGCTGAGGGAGAGATTACCCAGCTGGGGCGTGGGAGAAGATAAACACAGCTGCCCTACCAGGTGTGAGTCAGCCATGGCTGCGTCTCCCTCACACTTGGAAATGCAGGGGCCGCCCCAACAAACAGCAGCCGTGTAGCAGGCCAGCCAGAAGAGCAGTGTGGCCGCCATCCCACTTGCAAAACCTTCCATGGGCTGAAGCCAGAGCCCGAATGACTCTAACAGCGGACATTCTGTGTGTTTATCCTCCCTACGGCAAAAAGGCTGTTTCCCACAGGAGTAACACTCACGTCGAATATACTCTCACAACCCTTCCCCCAGCTCTCAGAAAAAGCGGGTAGAGAGGGTCTTCAGCTCCATCTGGTGATGAAGGCAATGTATTTATGAAAGTGTTTTTGGCGTCAGAGATGTTCACTTCCGTTTGATCCCCTGTGGTCACTGCAGGAAGAGACATGCACACGTGGGACTTTGAGTCCCACCCTTGGGAGCTCCCAGGAGATAGCCTGAGGAAGATCTGTGGCTGTAGCCCATAAGAGAAAAAACAGAGGCGTCAAATCGGTACCGTGAGGCCCCTTCAGACATACCTTTACTAGCTCAAGTCTGTGAGGAGCTGCCCTGTGGAGGAGGTTAGAAAAAAGAGCAAGAATTAGGAATTACAATGACAAATTCAATAAAAATCACTATCATGCTTCTGGCGTCTGATCTCATGCCTTTGTTACTCAGGTTAGAGAAATAAATAACCAGGAGCAAGGGAAAGGGTCTTTGGTGTCCTAGCCCACCTGGATGTGTCAGGGGGAGTGACGGATGGCCCCCCACTGCTGCCGTGTTCCTCTGCACGAGCGTGGACGCCCAGATGGCTCGTGCTTCTCCGCAGCAGCCTGTGATGATACTGATAGCCCACGTCCTCTCCCTGCTACACAGCACAACTAATTTCTGAGAATACTTGTAGAAGCTAAAGGAACATCAGTTCCAGAAAATGGCTTTTCAGAACAAAGGACGATGCAGTCATTGCACTAAACCAAGACCTGCCTGTACCCTGTTCATTCTGCTATTAAGAACAACATGACGTGAGGGAGACTCGTACCGCTGGAGGTACCGGAAACGCTTTCTCCCAAAATAACCCTATCATCTACTCTCTATCAGCCACGCTCATAAAGGAGAGGCAAGGATGATTACAGAGGCAGAGGATTCTTGAAAAACCATTTGAATTTTGTCTTAGAGCCAAGTGTCTTAAACTTCAGAGGGTCATGGAGCCCTTCGAACATATAATTAAACTATGGACACATTTCCCAGAAAAATGTAGCCATACTTGAAATTTTGAGTATGATTTTGGGGAGGAGGTTGAGGGACCCTCTGGGGTTTCTCTGGGCCCCAAGTCTATATCCACTGTTCTCAACAAGGCTCCTGTAACCTCCCATTTGGGCTCCTTTGGCTCAGTACCGCTGATAGCCAGCTGAGGCTTTCGGCAGGGGACAGGAGGAAGCTGGGGCTGACCCCAGAGCCAGTGAATCTGCAATCAGAGCAGATCCACACAGAGGGACAGGCATGAATGGGTGGGCCGAACGATCCTTTAAATACATAATACAAGTCTGCACCATCAGAACAATGTTCAACAATGTTGTAAAATGTTGAGTTTCATGGGAAATCTCTGTACATGTCATTCTAGAATGGACATCTTCGGAAGGCCCCTAGTGCAAAGGCAAGCCTTGAGAAAGCCATCAAGACAGAAAAAGACAGTGAGGAAAAGGGACATAGGCAGGGGAGCCAAGGGGCAGATTCCAGAGCTTGTCACTAAGTCTGCAATGTCCCTCCAGACACAGAGCTTGGGTCTGTGGGTCTCTGAGGCACATTGCCCCTCCCCCAATCCGAAGTGATGCAGTCACAGCTGATAATCATCACCCACCATAATGACAGGCCCACTGGGAGGCCCTGGCAGCACATCAAAGGGGATCAGGACTTCAGGGAGGCATTCTTTGTGACCAAGCAAGGTTGGAACAACAGGGAGTGGGCTGAGGCATCAGTCTTCTAGACTAGGACCAGTCAGATGGTCCCCGGTACCGACAGTCAGAATTCCAGAGGATCTCTCATAGGGAGCCCATACATTGGATTAATAGGACTCATGCTAAATCAAGGAATCTCCATGTACTTCTGTGAGACGACCGTCGATAAGGAACTTGCTCTTCCTTTTCCCCATATCTCATGCTGGTTCCCTTTCCCGTCGTCCATGGGCTCAGTTCATTTCAGACACTCTTTGGGAATAAAGGAGCCACTGACTTCTTGGAAATCAATATCCGAATTTCGGAAGTTGGTCTCCCTTTCAGTTAAAGATCAACATGAGTCTCCATACAGAATATATAGATTTTTTAAAGAGAAACCTATTGCCAGAACACCCTCAAATTTCCACAAAAGAAAAAAAGATGTATGTGGAAGCACACTTACAAAGACGGAGCTCCGCCTTCCCTTCCCCCACCGGGCTGAACCGCTCCCTCTCTCTTTAAAAGAAGAAAAAAATCCGAGCAAAGGCGCTGACCTGTGTTCTGCGCTGCCGTGAAGATAAACGATAATTGGATTGCCGTCCTGAAGGGCTGCTTCATACCAGCCGCGGTCCTTCCCCTTAGCATCTTCCCCCCGGCAGCTGGGAACCGTGTGCCTGAGGAGCAAGGGACCGTTGTAGCAAACGTGTACGGAGAATTCGCTTTCCCTGCCAAAGTCTGAAGCCCTCCTCGTGTCCAAGACATATATTTGTAGGTTTAAATATGTGTAAGTCTACATTACATATTTATACGTATGTGTATGTATTTATATATATATAAATTTCAGAGTAATATATGCACATGGTAAAAATTAAAATATAATACCACAAACATCTCACAGGGACAAGCACTACTTCTCTACCCCCCTCCCCCATGCACAGAAACAACCCCTTTTAACCATTTACTGTTTTAGTCCTTCTGACTCCTACATCCACTAATCTTCCAGGACTGCAATTCTTAGTGCAGTTCACTGAAATGCAATCCATTGGGTAGAAACAAGTAAAAAACAATAGGTATTTGCCACCTGCTTTTGGTTTGGCTGAGGACACAAGTTGAAAGAATTTAAAGGGAGACCAGTTTAGATGGGAGAAAAGAACTTAAATACGAAACTAAGCTATTCTACTCAAGAAACCAGTGACCCTGTGGTGTCAAACACCTGCCCGAGCTCCAGTCCCTCCACCTGTTAAACCAGTGAGTGACCCCTGAAGATACAAACACTGCCATATGACATGTCACAAGGGAACTTGGAGAGGTGGCCACGTAATAATAAATCTTTAGGCCTCTCAACCCTGTAGGGGCAGAAAGTCCAACATCAAACCCCAGGGCCTCTGGACTGAGGGGACTGGCCTCCCTGCCAGCTAGAGGAGCCAGGGCAAGAGCCAAGAATAAAAAGATTTTCAAATCCCAACACTGTTACCTGAACTGTACTGTGCAGATTAGGAAGAAGTTATGTGAACCCATACTGGTTCCTAAACATTCTATGCTCACATGTTTAAAGTCAGGGAGAGGAAATATAAAACAGGACACTGGGAAATTGGCAGCCAAGAGCAAGAAGTAGAACCAAACGGGAAAGAGATGTTGACAGCAGCATAGCAAAACAGACAACAGGATGCTCATGGTCTTGACAACTGAGTGTCTTTTCTGTGCTGTGCCATGCACTGTGCTAAGCAATGAAAGCCCACGAACGAACGAACGAAAGAAAGAGAGAAAGAAAGAAAGAAAGAAAGAAAAGAAGAAAGAAAGAAAAGAAGGAAAGAGAAAGAAAGAGAAGAAAGAAAGAAAGAAAGAAAGAAAGAAAGAAAGAAAAAGAAAGAAAGAAAGAAAGAAAAAAGAGGGGGGAAAAAAGAAAAGAGGAGAAAAAAAAAGAAAAGGCGTGCCTGGGTGGCTCGGTTGGCTGCCTTAGGCTCAGGTCATGATCTCAGGGTCCTGGGATGGAGCCGCACATCTGGCTCCCCACTCAGCTTCTCCCTCTGCCCCTCCCCACTCTCATGCTGTCTCTCTCACTCTCTCTTTCTTTCAAATAAATGAATAAAATCTTTAAAAAAAGAAAAGAAAACCCACCAACAAAGTTACCTACAAAAGTTATAGTCTTGTAAAGAAGACAAACATTAACTAAATAATCGCACATTTACTTAACTGCAGTGGGGAAAATGCCATAAAGGACAAGCATAGGTTACCACCTCTGCCTAAAATGGGAGATGAGGAAGGGCTTCCCCGAAAATTACCACATTAGCATTTAAACCGAGACCCTGAAGAGGAGTAGGCAGTTCAGTGAAAGGAGGGAGCAGAGACATGAGTGTTGCAGACAGAGCACATCCTGCGAGAGCGTGGCTTGGGTGCCGGGAGCCTAGCCCTTCTGCAATAGTACGGGAAGACTGGCGGGGAAAAGAGCAGAAGAGTGGGGCAGCGCCAGGTCCTTGAGGTCTGGTGAAAGACCCAAAGCACAGGGCCACACCCAAAAGACTCCACACTCCAATAAAACTCCTGAAAAGCAAAATCAAGCAGGTCAAATACTGATACAAAGGGAAGGTGACTCCGAGAAACACCCACCTCTCCACAGGCAGCTAGCACGGCGCTGCTCACCCTCGCCCTTGTAACATGAAAACCACTCCCATCAAGCAACCCTGTGGCCGTCAGCGCACTCACCAGACTCCCAGAATCACTGCAGGTTCAACTCTGATATACAAGTTCACCGTGTGAGGAATCTTCAACTCCGGTTTCTTTAAATCCACAAGAAATGGTGCTTTGACTAGAAAGTAGAATTCATTATCAACGCCCAGAGTCAAATTCCATGTCTTTTACTCACAACCAAAAAAAGTAATTAGTCTCCTGGTTAACATGGTTTCTAAGTTGCAAGCTACCACACTAAATTCCCAACAAAGTATTTTATTTTATTTTATTTTATTTTATTTTATTTTTCATTTTATTTATTTATTTGACAGAGATAGAGACAGCCAGCGAGAGAGGGAACACAAGCAGGGGGAGTGGGAGAGGAAGAAGCAGGCTCCCAGCGGAGGAGCCTGATGTGGGGCTTGATCCTAGAACCCTGGGATCACGCCCTGAGCCGAAGGCAGATGCTTAACGACTGCACCACCCAGGCGCCCCGAAGTATTTTATTTTATAAACGAGGACCAGCCCATAGGAAAGTTGCCAAAACAACAACAACAACAAAGCAAAAACCCCTAAGGCTAGATTTTATTTTTTATTTTTTTATTTAACTTCAATTCGCCAGCATACGGTACATCGTTAGTTTTCGATGTAGCAGTGATCAATGATTCCTTAGTTGCGTATAGCACCCAGTTAAAGCTAGACTTGAACATAGCACCAGTGCGACAGGCCAGCATAGGGTTTTATTCCTTATCTTTGTCTCAAGCTAAAAACAAAGGAGACCACTCCCCTAAAAAGGTAGGGGGTCTAGAAGAAAGTAATGAGTATTTTGCTACCTATGTCAAGCCTTACTTTTTCCACTAAATAAAAACCTAGTCACTAGCCACAAACCAGGAAATGGCCAGAATCTATAAATCCCTGGGGACAAGCCAGTGAGAGCATCACCTGTGTGGTAGGATCGTGTGTTACACTGACTAACATTACTCAGTAGAAAAAACGTGGGAGAACAGATTCCTCACATCAGCCTCTCCCCACCCCCAGATCCCCATTTTCTCTCTCTTTCAAGGGATATAGGTGAAAAGAAAAAGCAAAAAAGTAGAGAAACACCAAGCAGTAAGGTACCCTATTAACAGCTAATTCGAAGACTGAGCTCCTGAACTGAAACCCCACCCACAAGGCCCTGTTGTTCTATCCAACCCCCCAGCAGCCTGTAGGGATTGGAGCTAAGCCCCAAAGCCTCTGTTAAATAGGTTTCAGACCATTGAAGTCTAGCCACAATTTTATAGCCCACATGCCTTTTTCATTGTCACACGGGCAACTTTAAGGGCAGTAAGTTCTTTCTTTGGGAAAATAGACGTAGGCAAGTCCGGGAGAGATACTTACAAAAATGAAAAAATATTAGCATGTCCATCAGAGGAGGAAAAATGTGTTCTTTTAATGGTTTACTAGTAAAGCTGTTGTACAGAGAGGCAATTTTTCTTCCGAGCGTTGAACAGGAATGTGGAAAAGATCTGCAAGATACAGTGAGACAAACAAGGCATTCAAGATCCGTCCAAGTTTTGTCGTTTGTTTTTTCTCTTAGCGTCCAAATAAAATTTCAGAGACTAACACTGGCATTTAAGCAAAATGCTTAACAGAACTGTGTGCCATTAGTACAGATCAGGACTAGGCACTAAGGGAGACCGGGAGAGGAAAGCAATAATTCAGGTCCCCAACCAGCTGCTGAGAAAGAACAGGAGGGACAGGAGTTGGGGGGACATGAATGCACCGGAGTCAGGCCTGTTCCCTCAGTGCACCCCACACAAGACTCTGGACCCCAGAGTCATCGGGAAACAGGATTCAGACTACTTAACAGTTGCCACGCTTTTTAATCTCGTCGCAATTTAGTGCTGTATATATTAACTATTATTAGTCTAAAGCAGTGAATGAAAAGCCATCAGATCCCCACTCTTCTGGCTGGGTCTTAGGAAGAAATGAGCCAATGAAAGAAAAACCCTCACTTCCTATGTGATGATGTGATGCCCCTGTTAAGAGGGACTGTGAGGGGCAGGGTGGAGAGCGAGGGGGGCGCCTGGAGGCTGTTGGCTACATCGGGGCTGGGGCCTGTCAGGGAAGGGGACACAGTGGGCCAGGCACATTTTCTTTATTCTACTGTATCTTTCCTGTGACACAAAACACCCGAACCAGGAGCCATCAGCAGACAAGTTATCACTTGTCCATGAGGGGTCACTAATGCACTTCTGTCTCTGGCCACCTCTCTTATGACAGCTGAATGTCTCCTACTTGGAGAAACGAGGGACACAGGAAGTCAGTGTCACCACTCCCTGCTTCCGGTTTTTGTCCACCTTGTCCATTAAATAAATCCCTTCCCCTGTTTTGAGCTGTCCATGTGAAGACTGCTCAGTATAATCAGATCATGAGTCTGGGGGACTGGAAAGCATGTTGGATGCACTGTTTCCCCTGCCCCGATTTCTCTGCTAGACCAGAGCATTTTAGAAGATAGCTGTTATCACCCGTACTTTGCAAATGAGGACACTGAAAAGTTTAAGTGACCCGCCCCATGCTGCAGAGCCGATGAATGGCCGAGTCATGTGCACCCAGGTCCGTCTGACCCCAGAGCTCTACGAAGATCTCCAGTGAGCTGTCACCATCCTGCTGAGTGCAACTGGCCCTCCATGCAGCCACAGATGAGCCCAAGGAACAAGACTGGCTTCTGGCAAGATTCAGCCCTTAGAGAAAGTTGTTTCAGGATCCGCCTTCTCCCCTTCTGCACCCTTGGCCCTTCTCAGAATCCCCTCTTCCTCCCATGTTCTTCTTCCTTCCTGCTCCTGTATTCTCAGGAGTCTTCTGACTCTAAAGTCATCAAAGAGAGACCTCTAAGAAGAATTCTCCCTCAGGTGTTAATAACTAAAAAAATCAGAATGCTTCTATGTTTGGAAGAGGCCTGAAGGGAGAAGATAATGAATCTCCGATGAATTTCCAGCAATTCTTCAGGGAATGCAAAAGAGACGTGGGCTAAGGGTAATGGGTAGCTCTCCAAGTACATCAGACGTAGGCAACCGCCTACACACAAAATTAGCCAGGAAAAAATGAAAATGATTATTTTCATACTCGTTTAAAATAGCCTGTGAAGGTGGTAGGAAGGAGAGGGCATTGTTGCTCCGATTCAGAGCTGAGAAATCAAAACCCAGAGAAGGCACTGTGAGCCCCAGATCAAGCCCGAAAGGGCAGAACCGAGCACAGTCTGAATTCTCATGCTTCCTTCCAGTTGGCTGGCTCCTCGGGCTTGCTTTCTCCGGGCTGAACCCACGCTACCCCGCCTGTTAGTCTCCCACTAAGTTATCTTCCGAAGGTAGCAGGGTGCTTGGGAAGCAGAGGCAGTAGAGGGAAATATGCTTCTGTTTTGAAAGAATAATTCATACAGGACCCTTCTCTCAACTAGCTCAAGGCACTTCTGCGGCTGGATCCCTCAGACCCTCAATAATGCACAGGAGCCTCTCTTAACTAGGGGCTGTCAGTCTGACTTCCCCGAGATCAGTGGGGATCAAAAGTCGCCAGTGGCTAATAGACCTTATTCGAGTGGAGGATGCAATTCCAGCCCAATCCCCGCCAATGGCCAGCCACATCAAACAGCCTCCTTGATGCCTTGCTGTTCTTAGCCTGCCCTTTGATCAGCGGTGGCTCTCCCCGCACAGCCTCCCGCAGGGGCCACACAACCTAACTGGATCATTCTTCCCTTGGAACCTGAGCAGCTCCAGGGCGAATCATTCATGTTCATGCTCAGAGGCACCAGCTTTGGGAGGCCCAGCTCTAACCCCATTTGGCAAGACAGCTATTCCAGGTCGTAAGACATGCCGCACACCCATCCTAGGTGCCCGTTCATTCGGCCAACATGTATTGACCACCGAGCACCTGAGTGACACCTGTGTTCTCCTCCGTTCTCTCCTCCCCACTACATCCCCCTCCTTCACATCCACTCAAGTGTTCCTTCTTTGTTAAACCCTCTCTACACAGATCTTCCCACTCATTATACTCGGGCCTCGGTTTGACCCTTAATTGTCCTCTGGGGGTTTCCCTACTGTTAGTCCTGAACCCCCACTGACCAGAACCACTTGGCATCCGGTGCACTCTGTCCAGCACAGGACTGAGCACTGAAAGAAGAATGTATGTCTTTCTTGAGGGAGAAGGAAGCCATGCTTATTGGTAGCTTTGGGGAAGAGCGGAAGGGCTTCCTATTCTTTCTTGAATTAGCACTGAAAGTTGTGAGCTCCACAAGAGCAGGGCTTTGTGCCCGGAAGGCAGGCGCTGACCAGTACTGTGGAAAGCACGAATCGGCTCCTCAGCCTGCTCGGAGGGTTTCCTTAGCTCCGTCCAGAAATGTAAAGACTTGGGGTGAACGGGGAACAACGATGAGGGAAATCGCCCACTGGCTTCCCCCAGCCTCTTTCCTGAGCACATTTTCCAGGTTTCTAGTTCGAACAAAACCAGTGGTGAGTGAAGATTGACTCTCCTGGGCCCATCTATCTTAAGTAGCAATGACAGCTGGTGAAATTTTTGCAAAATAAATAAATAGATCCCCAAGGCATTAAGAAATAATCACCGAAAACCTGTTTTGATGAATTGCTCTCCTTGAGTCACACAGCACATCGCCACAGACCCCGTGCTACCAGCAGCCCCAGACGCACAGGCCGCCCTCTGTGAATGTTTGCGGAGCTGAGCTAACTTGGTTCCAAGAAACCAAAGGATTCGGGATGCTGATCTCGGTCTGTGCTTCTGCCTCAGCGTGTCTTAAATTAGAGCAGTAATTCTCTGTTCAGATGAAGAAATGTGCTTGGATTTTATTCGTTCAGGAAGCATCTCTTGAGACTTATTTTTTAGTAATTGGTAAGGCAAGTAAGAGTGGGTCCCCAACTCCCCACGTCCCCCTCCATTATCAACAAAGTGGGTTGTTCTCTAAAAGCATGAACTGCAGCTTTGATTCTCTGCCAAATAAATGTTAAATAATCAGCCATCAACTCGAGAGAGAGCACAAAAGATAAAGGCAGAAAATGCCAGCTTTCCCAGAACAACCCTATCAAGGCGGTAAGACCCACGAATGTGCCGTCGAAAAGTACAGTCAGTCAGGATATTCCGACTCGTGTTCAGATCCAATACCAAGTGGAGGTATGGGTCTACACTGCTGGGCCAGGGGAGAGCTGCTCTCTGGTCTCTGCCCTGAGCTACAGAAGGAATGGAAGCGAGAAGATGGGTTATTGTCTTCACCACTCAGATATTCCAAAGTGAAGTCTCCTGTGTCTGGATGGGACTCTTGGACATTTTACAGTTAGCAAGAAACAAAACAAAGGAATATAAAGAAGAAAGATGGACAAAAGTGCCAATACCTTCCCACCCCAACAAAACAAGATACCTGAGTCTTCTGGGTCCAGGGTCTCTAACCAATACCTGGCTTCAATGCAAATGAGACTGGCAATATATTGCTGGTCAATTCAGGTAGTTTAACATTACCACTTAAGCCAAGGATTTAAAACAGGAGCCAGAAGGGTGCCTGGGGGTTCAGTCGGTTAAGTGTCTCACTCTTGATTTTTGGCTTGGGTCTTAATCTCAGGGTCATGAGTTCAAGCCCTGGGTTGGGTGTGGAGTCTACTTAAAAAAAAAAAAAGAGGAAGAAAATTTTAAAACCCTCTGATATAGACATTTCAGAGTGAAAGGCTATAAGAACTTGGCACAGGGATGGTTTCAATGCACTATACATTTTTAGCATTATGGAGGGATGTTCTTTAAATACATCCAAGAGTTTGCCCTGGGGGAGCTGGCCTTGGGATACTTTTCCACCTACACAAGTAGGCCTTTGACCTAAAAGGGCGCCATCTGACAAAGAGTACAAGGTAGATTACTATTATTGGTCTTTTAAATCCGTCCTGAATTTTAGTAAAATGGTCAAGGCAGATAAGAGCTTGGTATAGGAACCTGAGCCATCTTTCTGGAAATCTCAATTTCAGAAGCCCCAAAGGGATGCAAGTCCTGAAAGATCACATCTGAGAGGCCGCGGGGGTAGGCGCTCTCGGTAAGGATAACGCGGTCCAAAGGGCCCGCAGAGCTGTGGGGGCCTCCGAAGTGCCCAGCCTGACGCGCCCCGCCCGTCCGGGGGGCTCGGCACCGGGCGTGGGGACGACAGCGCGCCGGGCCGCGGGCCACGAGCACTCACCGCAGGTTCCGCACCACCATGTCCCACCAGGAGGCCACACAGCCCCGCGCGTCTGTCTCCATCCCGCGCCGTGTGCCGAGCCGCCCCGGGGTAGCCGCGGCCCGGAGCCGGAGCCGCCCCGCCGGACGCCCGGCCCGCCCTCCTCCCCCGCGCGGGGCCCTGCGCGCGGGCTGCGGCCGGTTCGGCGGCTCGCGGCGCCCCCCACCCACCCCACCCGCGCGTCTGTCGGAGCCAGTCGCCCACAACTGGAGGTGCCAGTCGCGCACGCTTGTGGCTAGCTGCGCGCGAGTTTACTTTCCACTGTATTTTACACGTGCGCGCGCCCCGCGTGATGGACCTGAAATAGATTTCTTACTGTTGGTAATAAAGCAGAAGCTGGTATCACAGCCTCGGGAGACCTGCGTGAGGGATGCAAGCTGTCCTCTACTTTGACCCGTCTTCTCTCTTGTTTCCTCTTTGTCCGTTCTGTTTTTCCCTCTTTCTGAAGCTTGCCCATCTCCAGCACCTACCCTCCCTCCCTCCCTCTTTCTTTCTCTCCCTCCGGCCCCTCCCCTCCATTAAGTAATGATTTATCCGTCCACAGGGCTATGAACTACACAATTAACACCAAAATTAACCCTTTTTTGGCATTTGGTTTGTTGAGCAACACCTAACAGAACCCCACCCTGTATCAAGGAGCTCACCCCTTGAAAAGTCTGGCCCGATACAGGCTCACGTAATGCACTGTCACCCAGGGAAGCCACACAAGGCACACAGGCAGATGAGGAAGGCAGGGAGCAAGGCCTGCAGCAGATACAGTATGATGCCAGCACCGAGACTTCATCTTGGAGGCAAGGTGTAACTGCCCCAAGGGGGAAATGTGGTTTTTTGTGGTACTTGTGCTATGGGACGAAAGGCACGATGGAGGACTGCCAAGCCACAGAAAGAGCCTAGGGACCCAGCTGCTTGGGGCTAGGAGACCAGCCTGGAGAAAAGCACCCACACCTTTCAAGAAAGGGCAGCTCTCTTCAAGGACTAGGCCATGTCCTATAACTAGTCAGACAAGGGTGAATCTTGTTCACTGCCTCTTGTAATCGCTCTGGGGATGTCAATTTTCTGATTCATATCAAGATAGAGGAGGGATCACATCTAGAAGGACCGGCAGGATCTAAGCCGGACTGATGAGCCAGCAGCAGGTGGGTTTTCTCAGGGCCACACCCTGCATGACAAGGAAGGTTAAGGTCCCACTCAAGCAGGTGTAACATTCCACTCCTACCCCTGGAGTTGTGCACAAGGATCTGGAATCCCATAGAACTTGTTTAGGGAAACTCCGGAGGAGACCTTGGGCCATGCCATGTGGAGATGGGGTGATCCGAGCTGGGGAGCAGTGGGGGAAGGCTAAGCAGCAGGTGCCTTTGGTTCCAGGTTCTATTTCTAGCTGTTTATTTAGTTGAGAGGGTAGAGATCCACATGCTGGTTAAGCCAAAATATTGTGAGCCCCAAGTCTAACGAAGTGTTTGAAATGTTCAGCAAAATCTCTGAAGTTGGAAATCACAATGGCCCCCCCTTTTTTAAAGACTCTATCTTGGGGTCCCTGGGTGGCTCAGATCTTAAGCCTCTGCCTTTGGTTCAGGTCATGATCTCCAGGTCCCAGGATCGAACCCCACATAGAGTCCCATGGCGGGCTCCCTGCTCAGCGGGGAGTCTGCTTCTGCCTCTCCCACTGCTTGTGTGCTCTCTGTCTCTCTCTCAAATGAATAAGTAAAACCTTTTTCAAAAATAATAAAAAAATATAAAACTCTATAAATTAGGAAATCTAGGAGAAAACTTTCCCCAATATTAATAGCCCTTTTTCAAACGGCACATCCTAGAAATGCGAGAGCAGAGTCTCTGATCTGATTTGAAAGAATCCAAAACAAATGATTCATTCATTTACTCAGCATTTATTCACTGAGCAACATTTAAGGTGCCGACTGCCACGCAGGGTCCTGCCTGGTGGAGAGATTTATCTCAGGAGAAACCACGAGAACACAGAATAGGAAATGAAGCGTTCCCTAAGGACAGAAATCAGGTCAGGGGGTCACAGGGCCTGGATGTGGGGAGAGGAGGTTGAGTCCACTGGGATATAAAGGAACATTTTAGGGTAATGGAAATAGTCTGTATCTCATGTGGTAGTGTTTATAGGACTATAAACTTTCACCAAAATTCATAGAATTGAAACCTTTCAAGGGTGAATTTGACTGAATGTAAATTATACCTCAATATACCTGACTTCTGGAAAAGTGACCTAAGAAATGTACAAATAAATTATATTAACAAACATGTCTTACATGATGCTGTAGATGTGTCAAGACAAAACTGTGGGTACAAATACTTCAGAAACCAATATTTGGGTGCTATTTGTACTTCCGGTAGAAAAAAACATCTCAGAGATAATTTAATTCTACCACCAAGAAATTATTCTGGAGGTGGGCTTGACTGGCTCAGTCGGAAGAACATACAACTCTTGATCTCAGGGTCATGAGTTCAAGCCCCACGTGGGGTGTAGAGTTTACTTAAAGTAATAAAACCTTAAGAAAAAAGAACTATTCTGGAAAAAAGGAATGGGAAATAACACTGACTGTGTCTCAGCCGCCACACAGCCGTGAAGGCGAACTACTGGCAATAACGCATTGGAGGAACGAAGAAGTAGCAAGCAACAAATCACCAATTTTATATGTTTTAGAGAAAATTTTATCTTCAAAGCAGAGAACTCGTCCCCCTTGCATTTTCTTCTTTTTTAACATTACAGCCTTATTGAGACATAACTCACATACCATGAAATTCACCCTTTGAAGTGTACGGTGCCGTGGTTGTAGGCTATTCACAGAGTTGCGCACCTATCACCACAATTTAATTTTAGAATGTTTTCATCACTCCGAAAGGAAACCCCATACATACCCTTTGCTGGGTCATATGATAATTTTGTGTTTAATTTTTTGAGGAACTTCTAAACTCTTTTCCAAAATGGCTACTCCGTGGTTCAATGCCACCATCCTGAGTGCCTCACATATCCCCTTGCTCATCTTCTTCACCCCTCCTCAGCTTCCCATATGCAAATAGGGAATTTCAAAAACAAACAAACTGACGCTTGTGAGGTTGAAATAAAACATTAAAGGGAAGATTGGAGACAGTCCCAGATGATAGACAGTGAGTGAGGTGACTCACTCGGAACATTCATGTTTCTATGCTGTTAACGCTTTGTATTGTCTTTGCCTATATTAGATCTAATTTAAGGACTGATTTATTATAGTTACAAGAGTGGGCAGTTATTCTTGGGTTGAACTTGAGAGTGTTAATAATATGAGATCCTTTTAGCC
This sequence comes from Ursus maritimus, assembly GCF_017311325.1. Classification (NCBI taxonomy): domain Eukaryota; kingdom Metazoa; phylum Chordata; class Mammalia; order Carnivora; family Ursidae; genus Ursus; species Ursus maritimus. The sequence continues at coordinate 24,484,574 of NW_024426230.1, read as the reverse complement.
AAAGCGGTGATTTCTTTGAGAAGAGAGAGTAATGGGAGAGCTGAAACTGGAAGTGAAGGGCTTGAGTGCCTTCTCTCTTCCCAAGAGCCCTGCACATCCCCAGACATGGCGCACCGCTCCCTTGCTCCGTGGCAAGAGATGGGACTCCGGCTTTCCCGGCATCCGTGGAAGCACTGAGCCAGGATTAAAGCCCAGCAGCTAAAGCTCCCCCTCCCTACTTCAGATCCCTCCCACCATTCCTTAACAGTGACTTGTTCTGCAGGCTTCTTTCCTGACCCTGCTGCTCTTCTTGTGTCACCAGTGTTTCCAAAACCACGTGGGACTATTTGGGAAGCTTTGGGCTCAACACAATAAAATATATTCCTTTGGCCAGAATCTCATGTCTCAAAATCGTTACTCGTCCAACGTTCTTTGAGAATCTCAAGAAGGAGGCATAGAATACAGCTTCTCTCTGAATTCATCTCTGTTCCTCCTTCCCCCAAACCTGCCCTGCCCTGAAGAACAGCTCAGCACACACCAGCCTCCCCAAGCCACAGATTTGGGACTCACCCTGGATTCTTTTGCTTCCCTTAAGCCTAGAATTCCCTCTAGATAGAATGCAGATTATTCCTTGTTGTAATATTCATTCATTTAACAAATATTTACTGAGTTCATTTTAGATAGTATCTTCTTGGGAAGCTTACACTTTAATCCCAAGGACAGGACCCACTCTGAGGAAAAGCTAGATAACAACCTGGAGCTCTATGCCGGTGTAATAAATACATATGCATTACAGATAACATCGTGGGACAGGCTCCGGGAGAAACACCTCTGTGGGCTGAAGAGGTCAGGCGAGGAGTCGGGAAGTACTGTTCTGTTGCTTGGAAACAGCTTTCGTAATGGGAGGTAATTTAAAATGGCTAGCCAAGCGGCCTCGGAGGATGTTAAAACTGGAAGAAATAGAAGCAATCATTTGCTGATACTCTCATTTTATGTAGAGGAAACTAAGACCCCCCCCACCCCCCCAGACCAAATGATAGATGTTCAGCTGCATTCATTCAGTATTTATTGAGTGCCTACTGCATGCAGAGGGACAGCAGAGGCTAATTCTCAAAGGGCACGTGGTATCGGCCAGAAACCAACCTGTATCAAAGCAGCCCAGGGAGCAGGGCTGTGATGGCAACATGCTGGGACCCACTGGTGGTTGTAAACCCGGTTACGAGTCCTTCCCCTTCCCCTTGAAAATACAAGAATTGAAATAGCTAACCACAGGTTAGTTATTTCTGCTCGGTGAGTCATCGGCGTGGAAGAATCCTCCGCCACCCACGGCGCCCGGTCGTCCCATCAGAGAGCCAGGTAGGCGGTTCCGAAGCAATCTTTACAGCGTCCACTCGTCCACTCGAGGGAAGGTGACGCGGCCTGAATTTTAGTGAAGTGGGAACACTGCGGGTTGGTGTTAGGACAACACGGACAGCGTTGGGGGAAAGTCTCACTGTCAGGGTTTTTGTTGCTTTTTTTTTTTTTTTACTTCTACTTTTTACATTTTTTAAAATGTCCCTCTAACAAATTCAGAGAAGGGCACTTCCATAACCACAGCCCAATCTTAGGAAAACAGTGACATGGGGTTTTCACTCCCAAGGAAACCTACCAGGAAAAGCAAAACGATTAGGTGGAAACATAGTCATCTTCCTGGAAAGGAAGGCACGCTCCTGGAGAAATTGTGGAAGACGGGAAAAGTCACAGCTGTAGACAGAGTAAACAGGATCTGGCCTTGCAATCCCAGGAGAGCAGAGATTTCCACTTCTGGGCTTTCTGGATGCCTGACAGGAGTTTGAAGTCCTCTATTCCTCCTTGTCTGTACTATCTCCGAAGTCGGTCCTGAAAGTAGCCTCATTTCCTAGTCCCTCCATTCATGCCCAGAGCATCTGTGCGCTCCCAGCGCCGCTTGAAATTAGTGTAGTTTTTCATCTTTGCCTTTATAAAGTTTTTAAACCAGCCAGGAGACACCCCCCTGGGACCGATGGGCCTGCGCACGACCGCCCCACAGTGGGGTGGGGATGTCGGGTAGCCTGAGGCGGGACGTCATTAGCCTCACCCCACCTGGCTGTGCATGCATGGAAAACCTGTCCTTAGAGAGGAGCTTTAAAATAATAATATGTAGTGTGAGATGAGATCACAGATATGAAAGCTCTTCTTTGAAGTTAAAAAAATTTTCAGCCTGCAAATGCACAGTATTGCTATTATTTATTAATGAATGTATTTGATACTGTCTTTGTCCGGCTCCTAGGCATATTTGCATGCATTCATTTAAAACTACAATCAATTGCATTATGGCTTATAGACTAACATAGAAGTTTAATGACTAATAAATACTAATACATACACAGAGATACAGAGGACGCCATAGGGCCGATCTCTTCTGTTTTATCACCAAAGAAATTAAAAATTGATATCACAGGAGACTCTATTCCTTCCCTACCGTGTGAGAGACAAAGGAATGCCTGGGGGTGGGGGCAGGGGATGCTCTTCCCTCTCCTGCCTGCTAAGTGTCAAAAAGGATAGCAACTCCCAAAGGAGCCCTCCCAACCCAGCAGTCACAAATACTTAGCAAACACCAGCGCTGGAGAGGAGTGTTGAATAGCATTGTGAGGTGACCTGCTAAGGAATTTTTAAGCAGAGAGTCTATAGGGTTTAGCATGCAATCCTATAGTCTTGCAATATATGAATCAGGAATCCGGGTTGTGTTTGACACTCCTTGTCAAGTCAGGAACAGCATGGGTATCCCCAGCACCTAGCATAACGCCTGGCACAAAGCAGGTGTTCGGTAAGTCTTTGGCGAGATGCATGAATAACTGGAAAACCTGAATCTGTTCGGCAGCAGGTCCAGCCTCACAAAATCCCAACGCCCCCACCACCATACATTCTCTAGAGGCCCCTCTGGCATTCTCTGATTCACACCTGTATAATTCTGAACTGCACGATGATGGGAAAACAGAACTCCAGACAGGCCAAAGTGCTGGAAGGTCTAGAGGACATTGTGGGTCCACTGCCTTAATTCTCACTTTCCCCACCCAGCACCACGTCCCAAGCTTAGTATGGCCCTCATGCCCTCTGGAGAGGCGGGGTCCCGCCCCCTCTGCCTTTGACCCATCTGAGGATTTGACACGTACCCCTTCTCCCGTGCAACCCCACCCAACAAGCGTGTTTACAAATCCAGCTGTACATGTTATGCCGGGCCAGGCCCTGTGGAGAAGAGCAGATGTTATAAGACATGGCCCCTGATGTCAAGAACTAAGATTGTATTTCGGGAAACTCTGCATTATTCGTTATTACTTCTACAAGTGTTTATTGAGCATACATGCTAAGCACTGTTGTAAGTGCTATCGCGATCTGATGTTAACCAAAGCAAAGAGCCCCGCTGCTCGTAGACGCTGACGTTCTAGAGGGGAAGACAAAACAAAACTCATCAGACAAACAAGCACATAATACAAATTCAGATACGGGCTATTAAAATGAAATCAGGTCACGGAGAAACTATTTTATCTGAGATCTTAATAACAAGGCTTGAGAATGGAGTTCCAGCCAGAGGGAAGAGCAAGTTCAAAGCCGCCCAGGTGGGAACACAAACTTGAAGTGTTTGGTAATACCGGCTGTCGTTCACACCATGCCCTTCACAGCTTCCCTTCGGGGACAGACGTGGGTTTGGGTGTAAGACAATCTACGTTCCGGAAGCTGCAGCATCCCATGAGGGCACGAAATTTGACTAGATCTGTTTAATTACTTTGGAGGAGGTAAAGCCCACGTCTTTGCCCTCAGGGCTAATTTTGGATTGAGCTGCAAAAAATCGGTAGGATGCACAGACAAGCACTCAGGAACCACAGAAGGCTGCACGTAGCAGGTGGCTTTGGGAAGTCACAGGAGGGCTGCCCCTGCAGTATCGAAAGAATCTGGGAGGAGCTTTAGGGGCAAGTGGCCATTTCCTCCAGGCAGGTGATGTTTCTGCAAAAGGGAGCAACCCCTTGATCTATTTAGGTTGGAAGGCACTTTCTAAATTCCATCTAGGACCACATGATATTCTGTGTGGCTCCCAGTTTGTATGAAGCAAGAAGCAACTGAAATAAAGTACACGAATCAGCAAGAAATAGGAAGAATTGGCGCTTAATACAAACCCAAAAGGGCAGGCTAGTTCACACCAAGATGGGGTTCCGATCGGCTCACTAAAGACAAACGTACCAGGTGAGCACAAGGAGGTTGCACTTTGATGTGTTTTTGTTTGAGCCATTTTTCAGAAATTATCTCACATCAGAGACTCTGTGCAAACTTTGAATCATCCTGAATATATAGGATTTTTATTGAATGGTATCAAATAAAATATAACACACATCGATGAATAAGTCATGTGATTTCTCTGCAAGGCGGTATCATTAGTAAGACTTACATTGATAATATAATCATAACCCCTGACTCTAAGAATTAAATTTTAAGTGTATCCTTCCAGCAAAGGCACGGTGAATTGGAAAAAGAAAAAAGAAAAAAGGTGATATAATGATGTCTCCTAAAACGAAAGACTTATTAGAAGCTCACCTGGGTTATACAGCTCTCACTAACAAGCTTAAGCACTGCGTTAATTCTGTGTGATTTATTGTCATGGGAGCTAATAGACTGCTTTCCACCCTTTATTTGCAGAAACTGTGTGGTGATTTTCAGATCAGACACGGGGAGGCAGCAGTGAGCCAACGCGGAGCCAAAACCACGGTTCAGCTCGGAGCCCGAAAGTTCGGAGACCCTGGGAAACCGGCTGGCCGGTTAAAACCGTCTAACCCAAACAGAAACACTTTATTTAAAAGATTTTAAAATTAAAATTGGAAGAATTCACTGTTCTAGCCTATGTTTTCTGCTCCCCGTTAGTGGTTCCTTTTTTTACTTCCCAAACGTTTTTGCTTCTCCTACTGACGATTTTCTAAGACTTTTAACCTAACCTCCACACCCAACGTGGGGCTCGAACTCCCACCCCCGAGGGTTCGCCTGGTGCCCTACCTGGTGCACTACCGAGGGAGCCAGCCGGCGCCCCGAGAATCTTCTTGTCTAATCCCCTCGGGAGTTGGGGCTCTTGAACGCCGACCCGCGCCCTCCTCCCGGTCCGAGGCGGAGCCCCCGCGGTCACGGTGCCGCCCCCACGAGCACGGAGAGCGAGCCCCGCACGTGCGCACGCGGCCCGGCAGAACCTGCGCGCTGCCTCCCTCGGAGCCGCCTCCCCCGCGAACAGGCTCGCCCCCCGGGCCTCGCGGCTGAGTGCGGCATCCCGCGGAGTCCTCCCAGGATGGCGCCGCACGGGGGCGCCGCGAAGCAGCCACGGACGCCCAGCCGGAGGCTGCGCCGCCAGCGCCTCCCAGAGGCCCGCGAGGAGGGCACGAGGCGTTCCTGTCGGGCGGGTGCCGACCCCGGCGTCGGGCTTGTTCTCCGCGCTCGTCTGCGCGCACGAGTGGCCGGGAGGATGGCGACGCTGCGAAGGCCGCTGGGGAGGCTGGGCCAGGGGTCGCGCCCTGCCCTCCGCCTCCGCTCCGGGCAGGACCGCGCCCGCCCACCGCCGCGCGCTCGAAGTCGAGTCGCCCCCGCCCCCTGGGCCGCCCTGCGATCGCGCCTGCTGTCCTGGGTGCCGCCTGAGCTCCCGCGCGCGGCTCACGGTCGAGAAGCCGGCCTGTCCTCTCCGCTGCCCTCCCCGCGCAGCGCCCCTGATGGAAAGGCTCCCGGTACGTGTCGTATTTAAACCGTCTCTTAAAGCCCTTAAACGGAATCGTGAAACGCAAGTGAAAGCGCGGTTTCGGTCCCGTTTCGCATGTCTCCGACGGAGACATCCGGGCGGACGTCCACGTCTCTGCCTTCGGAGCGGCTGCCTGCCCCGCGGTCGTGTTCACCCAAAACCATGCCCATTCGCGGAGACATCAAGCCGACGGCCCTGGCAGGCGGGTTGGGGTGAGTTCGCGGCTGAACTGTCCACACTCCTGGCATTGTTCACCCTTTGCCACAAGACGCGAATTATTTCCGCGTGTGTTTGAGAAGCGGAATAGGTTGAACGACAGCCGCGAGGGGCTCTGGGTCAAGTCAGGTCATCCAGTCAAGGTCATCACCCGCCCCAGGCCTCCTGGCGACGCGCTTCAGTGCATTCTCCTACTGTCGTGTGGCCTCCGCTGGCCGAGACTGCTATGCCGTGTCCTGCCAATGGGTGCCGTCCACCGAGGCGGCTGAGGGCTTCTCTAGTCGCCCAGCGGCTCTGTGCCCCCAACACCCCACCCTGCGCTCTCTCTCCTTTTTTATGAGGCAGCGCTGATGTATAGGGCGCGCGTGGAGAATGGGTTGGGTAAAGGCTCCCTACAAGACAGGACCGCCGAAATGCCGTGAGGACAGGTGAGTCCACGCCTGTTATAGGACACCCTTTGAAAAGCAAATTGTTCAGGGAGTAGAGAGAGAAAACTGGCTCTGCTCCTTCTCTTTATTTTAACACTTTGTCCTTTGATTGTATTCTCTTCTTGCTAATTAGCGCCTAAACACCCTGAACCCTGCGTCCTGGCTCTCCCTGTTACGGGGGGAGCCAAGCATCCCGCACTCCTAGAGGACCCGCCATCTGTGCGGATGCAGCACGGCGGATGGGTTAGGCCTTCACCATCAAGGCCCCCATCCTGGACGCCATGGTCATACGCCTAGTCTCGTCACAGCTATGGTGGAGCAAGCTCTTAGGGTCTATTATAAAAGCAGCCGTCCCCGAGGCACGGAGGATGGTGATTCTTCCAGCGACCACGGGAGTAGCGGTGTCAGCGTGATCTCGGTCGACTCGAGGCGTGTCTGCCTCAACCCTAGCTTCAACCCGCAATCCTCCGCTGTAGTAAGCACCCAGAGCTGCCAGGGGTGATTGGAACAGAGCGTTGAGTGAGCTGGGTGGGAAGGTGGGCAGAAGCCATCAGCTGCGGTCAAGGAGTCCAACTTCTTATACCGAAGATGGGGAGGGGGATTGGAAAACAATGGATGTCTTATTGATCAGATTTGTTTGTAGAGAGATCTGTGCTCGAAGGATTGGTGAGGCGAAGGCTGGCAGTAGGCAAGCCGACCTCCACTGCAAGTGAGGCTGGTCAGGCCAGGCGGTAGAAGGGACTTCCGGGAGGTGCTGGGCTCTGACACCCAACCAGTTTAGGGCCACGGCGATGTGGGGGGGGCTCTGGCCCATCAAGCGTCGGAACCGGGCAGGTAAGAAGATCAGTTGCTTCAAAGAGAAGGGGAGGTGAGACACCCAGCGGCCGTGGAGACTCCATGCAGACAGAAAGGACCCTCACTAGGTCAGTGGTCAGGGAGGAACAGAAAAGGGAGGCAAGTGCCAGAGATCATTTAAAAGCTAAGGCATGCTCTTCTAACTGCTGGAAAGAACTCAAGGGGTTGTAAACTTGTGGGGAGTAAAGATTCCCTTCCTTATATTTCTTCTCTTTACTAAAAATTATTTATCATATTCTCAGATGATAATATAAGAAATCACGTGCTAAGGGCAACATTAGCAATGATATAGTCTATGGCTTGTCATCAGCAGAAATGCAGACACACATCATCTTTTTCTACATCACATTTCACCAGATTCAGGATCACTTGTGTTCATACTACTTAAAAATGGTGGTAATTAACGACCTGAACCTGGTCTCCTTAACACTACAGTAGCATGCATTCTTACATGTATTACTATATCAAAACTTATGATTTAACATAAACCATATTTCACAAAGATATTCCTTTGTGATCCTTTTGTATTGTGTTTTATGCTCTAAAAAGACATTATTCTTGAAAGCAATCCAAAGCCTTACCATACTCGCTGCCCAAAAGACCCTTAATGCAAAAAAAAAAAAAAGGAGGAGGCGCCAAAGGTCACGGTTAAGCGTCTGCTTCCACTTCAGGGTGACGTCCTGCAGGGGTCACATCAGCGCTCCTCCCGGAGCTCGTTCTTCCCTCTCCCACTCTGCTTGTGTTCCCTCTCTGCTGGCTGTCTCTGTCTCTGTCAAATAAATAAAATAAAATCTTAAAAAGTGCTAAGAACACTGACTGAGCTTTGGGTGGCTCAGTGGTATAAACATCAATACCAGGCTCATGATGACCTTCGGTCCTGGGACCAGCCCGAGTCAGGCCCCCAGCTAGCAGGGAGCTGCTTTCGTCCCTCTGTCAATCACTGCCCCAACCCCCCACGCTCTCTCGTGCTCTCTTTCTGTCAAATAAATAAATAAATAAAAATCTTAAATGCTAAAAACCAGCCATGACTGAAAGGTAAGAGAATCAGGCTGTGTAATGGTTGCGTGATGAGGGAGTTGAGAGAAGGAGGAAACAAGGAGGTCTACAAGAGTAGCTGGTGACAGCAGTGCACCTTCCACTACAAGAGATGTGAGATAAGCAACGGAGTGGAGTAGTAGAGGTTCTGGAGATGGGGGGAGATCTCCATTTTCCAAGATGTAGGTGTGAGAGCAGCTGGAGCTTTCAGTGGAGAAAGCTGGAAAGCTGGTGGCAGCAAAGCAGGAGCAGATTGGCTGGGACCAGCTCTCCTCTCTCACTGCAGAGTCACACAGAAGACAGAGAATTCCTGTGACATTGTGAATCGGATGTCGGCTATATCCAGGAAAACGTGTGTGAGATGTGTGTGGGACAGCCTCGAGCTGGGGCCCTTCGGGGACGTAATGTAAGCAGTAGCAGCACTTAAGGAACCCAAGGCAGAGGGCGGCAAACAGAGGAGACCCAGATCTATCGGTCAGAGGGGAAGGAGGTAGCGGAGAATATGCCGTGAGGGGCCAGGATTGGTGGAAAGTGTGTGAAGACATGGGGCAGAGGCAGCGGAGAGGCCCATGGGCTGAGGACAGACTGTGCGGAGGCTGGCAGTGGTGGGACTTAGGGGACAAGTCTCAAAAGCTGCATGAGTGACAGACTCCATGCAGTGAGGAACTATGGTTAAGCAGAGGCCATATAGGAGCTTCTCTTCCAAACATTTAATGGAGAGAGAGGGCAAGAATCAGGAAGCTAAAAACAGGGAGCTAGAGTGGTGGGCGAGAATCAGGAAGAGACAATTTGGAGCTGCTTGCATGTGAATGACCGGAAGAGCTCAAGAGAGAGAGCAGAGATACTACTGAGCCGCCCTTCAGTGGGGGAAGGAGCGCTGGAAGCAGGTAGGTACAGGGCTGAGGCCGGAGGCCACGAGACAGTGGAGGAACGAGCGGCCATCTGTTCTCTTCCCCAGGACAGAAATGCATGTTGTGATAAGAGAGCCAGCCACAGTCTGAGAGCAGTGATGGAAAAGCTAAGGCATCTCCTCGCCGCTCCAAGGGTCCAGCTCCAGGCCGGAATGCATGGCAGTTTGGGAGGAGGTGCGGCCTGCTTTAAGAAAAAAAAACCACACAGTTTACAAAAACAAGATGAGGCAACAGTAATGGATATTATTTAGAATGAGCAAAGAAGTCACGCGAATTACACCACAAACCCTATAAAATTCAGAAATCATGACTTACGCTCACTGACTGGCCAATGCCACAATGTCTTGCCTCTACATGGTTATCAACTCTTGATCATCATCCTTAAATGAAAATGAGTTTGTGAATATCTTCTAAAGAAGAAGCTGATTTCGAAGAAGAAATTCAATATTTCTCTCATGTGCTTGGTTGAAATTTATTTTTGATATCATGCACAAAAAGCTTGCAACTTCACACACACGCTTGCTGTTGCAGCACTGGCTATGGGGTTTCTGGGTCTGCAAATGCAGGAATCACATGTTCTTCTGACGTGATTCCACTAAAATAAAAAGAAAAAACATATATAATCTGTGTGTCTTAGCTTGGAGTGCTATAACAAATACTGTAGAGGTAGTAAGAGAGACATTTCTTTCTCCCAGCTTTGAGGCCGGTGGTCTGGAGATCATGCAGCCGCGCGGGTCAGGTACCTGGTGAGATGCCTCTCCTGGTGGCAGGCTTGCCAGCTCACTGTCTTCTTTGGTGAAGAGAAAAAAGCAAGCTTCCTGGTCTCTTCCTTAGGCCACTTACCCACCATAAGGACCCCATCCTCGACATCATCTAAACCGGTACTAGCCCCGGTGCAGGCGCCATTCCAAGCATCCCACTGGGCGTGTTAGAGCTGCAACATATAAAAGGGCATACATGATACTTGTCCGGACACCAAAAATGCTTCATGATTATGCTTATCTTGTTTATCCAGTATATTCGTACTGATAGGAAGGGTCTTGTTTTGACCATGCCCTGAGAACCAAACTCCTTGCTTTATAATGTCATCAGAGAATCACAAGACTCTTTCCAGCTTCTTCCAGAAGACATCAGTTTGTTCTGTACATCAACCCTGGTTTCACCCTCCGCACCCTCATGCCTGCCATGGCGCCTGTTGGGACCAGTTTCTTCACCCACCAGTCCCACCCTGTACCACGTAAGTAAGGGGCTGGAGCCGCCCTCATGTAATTATGCGCCAGCAGCTCAGCTGAAATTTGTAGGAAATGACATAAACCAATGGATACGTTCACCCACGAAGTCAATCTAAATGTGTCCAACTTCCTTCATTAGTGAATCTCAAAAATGCCTGGCAGCCACCTCACACGTGCTACCTAACACAAGTGGATTCTAACCAAAGTAGCCAGTGTAATATCTTACTTATTTTTAAAGATCAATTTATTTGATTCATTGGTATTTATGGAGAGAGCAAGAGCGGAGACAAGAAAAGTTAGAAAAGAGAGGAAAGCAGGGCTCTCGCTGAGCAGCAGGAGCGGATGAGAGACTCAGCCGATCTCAGACCCAGACCATGACCTGTGAGAGAGCGAAGGCAGGTGCTTAACCAACTCGCACCCAGGCACCCCAAATACCTTACTTTCTAGAATACGTATATCCTTCTACTTTTGAAAACTTGATAAAAAGCAACACAACATGAAACATATCTCGTTAGGACCCTCTCAGGGCCTGGAAGTGAGTACCACCAAACAGGAGCTTCCTCGAGACTATTCACACCTGCCGAGGGCACAGGCTGTAAGGAGAGGTGGAGCCGAGACAAAATAAAGGTGCTTTAAACTAGCTGGACATTGGTGGTGTGCTAACAGGGGAAAGTTACTTATAAAAGTGCATGTTAATCCACTTAATGGTGCTGTGATGCTGCAACTACTGTGTAACCTAATTCTATTACAGATAGGGGAAACGAGCTTACGAGAGCCATTAGCAACCCCTGGTCTGGGTCACCCCGTAGGTGCAGGGCCAGACCTGGATTTGAACAGCACAGGCGCACTCTTCCTTGTCCCCGTAGCAGCAGCAGCCTCTCTCACACAGCGGGAGCTCACCAGGCCGGCCCTGCCACCCAGGAGACTCTGCGGTCCCCGTGACTTTCTGACATATATATATTTTACTATTACTTTGCCCAACATTATTTATTTTTACCTATTATTACCTCATGATATTTACCTATTATTTGTCTAATACTTCTGTCCGCTGTTACCAAAAATAAACTCTTGAGGCAGAACTGTTGTTCTTGCATCACTGCTGTCTCCCTGCCCTCGAATAGTGCGCTTTAACCAGCACAGTATATATAGTAAATATTTTCTGTTTATCATAAATTCTTTAGTATTCTCCTAAACTTTTTAAGAATTTCATTTATTTATTTGAGACAGAGTAGAACATGGGGGAGGCATGGAGGAAGCAGACTCGGCTTTCGAGCAGGAGCCTGCGTTGGGCCTATTCCCAGGACAACTCTCCCATCATGACCAGGAGCTAGAAGGCAGACCGATCCGACTGGAGCCACCCAGGCACCCCATTTTTCTAAACTCTTGAGAAGTAATCATATTTGGGGAAGTAATCATTATTTGGAAAGTGCAAAAGGAAAGGAAATAAGAGGAAATACATACCTCCAAAAATGGGGAAATTTCCTCCACATGAAATCCAGGGGAGTAAATGAACTTTTATTTATATATTTTGAATATATATAATTTACACTTGTACAAGTATAACTGGGTGTTACCTAAGGTCTGTCGATCCAGCATCAGTCCCATGTGTTCTTCAGACAAGGTTGATGATACAGGACCAACTAGAGTGATCAGATCATCTTGAATTTCAGATGCTCTTGAGATGCCCTTGTTGAGGTTTGAAATTCAAAATTTGTCCATCTCCTGACTGCATGACTAAATATAGCTATGTGATTCTTCCAGTAATACTCTAGGGCCCAAGAAACACAGAGGGATGGATCAAGGTGAGGATTCGGACTGGCTGTGCCATGGAAGTCAAAGGAGGCAAAGATGCCTGATGATGCAATCGTCCTTAAATCCAAGAGGGCTTGGGGCCTGTTAGGGCAGTAAGAGACCAATGCAGATGCCTTGGGAGACTGGAAGACTGAAGCTATGCGGGGACACCTGTTAGCAGCTAACTCTTGATGGCTCAGGTCATGACTCAGGGTCCTGGGATTGAGTCATGATGTTGGCTCGGCTCCACGCCGTCGTGGGGATCCGTTTCAGATGCTCTTTCCTTTGGCCCTTCTCCCTTCCTCACCTTCTCTAAAAATAAATCTAAAAAAAAAAAAAGAAAAGCACGAAGGACAGGGAGGCCGATGGCGGAGTAGGGGCAGAAGGTAAGGCTGAGGTCAGAGACCCGAATTCAAAGTTTAAGATGTCAGAGGGGAAGAAGTTCAGATGACACATGGTCTTGTAACAGGATCGAGATATTGATGACAAGTGAGCAGAGCTCTCAGAGTGTCATCCAGGACTACAGAGAAATTGATATTATGTGTGTTGTGGCACTATGTACAAGTTTATCAGCTGAGCCAGGATTTGTAAACGTGTAAGCCAGCTCTTTCGAAATATACATCTTCTCCGCTTTGCGACAATATTTCAATTCAATTACAACCAATAATAAATCCCCAACTTAACAAACCAGGAAGCAACATCACTCAATTCAGTAGGCTTTACAAAGCTCGCATGTCTGTTTGTTGTAAGCGTTAATCTGCTCCTCCAGTTCCGGTCAGACAAACAACACGAAACGAGTGCTACGTGCCGGGGTCCGATTAAGCCTTGCTTGTAAGATGGACTGAAGAATCTTATGTTATTCTAGGTCGCACACACTTATAAAGATCTGGCTGTCCCCAAGTTCACATCCTTCCAAGACCCTCGGGCACGATGCAATATTTAAATGTCAAACAATGAGGATGGATAAAGAACTTAATTCCCAGCCATTCCCCTTTCTCACAAGGTGCCCATAAACCAATAAAACCGGCTGATTTCAGAGAAAATAAAACTTTACAGGTATTCAATTACAGTGTAGTTTTTAACAAAAAGAAAATAAGAAGCTTGAAAATTGATGTAATGTCCAAGTGAGAGTAAGATCTCAACTTCTTTCACTCAGGCAGCATGATTGGCAAAGAAAGACCTTTTGTTCTTTTGGTTTTCAGATTTTTTCTTTTGTCATAGTACCTTTAGCCTTAAATACATTAAAAGACCGAGCTTACCAGAATCCCGATCAACGTGTGGCAAAAGTAGGGGAAGATTGATTTACTTATAGGTGGTATTTGTGATAACAGAAACCAATCTGTATGTTCGCATAAATTCACCCTGAATGCATAAAGCCTCGCAGAGGTTCATAGGTAGGAGGTTTTATAAAAATGCTTCTGCTTTCCTACGCATTTTTTCTAACCAGGAGTAATTCAAGCAATTTCTCCCTCTCCCCTGCCATGCTTAGGCGAAAGTTCCGAGTAGGCACCCGTGGTGTAGAAGTTACACGTTAGTGGAGGAATCCACGCGCCCAGACCTTTAGCAATAGAAGAATTTTTACCTGATGGAAAGCTTAGAACATCAGTTTCTCCCCTTCCATTTCCCACTGAGGCTTCCCGTCATTCTCCAAGCACAGATGGAGCGCAGGTGTTAACAAAAACCAATCAAATGGTGTGGAGTGCAATCTGGAGAGAGGAATAAATCTCATCCGAAATCCGTCTTTAAAACTTACCCAAGTAAAAGCAGCTAAACAGAGGTGTCTTGAAAGAAGAGGGCCCCTAAGGCTCTTTTTTTCAAAACCAAGTCAGCACAATGATATTCTGCATGGCTCTATACACAATCAGCAAAATAGTAGAATCAAATTTATGTCATAGTGCAGGAAGATTTATTATATCCCAGATAGAGCTTCCACTCAAGACCTTTAAAATAAAAATGCTGAATTCTAATCCAAAACAGCAAATGACTAATACAATCCAGATATAATGTTAATACTTTCAAATGGACTCCAAAACATTCAGTATATTATTATTATTCAAAGAAACTAGCAAAGAGAATATGGTTAGCTCTCGATCTGTATGACACTGTATGGTTGTGCGCTCTACTAACTATGGCAAAACTTCTTATTGTAGACACGTTGTAAGCCATATTTTTACATTGCATAGTATTAAATTCCTATTTTCAAATAGTTTAAATGTAGGAATTCTAATCAACGTGCCCTGGCGTGTTAATTTTCTATGAAACTAATTTATACTGAACTCATGTAATTTCAGATTTCTAGAGTAGATTAACCTCGCAGCACATTGTGTTCAAATATCACTTCTTCCGCTGCATCATCCAAAGAATACATCACAATATTCACAAAATGTAAACAAAATTAATTTTTCCTCCTTTTTTCCATCACTGGGGCATATAGTAAATTGTTTGAAATGTATTACTGATGAACAATAAAGTAAATTACTTATTTCAGTTTTGAACCCTTGTGTACTCCGTGGGAACTTACCCTAGGTGCTGGGATATAGCCACGAGCAAAGTTTAAAGAGGCCCATTAGTCAGGGTTAACAGGGAAACTGCAACAGCTCGGTGAAGACCACATATGAATGAACAATCATTTAGATAGGGATGAGCACTGTGTGAAGAAAAGGACATCTGCCTCCTGTGTGAAAAGACGTGCCTGAGAGAGGTGAGGCTGCAGGGAACAGGTGGTTGGGATGTAGAGGAGATGCAGGTGATGCGACCACTGAGGGTAGTGAGCTAAAGGAAATCAATCCCAGGCTGGGGCCCCATTTGGGGAGGAGGTGGAAGAGTGGACCTCTTGTGCACAGCGGAACAGGGCAAATGCAGGAAGGAGCTCGACGCAGGTTCTTAATAACAGAGAAGTGAGCCAAAGTGGGGCTGATCGTAGGAGAATAGTGAGAGATAGATCCAGGTGTTAGAATAAACTCTCGAGTAAAGATTTCGAAGTTTATTCAAAGAGCGGTAAGAAGCCATGTTAGAAACTGTCTGGATTACTTAAAGCTCAGTCTGTCTCCTGCAGAAGGCCAAATGGATGACAGAGCAGAATGGACAGGGACCAGCCGGGCTGGATGCAGAGCCAGGAAGCGACCGCCGCAGTGGCCCCATGGAGGGCTTCACAGCGTTGGTCGGGCCTCGTGGTGAGAGACTCTGTAAGGAAGTGTTCAATCTCAAAATGTAGCTTAGAGATACAACGGAAAGGGCTCGAGTTAACGCATTTTTCCCAAACTCAGTGTCTCTCTGAGTAGCATTTCCAAAGCTTTCGGCAACAACACTTTTTAGGTCCCAGCCCTGCCTTCAATTCCTCCTCATGCTCATATGCAATATAATAATGCACACCTTTTCAGGCTCCAGGAAATGCCCCTCCCCAACCCCAAATACACATGGTCCAAAGTAGTTGCTTACCTGGCTTTCTCTCCTGAGTGCACTGCGAGTGCATTTCAGGGGCTTTCGTGGCCCTGATGGCAGACCATGTCACTCTCCAGACAGCCTTCCTGTGTCCTATCACTCCTGTACCATCCATGCCATGCTTTCTATAATTACGCTCATTTCCATCATTTGTGCATGACTTTCATGTCGTCACAAGACTTCTGCCTCGGTGGAGGTGTCCTAGAAGACAAGCAGCCCCATAGCTCCAACTACAAACCACAGCTCAATGCTGGGTCTTCATACTCGAGCCAGTACACACAGAGGACAGAACCTCTATGCGTGCCATCATTGACAGTTGGGAAAACCAAGGACGAGACATGTTTGCAAATTGTGGAAAACCCAGCTTGTTTCAGGTCAGGAAGCTCGACAGTGTCTAACTCCTTGCTTCTCCAAGAACTGCCGCCCAGAATGTTAAGCGGTAGTTAGAACAATAACCATAGGGGGCTAGGGCAGTGGCTCAGTCCGCGAGCATCCAACTTCTGGTTTGGGTTCAGGCGATCTCAGGGCTCCTTTGGAGCTCATGGACAAGCTTTCTGCGCTCGCAGGGAGCTCCAGCTTTGTCACTTCCCCCTCTGCTCCTCTCTAATGAATGAATGAATGTAATGAATGAATGAGTGAGTGAAATCTTTACACAACACACACACACACACACACACACACACACACACACTCTTCTGAGAGCTAGACACGAATCTGAGGTCACCCATTTTAGCTGTTCGACTTTGATGATCATCCGGGCTTTCGAAGCCTCGTCGATCTTTTGCTCCTCTACACAAGACACGAAGGACACGCAACGGCCTCGAGGAGGTGGGGCTGAGAGCTACTGTGTCTGGCTTGTGCTATAGAGCACATTCTTCCACACAGGAGGCTGTGTAAGTCGCATACGTCATCGCTCTCCCTGGCCCACCGTCACGACAGTGCGTGGCTGTACATCTCTATTGAATTTGTGATCGAAATTACAGCTCTAGCTGATTGGGGGAGCATTACCCGCCCCCCGGAAGCGTGCGTAGGTGGACGTGGTTAGGAGAGAGCACAGTAAAGTCCAAGAAAAAAAAGCTGTTTGGGCAAATGCAAGTGATGGTGGCTGAGGTGTATTCACATACCAAGAGACATTAAGAAGCTGTGTATTAACTGTACCTGAGTACTGCAATGACATGAAGACATTTTTTAAAGCATTCTTTCGAT